>NC_086325.1:118172232-118532857 GCF_036172605.1 Pelobates fuscus
CAGCATAACCCTCTGTCACCACCCTCAGCCTCCCCCCAATCACCATCACCATCACCCCCTTCTTCTCACATCACCCCCCTCTCACTCTCACATTACCCACTCTCACATCACCCCCCTCTCACTCTCACATTACCCACTCTCACATTACCCTCTCACTCTCACATTACCCCCCCACTCTCACATTACCTCACTCTCACATTACCCCCTCTCACTCTCACATTACCCCCCTCTCACTCTCACATTACCCCCTCTCACTCTCACATTACCCCCTCTCACTCTCACATTACTCCCTCTCACTCTCACATTACCCCCTCTCACTCTCACATTACTCCCTCTCACTCTCACATTACTATCACCCCCCGCTCCCTCTCACATTACCATCACCCCCCGCTCCCTCTCACATTACCATCACCCCCCGCTCCCTCTCACATTACCATCACCCCCCGCTCCCTCTCACATTACCATCAACCCCCTGCTCCCTTTCACCATCACACCCCCCGCTCCCTCTCACCATCACACCCCCCGCTCCCTCTCACCATCACACCCCCCCGCTCCCTCTCACCATCACACCCCCCCGCTCCCTCTCACCATCACACCCCCCGCTCCCTCTCACCATCAGCTACCCCATACACATAGGGTCTCAGACAAAAACGCAAACATGCTCACAGAGACATACATTCGCACACACAAGGATACTCTCTGTCAGACACACTCTCAGGCACATACACAGGTAGACAGTGCATCAATGTGTATATGTGACACTTTTTTGTTAGTGGGGCCCAGGACCGGTGCTAGGATTTTTAGTTACACAGGCGAAGATGCATTTTGGTGCCCCCCACCCTCGTTCAAAATAAGGTTCATACAAACACAGAAATAATCATACAGACATACAGACACAGACAGAGACATACATGCAGGCATATAGACATCATGGCGGCGGGCACCTGGTCGCAGGGATGTGACCCCTGCGACCGCGGTATGTACGCCAGTGCATGCAGATGCACACACAATTAAAGGACCACTACAGACACCCAGATCACATCAGCTCAATGAAGTGGTCTGGGTGTCAGGTCCCTCTAGTTTTAACCCTGCAGCTGAAAACATAGCAGTTTCAGAGAAACTGCTATGTTTCACCGAGGGTTAATCCAGCCTCTAGTGGATGTCTCACTGACAGCCGCTAGAGGAGCTTCCGCTATTCTAAAACACTGAACGTCCATAGGAAAGCATTGAGTAATGCTTTCCTATGGGCGGTTTGAATGCATGCGCGGCAAGAGCATTCGGAGCTGAGAGGCGGAGGGATCCCCAGCGCCAAGGGAGTCCGGCGCTAGAGAAAGGTAAGTGCTGAAGACACACACACACTCTCACGAACAGATGCATACACACCAGCTAACAGACACACACATTTACTGACAGACACACTCAGCGACAGACATACATACACTCTCACTGACAAACACACACTCACTAACAGACATCAAACAGACTCACTAATACACACACAAACACACTCAGTAAGAGACACACAGTAACACACTTACTGACACTCACTAGCAGACACACTCACTGACACTCACTAGCAGACACACTCACTGACACTCACTAGCAGACACACTCACTAGCAGACACACTAGCAGACACACACTGACACTCACTAGCAGACACACTAGCAGACACACACTGACACTCACTAGCAGACACACACTGACACCCACTAGCAGACACACACTGACACTCACTAGCAGACACACACTGACACTCACTAGCAGACACACTCACTGACACTAGCAGACACACTCACTGACACTAGCAGACACACACACTGACACTCACTAGCAGACACACTCACTGACACTCACTAGCAGACACACACACTGACACTCACTAGCAGACACACACACTGACACTCACTAGCAGACACACACACACACTAACACATGTTTTTTTTTTTTTTATTTAATCCCCCAGCCTCCTTACCTTTTTGGAGTGCTGAAGGGATTCCCTGGGGTCCAGTGGTGCTGCTGGGCTCCTGGGCTCCTTGGCTGGCTGGCTCCCTTGGTGGCTGTCTCCCTTGGTCGCTGTCTCCCTTGGTGGCTGGCTGGCTGTCTCCCGGGCTGGCTGTCTCCCGGGCTGGCGGGCTGGCGGGCGGGCGGGCGCGAGGGAGCACTCTCCCATGTGTGCTTCCTCTTCAGCTCCCTCGCGCACCGCGTAGGGATGCCGGCGCCGGAAGATGACGTCATCTTCCGGCTCCGGTATCAGTATGCGGCGCGCGAGGGAGCTGAAGAGGAAGCACACATAGGAGAGTGCTCCCTCGCGCGCCTGCAGAACCGGGCGCTCGGCCACGCTACAAAAGGTCGTCGGTTGGAGGGGAGCGCAGTGCGCTTCCCTCCTTCCGGTCAGCCTGATTTTGCGCCCCCAGGGCTGGTGCGCCCTAAGGCGGCCGCCTGGGCCGCCTTATGGTAGCGCCGGCCCTGGTGGGGCCTCATGTTTGCGTTTCGCCTAAGGCCTCATAAAGTCTAGAGCCGCCTCTGGACATCACAATCCTATTTCAGCACAGTGCTGCTAAAAGGTTGTCTACCCCGATCTAGGATTACGCTATCATTCATAAAAAGAGAGTGCACCTGACAATTAGTTTTGTATTAACCTTCTGAGCTAGACCAGTGTATTATGTAGAATATATGCATTCCATTAGTAATGGAATGCAATATAGTGGGGTAAAACATGTTTGAGGAATATGAGGTTACTAACCAAAGAGCAAGGTAAGCGAACGTATTCACTTTTTTTTTTTTTATTCTTTTTTTTTTGAGTGCATAAGTAGACAAAACAGCTCACTCTGCCATAATAGCATGTGCAAGCATCAACATAGCACATTGATATTACAATGATGGCGTTTGAGCAATGCACATTTTTGTAAATAAATGTAGAAACAGAACAGGAGTTAACATCGGTTGCCTTTTACAGTTAAAGTGACTATCTTAATCTGCGCTAAATCAGCAGCTTTGCTAAATCAGAAGAACCGTGATATAGAGTGTTGAGATTTACTAGTCACAATTTTTTATAGCCACAACCTACCAATCGTTTAGCATTCTTAACCAGCATTATCACAATGACATTAGAACATATTTACGCTTTAGATATTATAGGTAGGATAGTTAGTGCTGGGTAAAGCCTCAGCTCTGCGACTACTGTTGATTGCTTGGAGTATTAAGTAAAACAAGTGGTGTAGTTAACGCTTATATAAGATACTTTCAGGAGCTGGGATATTAGCCAGGGTCCCCTATCTGGGTTGAAGTCATGTAGAAGCTTTCTACCGGGTGTACGTTATATTAGTCAAGTATGTGATAGCAGGTTCAAGGATTGTTAGGCAGTGGTGGTTATGGAACGTATTCACTTTTATGTATGTTATGTCATGTCTTGTTTTCAGATAAATGCTTTAAAAGGAGATCTTGAAAACACGGAGCTCAGATACAGGAACGAGTTGGACAGGCTTCAAGGCAACATTACTCAAGTAGAACAGGAGCTGAAGGAGATATTGAGGACAGTACAGAACAACAAGTTAGAATATGAAGCTCTCCTGAAAATTAAGGAGACTCTGGAAGCTGAAATTGCAGAGTATCGACGTCTCCTAGAAGGGGACTATGAGTAAGTATTCAGTACATATTTCTGTTCTAGTAAATGGCTTGAGAAAACCACAACCTGGCTCTCAGAGTTATTTCACATAAAAATAAAGATACTCATTAATTAGAACACTTTCAAACTGAGAATGTCACAGGTTTCTGTAATATGTAACTCCATCTATCTGTGCACACATACATCACATTCCTGTGCTCTCCTTGGTGTGTGGGATTCTCAAGCAAGGATAATGATGAGTAAAATGTTCTTCACAAACACATCACAGTCTTTGTGTACTGACATAACAGTTTATGGCCAAACTATTCATTTTGAGCGGGTGGACAGTTTCAGGTCATGTTATGACAGTGAATATGGTGGGTGATTAAAATAGATGATATTCTACTAGCATCCATAGTTTAAAGGATTACTCTTTTCTTCTTTTTTTTTTTTTTTTTGTGGAGACAAAGACAACAGAATCAGCAGTTGTATGGATATGTTAGGAACATACATTCCAATTAAGAAAATGTAGATATCAGTGAGACATGCTGAGATGTTTGATGAAAAATAACAATAAAATTGTACAAGGCATGTTTATGATATGTAGTTATTAGACATTAGGGTTCACACAATCTGCAATACTAACTTAGTGACAAAAAACTCATAACTTTTTAGAAATTAAAGAATGTAATAAATAATAAATGGAACAAGTGATTATAATACCACTGCAGCAGATGGTAAGTCAGCATGTAGAGGCAGTACACATATAAAGAAAGCTGGTTTTTAAACAAAACTGGTTATACGACTGTGATAGCCATCTACCCAGACATTAAAGATGCAGTCCATTTCCATATTGGCTGTCAGACAATTCCACGCTAAGGGCTTAGGTGGCCAGTCCACCACCAAAGCCACTCAGGCCTGCCGAGGATCAAAGGGGTACTTGAAAACACTGTGTGCCGTCTCCAAAACATATCTTAATCGATATGCAGGCCAAGGGGTGCCCACGCCCTGCGTGACATTTTGGTAAAGCCTTATATTATAATCTGGCAATGAATGGAAAAAGCTCCATGCAGTCTGCCATTAATTCAGATGTAGGTGATCACGTTGGCCATTGGCTTAGGTAATTGAGTCAATCCTAGATACCTGATTACAGACCCCAAGGTTGGTGGGTTTTTTGGGTGGCTGTAAAGCCTATAATCTTTCACATAGGAAGTTAAAGTTGCTGAGTGAATCTGTGATTTCTAAGGACATGTAGGTTATTGATGCAGACTAAACAGTCATCCTAGGTGACACCTTACAGGTAGAAAAGGGAAATTTGGGGAACACCTGGAACATAAATTTTTAAGTAGTGGTGCTACCATAAAGACCAAAATATATATAAAATTAAGGAACAGTGCACACATTTTCTTTTTTGACATTTTTCAAAGCTACTTAAAATCATCTATCATGGCAAACAAATATGGGGATTCAGTTACATCATATTGTGTTACATCCACAACTACGTCACAGTACTCCAGTATCGATGGGTCCCACACCAACTGCAATGCTTACTGCTTAAACTGCGTCTAGAGATTCGCCAAATTATGATTTCCTGCGGTCACTTCCAAATGGACACCATAGTGGATGGGTGGGGTGTTCAGACCAATAGGAATCTGGTCTGGATTCCAAATCTACACAGAAAAAGGTATAAGCCAATGATTATGCTCCAGAGACAGGGATGACCACCATAGTCAGCAGTAAGTAGGATTGAAGAGCTGGTGTTTTACAGGTGGGCCTGAATAGGCCACAGTCACAGAAGCTTCGGATCTCCCACAGAGGCCCCAAACTTCCAGTTTTTGGGCTCAGTCTCGGCAGCAGCATGCATTTCCACAATTAGCCTCAGTTTCTTGGCACTAGGTGAATATTATATACGCCATTAACAGCGAAAAAGGCAGTAAGATTCAGGAGCTGCTCTTCAATGCGACCAGTCAGCATGGCAGTCAGGCCCTGCCCCAAAGGATTACTCTTTTAAATTCAAAACTATATAAAATACTATACAGAAAAAAATATGCTAATCCAAAGCTTATGATATCTTCCACCCATTGTGACTTATTATTCCTGGTGCCAGTCTAGGGCTCCCACTCGCCCTTAGATCAGTGTTCCCCTATCACTCAGCACACCCCGGGACAGCTCACCTTTCTAGACATTATCAGTCTTTATAGACTACTAAGAAAAAAAAATAGTAACCTGCAATAAAACTAAATTAAAAGACCAAAATTTTAGCTTACTGTCAGTGAAATACGAGTCAGCAGATGATAAACATTTGTCCCAAAATAAGTACAATAAAACACATACTAGTAAGTAATATTATTGTGTAGGAATGTATTAATATATTTATTTGAAAAGTTGTAAATTGATATGAAACCTTTTATCTTACAGAGAGAAAATTATTAAGACTGAACCTGAACCAAAACGTGAGTGACTGTAATTACCTACCTAAAGCTTTTATGCAATAACAGTTCTTTTTAATCCATCTGGCAGGTGAAAAACATTAATAGACTTGAACCAATAGTTTACTTTTCCAAAGGCATCTATGCCTGGATCAGTACTGATCTAACTACAGGTATGTTGATGAGACTAAAACAATTGTGACACATAGATAGCATTTTAAAAGCACAATTTCCACTTTCCCACTCATCTTTGGTGATTGGAAGGTGAGCTCTGGCAAGGTGGCCAAGAAGGTATTTCAATTATAACCAGATTGGCATTTTGTACGTGGCTACCAGATGGGAGGGAATTTAGAAGACACTTTCATATTCTTGGAAACACATGCCAGAACTAATATGTGCATACACACACACACACAGGGCCGGATTAACATAGGGGCTGATGGAGCTGCAGCTCCAGGCCCAGGCCCAGGCCCATGGAATAGGCCCATTGATTTAAAAAAAAAAAAAGAAATTTTTTTTTTACATTTTTTTTTTCCCCCACACACTACTCTTAGGGATTCCACCTGGATTTTATTCTATTGGCACAGCCAGTATTTGAAGCTGCCTGGCTGGTGCCAATAGTGCAGTGATACTGGCAATACAAATGCTGGTATTTTCCTCAGTATACACAAGAGACTGCTATGCAATACCAGCATTGGCCAGTAGGGGTCGCTGTGTGTGGAGACAGGCAGGGATAGGAAGTTCCAGCATATCCCTCCCTGCCTATCTATACTCACTGATCTGCAGGGGTGCAGCTACAGAGAGTCCAGATAGCAACTTCCACCCTGCAGAGACAGCCTACAGCTCAGCGAACTAAGGAATGGGGGGAAAGGCTGCAAGGAGACATACACTGAGGCACTAAGGGACATTGGGAGACATTATGATACAGACACATGGGGACACAGGAATCCATCTATACAGCAGAATCAAACTAAGTAGTTTTTTGGTGATTTTACAGCATTTTCTCTTATGTCACTCCTTGTGATTTACATCATGTGATGTCACCCATACATATTTAATTATGCAAATTAGCAAGGCTGGTATGTGTTTCCAAGAAAGGTGGCAACCCTAACTACTTTTCACATACTCTTACTTAAGTATGGAAACTTAAGAGGGATGTATGGGAACAAAACTTGTGTGAACTGGCTGACAATGAATATGGTTAAAGGGACCCTATAGTCACCAGAACAACTGCAGCTTATGGAATTTGTTCTGGTGAGTAGAATCATTCCCTTCAGGCTTTTTGCTGTAAACACTGTCTTTTCAGAGAAAATGCAGTGTTTACATTACGGCCTAGTGATACCTTCACTGCCCACTCCTCGGATGGCTGTTAGAGATCCTTCCTGGGTCATAGCTGCCTAAAATGCATCCAAACATTCAGTATCTCCTCCCTCTGCATGCAGACACTGAACTTTCCTCATAGAGATTCATTGATTCAATTAATCTCTATGAGGAGATGCTGATTGGCCAGGGCTGCATTTGAATCATGCTGGCTCTGCCCCTGACTTGCCTCTTTGTCAGTCTAAGCCAATCCTATGGGGAAGCACTGTGATTGGATCAGGCCACCAATTCTAATGATGTCAGCAGACTGCTTGTTTTTCTGAGTCTAACAGCATGCAGAGTTACAGCTTCAGGCTTGAATACAGTAAGATTTTGCTATATTTATGGAGGCATGAGGGGCCCAGGGGGGCTAGATGGTGGTGTTAACACTATAGGGTCATGGATTTATGTTTGTGTTCCTGACCCTATAGTGATCCTTTAAGGTAATGCTGACTTTGGTCTCTCTAACACTGTGGCATGTTCCCTTTCTTCTACACTTACTACATACAGCTTTTCTCTGTCCCAGACTATATACCAGGAGCTTCTGCCTGCTAGTAAGAAGGTAAGGAGACAAGTGGACCAGCGAGTGCTAGGGGACAGTCCTTAGAAAGCTTTGAGCGAGCGCATCATTAGATGCATTTATGCCAAGCTCAGGGTGCTGTCTGCATAGTATGCCCTTAGTTGGCCAACTGCATGATAGGCAGGCAGCCTGACATGCATTCATGCCAGGCTGGCCTTCTAATTCTTTGGGCAGACATGTCCTCTTTTCAGAGGCGGCTCTAGACTTTTTGAGGCCTTAGGCGAAAATCAAATATGAGGCCCCCCCCCCCCACGCCACGCGCGCTAAAAAGAAAAAATAAGCAGCCGATATTAAAATTAACTGTATAAATTATATATTTTAAGGCAAACATTAATAAACCTCATAATCTCACTATTCACAAACTTATTTTTGTTATTAAATTATTCTACAAAATACCTATACACAAACATTGGGTTTGTGGCGGACTACTTAGTTATTCTTGTTGATGTCTCCTAAAACTGAAATAAAGTTGAAATAAAGTTCAACAGTGTATTAAAAGAACACTACAGTATCAGGAGCACAAATGTGTATTCCTGACCCTATCGTGTTTAGCTATTTAGCCCCCCCCCCCCCCCCCCCAATGTAGTAAAAACGTACCTAATTTCTAGAGCTGCACAAGTCCGCCAGCGCCGGATCCGCCCAATTGGCTAACATAATCTAAACTGATGATCTCAGTCAATCACAATGCTTTCCCATAGGAAAGCATCGGATTGGCTGAGATCTTCAATTTTGATGTCAGTCAAGGAGTCAATACTATACTATAATACTATACTGTGATTAGAACATATTACATATTATCATAATATTATTGTTAATATTAACATATTAACAATTAATATAGGGACACTCCAGGCACCCAGACCACTTCTGCTCATTGGAGTGGTCTGGGTGCCAACTCCCACTACTCTTAACCCTGCAAGTGTAATTATTATTTTTATAAACTGCAATAATTACCTTGCAGGGTTAGCTCCACCTCTAGTGGCTGTCTACTAGACAGCCACTAGAGGTCACTTCCTCCTTCATAGCACAGATTATCTGTGCTAGAGCGTCGCTGGACATCCTCACGCTGTGTGAGGACCTCCAGCGTCGCTCATTTCCTCATAGGAAAGCATTGAAAATCTTTTTCAATGCTTTCCTATGGGGAGCGCTAATGCCGCGCATGCGCATTAGGTCTCCTCGGCCGGTGGGCGGGATTAGTCTCGCCCACCGGCCGACGGAGACAGTAGGAGGAGCGGCGCGGAGGAGGAGACAGCGACGAGGGACATAGTCACTGCCTCAGGTAAGTGACTGAAGGGGTTTTCACCCCTTCAGTAACCGGGTATTGGGGGGTGGGAGGGAGAGGGTACCTCCAGTGCCAGGAAAACCGATTGTTTTCCTGGCACTGGATTTTTCCTTTAATGATAGTAATTAATATAATAATTAGGATAATATATAATTATAGTAAATAATATAATTATTATATTATTAATAATATTTAATATTGTTAAGTAATATTGTCATGATATACCACCATTATTCTGTGGAAAGATGGGGGGTACAGCTCTCCTGCTTTTTTTCTCTCTTCTGCTCTGCTCTCCTTCCCTTTTCTTTATTTTCCTTTGCTCTCCTTCCCTTCCCCTTTAATTTATTTTCCATTTGTTCTCTTTCCCTTTCCCTTCAATTTATTTTCCATGTGCTCTCCTTCCCCTCCCCTTTCATTTATTTTCTTTTGCTCTCCTTCCCTTCCCCTTTAATTTATTTCCTTTGTCTCTCCTTCCCTTCCCTTCCCCTCCCCTTTAATTTATTTTATTTTGCTCTCCTTTAATTGATTTTACTTAGCTCTCCTTCCCCTCCCCTGTAATTTATTTTCTTTGTCTCTCCTTCCCCTCCCCTTTAATTTATTTTGCTCTCCTTCCCCTCCCCTTTAATTTATTTTATTTTGCTCTCCTTCCCTTCCCCTCCCCTCCCCTTTAATTTATTTTGCTCTCCTTCCCTTCCCCTTTAATTTATTTTCTTTGTCTCTCCTTCCCCTCCCCTTTAATTTATTTCCTTTGTCTCTCCTTCCCCTCCCCTTTAATTTATTTTATTTTGCTCTCCTTTAATTTATTTTACTTTGCTCTCCTTCCCCTCCCCTGTAATTTATTTTCATTGTCTCTCCTTCCCCTCCCCTCCCCTTTAATTTATTTTATTTTGCTCTCCTTCCCTTCCCCTCCCCTTTAATTTATTTTATTTTGCTCTCCTTTAATTGATTTTACTTTGCTCTCCTTCCCCTCCCCTGTAATTTATTTTCTTTGTCTCTCCTTCCCCTCCCCTCCCCTTTAGTTTATTTTCTTTGTCTCTCCTTCCCTTCCCCTTTCATTTATTTTCCTTTGCACTCCTTCCCTTCTCTTTAATGTATTTTCCTTTGCTCTCCTTACCTTTTTCTCTCTTCTCCTCTGCTCTCCTGAGTCCTTCCGTTTTCTCCGTTTTCTCTCTTCTCCTCTGCTCTCTTTTCTTCAGTAGCAGCTACTCTTCTCTCTTCTTCTTGGTACCGCAGGCGGGGGAATGCAGGGAGGGGTTACGTCGTGACGTCGCCGCGTCGTGACATCATCGACATCGCGGATTGGCCGATTACCAGGAAGTGTGCAGGAGGAGGGGAGGGGACTCACTCCTGCACGGGGAAACCCATTTGAGAGGGTTTCATCTTTTAATAGCGCCGGCGCCGCGGCAATCTTAAAGTATTTAATTTTTTTTTTTTTTTTTTACTGGGAAAGAAAGCCCTGAAGCGGCTCTCTAATTACACGGTTTAGGCGGCCGCGAGGCCCCTTCTAGCGCGAGGCCTTAGGCGGCCGCCTAAACCGCCTAATTAGAGA
Organism: Pelobates fuscus; assembly: GCF_036172605.1. Classification (NCBI taxonomy): domain Eukaryota; kingdom Metazoa; phylum Chordata; class Amphibia; order Anura; family Pelobatidae; genus Pelobates; species Pelobates fuscus. The sequence goes on from NC_086325.1 coordinate 118,183,038, forward strand.
GCCGCCTCTGCCTCTTTTTGGGCATGTTCGCCCCTTTTGGCAGGTTACATGACTTGTGTCAGTGGCACACCCTTTTACCGTGCCCATTGACTTCCTGCTTGACTGGACACTGCTGTTAGGGGTTATGGATTTACTTGAAAGATGAAAACATAAATTAGTGAGAGATTAGCATAGGGTATGTGTTTTCTTATAGCTGCTGTTTTCTTTCTCTCCAGCACCATCTCCATCAGATACATGACGCTTGGGAGTGTTTTACTGTTTTTGGTCAATATGATTCTGTAATTAGGCCCGTCATAATTGTCAGCACCAGGCCCACTGGGCTCTTAATCTGGCCCTGCACACACACACAGCTGTTTTTTTAAGATTGTAATGAACTCGGCTTCATTTCAGCTTGTGCTCTAACAATAAGTGATTTCACATCTCAGGCGCTCCTGTTGGCCTAATGTAGCCCCCAAAAAGGTAGAAACTTCAAGTATTACCAAAAAATAAATGGAAATAATAGACTATTGACAAAGGTGGACGGATTGACATTGGAAGAATTAGGGTCTTTTAACATAGGGAAGGAAAGGATATGTCTGACATAAAGACGTCTATCACTTAGATTTGGTATTAGATAAAGACTTGGGAAAAAAACTGCTAGTGATATGGGTGGATATAGAGAGTTCGTTAAATAGGGAGGAAAAGTTACAGTGAGAAAATTTGATCTGTGAAAATTTCATAATCACACACACTGACTCTCTTCTCAAATATAAACTTACTGTTATTCACACACATACTCACACACACTGACCCTTTACACTCTTGCATTCACATACACACAAATCTACAACATAAATACACCCCTTCATGTACATATACACACTCTCTCTCGCTCTGATCCTCTGCATCTATGAGATTGTTTTAAAATAAATTTTATATATTAAGTATATTTTTTATTTTCCACAGATCCAGATATCCGAACCAAGAAAATTATAAAAATCGTCACACAAACTTTAGTTGATGGGAAGCTTGTGGGTGAATCAAGTGAGGTGGAGGAATTTGAGAATCAAGAGACCATTCCGTCTTTGTAAGAATTATGATGCAAACAACAGGCTCAGCTGATTTCCCATGGGTTTAAATGCCCAGAGGATATGCTACAGCAGTTCATCTGACCTTCTGTTATCTGTAATGAATCAAAACAAAGCTAATGTCTGCATTTAATAAAAACATTCACTCTTAGATTAACTGCATTTTAGAGCTCATAGCTTATTCAACTGTAAAACTGCATACAAGCATGAATTATATTTATAATTTGTCAGAAATATTACTTCCAAATACAAGAAAATAAATAAAAATAAAATAACCAAGACTAAGCAACACAGTGTTTAGTGTCTGTTAATGTGTGAGTTCAGTTATTATTTATTGACTAGGCCTGCTTGGTGAAACTAGTAGCCATGGCAGTTTTTATTCACAATATAAAAGGATTGTAAATGCTTAAACCTACAGAATTAATGGGATGTGAGTTACTAGAGTCTAACCTGTTTGAAACATGATATACAGCCATAACATGGAATAATGAAAGATGCTAAGATTAAATAGGAGAATTCTAATGGTCTCTCCTGTGTCATAAAACACGCATACTCCTTTAACAACTTACCATATTTTTCTGTGTATGAGGCCCCATGTATAAGACAACCCCTATTTTTTGAGCCCAAAATTAAGAAATCCATATTTTAAACATCAAATAGAACAACTTTGATATTTTAGAGATGACTTCTATAGAAAACAACACACTTCTGATTCTCATGCCTCCCCTTGTGCGAAGGTACTCTTTGACGTTAACGGCTCTATAGTGCATGCTGGGAGACTACAGCTCCCACAATGCAGAAGGTGGTGTAAAGGCATGCTGGGACATCACAGTAGTATTCCCTCTGCTCCCTGATCCCCTTAAATATAAATCAGAAAGCAAGACCTGCCAGAGGTGGAGCAAACCTTAATATGGCTGCTCCTTTTATGGTGTGGCATGTCGCTGGAGCTCCGTTGGTGGTAGGTGCTGATGTCTGCTGGAGCTCCCACACATATAGGGACCTCTACCTCCTTGCCACATCATTCAGAAGTGGATCGGCGGAAGGGAGTTCTGTGTCGGCCATGGCACAGTAAAATGCAGCAGGCACCATCTTAACTTGGGCCTGTGCACAAGTGTTTATTTTTAACCCCTGCAGTGACATTCTGTGTATAAGTCGATCCACATTTTAGACTAAAATAAAAAAAAGTCTTATACATGGAAAAATACAGTAAATCCTCTCCACAATAGGACAGACTTAAGTCAGCTGCTGTACTTGAATTTCTTTAAATATTATTGATACTGCAATAACATTCATATATGGAGATATTTATGTACAGTTTCCTGACAATGCCTATTATGCCATACCAAAAGTAAACAAATTTACTTCACCAAAACATTAGCTTATACTTGTAGAGAAATCAAATATATTTAGTGATTTATTTTTAAGTTTCTGACAATACATCTCAGATTTTGTGATTTATTTTCCACAGAACTGTGACTTATTACAAAGAAAATAATGAAATGCAAGCGTTATGCCAAAGTATTTGTTGGTAAATTGATCATTGTTTGCCAGTAACACAGTCACTGTACGTTTGCAAGCCAAATTTGCAAAACATAATAAAATAGCAGAACAGACGCATGTAATTAGAAAATGAGGGCAAAGTATTTAAGCATACACTTAGCTACACATACAAAAAAAAAATGCATAAAATGGTTCCATTACATCATTTGCCCTCAAGCAAGAACACACTAATTCCAAATATATCTAGATTTGAATAACATTAACATTTTAACAAGAGGGTATAAACATTATTGGTTTAAGTTTTATGTCATCATGTCAAATGCACAAACATGATTTACAGGAATTAAAACCTTTTTTAAAAATGGATTGGACTGAACAGGTTAAAGATTTATTTAATGGACTCGCCATGGCTGAAGCTGTGTGGATTGAACTTGTTGTCTACAAATGTCATTATAAACTTCCTGCTTATAAAGGAATACATTAAAATGCTTAATTTATTATAAACATTGCAAAGACACAACAGCTCTCTTTCAACCCAATACTTGATCAGAAAGCTCTTGTGTTTAACACTGTGAAAGTCACTGAGCTTGTGTGTGACGTAATTTCCGGGGCGACGGCGATTTGTGTAAGGAAAACTTAGAGCTGAGCCGCGTGGGAAATGAGCCACCGGAGGAGAAAAGAAGGGACACCGGTACAGGATGGAGGGAGAGCTGGGACAATGAAACAGATCCCACTGGTTTTTGTTGACGCTTGCTTGCTATGGCCGTTCTTCGATAGGCGAACCGGAAGAGAGGGAGGTGTTTATCTCTGGAGATGTGATCTGGGTAATAGGAGGGCAGTGTATCAGCCAGGATAGTATAATAATAATAATAATAATAATAATAATAATAATACTAGTGGTGTGGAGTGTCCTAATAGCTATTCTATGACATTTCACTTGCTCAGAATATAACGTATAGGATGACTGATACAGTAACTATGGCAACAATTAGCAGCTTGCCGTTCTGTTATTGTTTACTTAGAATGGATAGCAGTCTAATAACAGAAGTAATGTTTCTGTGCAGGATAATGAAGATCTGGGTGATAAATGAGTACGAAAGAAACAGAAACTATAATAATGAAGTTTTTTTTTTTTTTTTTTTAAAGCTAGACAGGAATTGTATTCTACTAAGTGAAAAACAGTATAACCCATTCCATCCCACTCTATAGTACACATAGGTTACTATTAGTTGTTGGTGTTTTTCTAAAAAGCAATGCCACTGCTTTCTGTTTAATTCTCAACATGATGCACTGGTGATGTTTAAAAAAAAGACACACTAAGTACCAAACTTAGTAAATCTCAATGTTTAAATGCAGTCCCTTTTCTTTGGCACTGTAAAACATTGCAGTTTCTGAGAAACAGGAATGTTTAAATTTGCCGGAGAACAACATTTTTGTTGTTGTCAGACTGACCAGGCACTTCCTCACGAAGACCTTTAAAAAAAATTAAATTCTTTGCATTCACCATCATCACATGAAGGCCAATTATTGCTACTAACAGAAGGAAAAAAATTCTTTTGACGCAATAAAGGCAATATAATTTCTCCTTGGATCAACAACCTGTTCACATGCATATTCATTATACCCTTCTGTATTTCCACAAAATATCCAGGCCCTTCTTTAAAAAAATAAAACAAATAGATCTACAGATTCTGATAAGACCGCTTCTTCGGCCAGCGAATATACATATTTATTCTTTCCGCCAGAGAGTTTCCATATTTATTGTTCTTTCTGAAAAGCACCATTTCCTCTGCTGTTAGCAAAACCTGCTTTCTTACAGTCCCACTCGTTGACCGATTACCTGTTTTATTTTCCTGTCAATGGACAGGTTATCAGATAATGATTTGTACTAACCCTGTATATATTTGTATAGTGCTATCATTCTTTAAATCTGGTGAACAAAATTGCACTACATATTCTAGGTGGAGTTTTACCATTGATTTATGAAGTACAACAATTATATTTTGATCATATGAATCAATATGCCTTTTTATGCATGGCAGCACCATAGTAGCTTTTTAAATGGGAGAGCAATACTGCACACTATTGCTGGTTCATTTATCATTGTCATTTCATTTAATATTATCCCTAACTCAACCCCATTTAATGTGTTAGTTGCTTGTTGGTTCCTTCTAACCCACTTCTAACCTGCTTGTCTTAGCATTTATCTGTATTGAATGTTCTCTGCCTTATGTCTGTCCAGTCCCCCAATGTATCCAAATCCTCTGTAGAGAAACAATGCAATCAGCACAAATCGTATAATCACACACCATGAAGCAACTTTTAATGCTTCTCATTGGGAAGGGGGAAATACTTGCTCAAAGCTGTGTATGTAATCACTGACACCATTTTACACTCTGCATCCTTAGCATGCCTCTTTCCAACCATGTCACATGGGTCCATCCCCATTATGTGACCTACTTCCTTTTCTTATGCCATGCTCATGCTAGCTGCATCCCACTGATGCCACATTCATCCTTCCCAGACTATTACACAAAACACCTTCTTGATATGCAGCATATATATTTGATCTCCATACATCCTGGAGGCTGCTGGATGCAGTGCAGACTGGCAGACAACAAATATTTCATAGTAGGGTTAGTGTCAAAATGTGAAGGGTAGTGCTGATGTGGAGGAAGATGGACCTTGAAAGGAAATGGGATCTTCAAGCCCTTCCTTTTGCTGGTGCATAGCAATATATAGATGCACCTCCACTGCAGAACTGAAGAATAGCAGTTAACATGCAACAAGTTAATTAAAGAAGGGTGTCTGTGATCCCTGGTCTCTGGGTACCATGCCCCTGTGTGAAGGTTCTGTCAGCAGTTGGCACACTTAAGTATATGGAACTATGGCAGCCTCAAACATATATTGACTTATTGGTTCCTGAAAGTGAACTCTGGCTCTACCATTCTTATAAATTTGGCTTCTGTATTGGTAGAAGAATGCATTTATATCACCAGTAGTGTGCATTTATTGTGTACACTGCTATTAAAAATAAATACTGTTTCATATTTTTTAGGTCTCCTTAACATCTTGCCTTCTGCACACTTCGTATCCAGTTTTGGTGTAAGGAAACTAAGAACCAATGATGTGTGAGAGGTCTGGAATATTTCACTTCAGACTAGACAACTTTGGAGACTCTATGTTAGATAGAATGAATACATTACGACAGCAAAATAAATTCTGTGATGTAACAGTGCACATAGATAACGTGGATGTTTCTGGACACAAAGTAGTATTTGCTGCTGGTTCCCCATATTTGAGGGACCAGTTCTTGCTTAGCGATTCACAAGAGGTGCACATCTCCATTCTGCAGAATTCTCAAGCTGGCAAACAACTCCTCCTTTCATGCTATACTGGTGTTTTGGAATTTCCTGAAATGGAACTTGTCAATTACTTAACTGCAGCTAGTTTCCTGCAGATGAGTCACGTGGTGGAAAGATGCACACAGGAGCTGTGGAAATTCATCAAACCCAGACAAACTTCAGAGACCAAGGATGAGAAAAAGGAGAGCAATGGATCACAGGATGTCATACAGCAAGAGGAGCATATCAATGATGCCCTACAACCAGATTCTCCAGTTGTTGATCATTCTGAAGACAGCATGGACACTGATGAAATTCAGATTGTCAAAATAGAGTCTGTCGGAGAGGTATCCAGTGAGAAAACCAAAGTTCGCCAAAGTCAGTTTACACCATCTGAACAGACAGTCTTACACTCGCTGGAGCCCCAACACTCTTTGATCAATTCCACTGTAGAAAGCAGAGCTGGAGAGACAGACGGCAATCCTTTGCACACCTATTATGTGTCTGATAATAGTAGTGATAACATGGGGCCTTCTGCAAAAGACCTTTTTGGACCCAGTAACCGGATCATGGACAAAACTCTGCAATGGCATCACCAGTGCCCAAAGTGCACCAGAGTATTCAGGCATTTGGAAAATTATGCCAATCATTTAAAAATGCATAAGCTGTTTATGTGTTTGCTTTGTGGTAAAACATTTACTCAGAAGGGTAACTTACACAGGCACATGCGTGTGCATGCAGGCATTAAACCATTTCAGTGCAAGATATGTGGGAAAACCTTCTCACAGAAGTGCTCCTTGCAGGACCATCTTAACCTTCACAGTGGTGATAAACCTCATAAATGTAACTACTGTGACATGGTCTTTGCACATAAGCCTGTATTGAGGAAACACTTAAAACAACTACATGGTAAAAACAGTTTTGACAATGCCCATGAAAGAAACAGCCAAGACATCAGTCTGGACTTTGATGCATTCTCCAGCCCGCATGAAGCTAATGACATATCACAGAGTTTACACAAATGAAATTCATTTTTTGTAGGTTCCAATTTTTTTCACGTTTAAATGTGAATTTCTGCAAACACTGAAATATTACTTTCAATGCTGTCTTCAAGATCATTTTATAAACATGTTAAATAGAAGGGGTCCCAGAACAGACCCCTGTGGGACACCACTTGCCACCTCTGTCCAGCTTGAAAATGTACCATTAATGACAACTCTTTGTACTCTGTTTTTAAGCCAATGTTCTACCCAAGAACAAGCATTTTCATCTAGACCGATTTCCTTGAGTTTGAACACTAATCTATTGTGTGTAACTGTATCAAATGCCTTGGCAAAATCCAAATAGATCACATCCACTGCAACACCCTGATCTATACTTCTACTTACTTCTTCGTAGAACGCAATCAAGTTAGTTTGACATGACCTGTGCTTCATAAAACCGTGCTGATTTTTGATAATAACCATGTTCTTCTCAAGGAATTCTTGAATATTATCCCTTAATAACCTTTCAAATATTTTCCCAGCCACAGAAGTTAAGCTCACAGGTCTATCATTTCCAGGCAAGGATTTTGAACCCTTTTTGAACATAGGAACCACATCTGCCTTCCTCCAATTCTCCGGAACACTTCCTGAAAGAAAAGAATCTTGAAAGATTAAAAACAGAGGTTCACTTATTTCTACACTTAGTTCCTTAAGTACTCGTGGATGGATACCATCAGGCCCTGGAGCTTTGTTTATATTAACTTTAGTTGCTGCAGCACCTTGTCTTGAGTTAGCCAATTACAATTATTCTGCAAGTTTTTAGTAGCAATCATTTGCACATCTATTGCCATGGGTTCTTCCTTAATATATACGGAGGAGAAATAGTTATTTAAAATTCCTGCCTCTTCCTAGTCTTCATTAACTAACACACCCGTTTCAGTTTTTAGTGTACATTTTGTTTTGTTTTTTAGAATTTATGTACTTAAAAAATGCTTTGGGGTTGGTTTTGCTCTCTTTAGCTATCATTTTTTCCTTTTGAAGTTTAGCAAATCTAATTTCCTTTTTGCACACATTATTTGCTTCCTTATATCTTTTATAAGATGCACCTGATTTGTCCGATTTAAATGCTTTAAATGCCCTTTTCTTATTTTTAATCGCTTGTTTTACTTCTCTACTAAGCCACATTGGTTTTAATTTTTTATTTTTTTTATATTTATTTCCCAATGGTACATATTGAGAAATGTACCTTTCTAATATTTGTTGGAAGATGATCCATTTATCCTCAAGTGTTTTTTTCACTAAAGAGTTTATGCCAGTCAATATATTGTAAAGCTGCCCTTAACTTATTGAAACTGGCCTTTTTAAAATTTTATGTTTTAGTATACCCCATGTGCTTTTGTTTTTTTGAGTTTATTTCGAAGGACACTATATTGTGATCACTATTTCCCAAGTGCTCACCTACTTGAATGTTGGTCAAAATATCAACGTTGTTTGTTAAAACCAGGTCCAGACAAGCGTCCATTCTAGTTTCTGCTTGTACAAGTTGGGACATGAAGGTGTCATTTAAAAAGTTTAAAAACCTAATTCCCTTTGCTGAGCTACTAGCCCCTCTGTCCCAATTTATGTCCGTGTAATTAAAATCTCCAATAATTAAAGTGTTACCCAGATTTGCATCTTTCTCAATTTGCTCAAACAGCTGTTGTTCCTCGTCAATATTAGGTGGTTTATAACATATCCCAACCAATAGTTGGTTTCCCTTCTTTTCCCCCAAGCAGATATTTACCCATAAAGCTTTCACATTTTCCTCATCGCATTCCACTTGCTTAAGATTTGGCTTCAAATCATGGTTGACATACAAACATACCCCACCACCCTTCTTGTTTTTCCTATCCTTCCTAAATAACATGTACCCCTTTAAGTTAACTGCCCAGTCATGTGTCTCATCCCACCATGTTTCAGTTATGCCTATTATATCACATTGTTTAGTGTATGCTACTGCCTCTAGTAACCCCATTTTGTTATTTAGGCTCCTTGCATTAGTAAGCATACATTTAATATCATGAGTCAATTGTACTTTTTGTGAATTATCAACATTACATAGCTTCTCTGTTCTGAGCTTGTCCCTCCCCCCGTCTCTACCCCCCTTATATTGGTGCTAACGCCCATCTACTTTCTGTCCTATCTCCATTTTGTAGATTTCTATGACCCTCCCCCCCTCTACTACTAGTTTAAAATCTCCTCCAACCTTCTAGCCATCCTATCCCCCAGCACTGCAGAACCTCTCCTGTTTAGGTGTAATCCATCACTACTATAAAGGTTGTACCCAATCGCAAAGTCGGCCCAGTGCTCTAAAAACCCCAAACCCTCCTTCCTGCACCAAGACTTAAGCCACGCATTGACCTCTCTAATCTCCCGCTGCCTTTCCACTGTAGCGCGTGGCACAGGTAATATCTCAGAGAATACCACCTTGGAGGTCCTTTTCTTAAGTTTGCTACCTAATTCCCTGAAATCATTCTTTAGGACCTTCCATCTTCCTCTTACTTTGTCATTGGTACCAATATGGACCATGACCATCCCCAGCCCCTCCCAATAATCCATCCACTCTGTCAGCAACATGCCGGACCCGAGCACCCGGGAGACAGCAAATCGTCCGGTTGAGCCGATCAGAGCAGCAGATTGCCCTATCTGCTCTCCTAATGATAGAGTCCCCTACCACCACAACCTGTCTTGCCTTCCTTACATTTTGAACCCCACCCGTACTAGAGGGGCTGTTCCCACGGCTGTTAGAAGTACAGCTACTCCTGAGCTGATGCTCCCAACATCTTCACTCAAACGGGCAAATCGGCTAGGTTGCACCAAATCAGGACTAGCTAGCCCTTTCCTCTTCCTTTCCTCTTCCCTCCCCCCCTGCTTCCTCGCCCCACTGTCACCCAGCTACATGCCTGTTCCCCATCTGTCTTATCTCCTCCCTATCCACTACCTGTCCCCACTAAACTCTGCTCACTGAGCAGCAGACTCCTCTCAGGATTGTCAATCTCCCTCAAAGTTGCGATTTGCTTCTCGAGATTTCCAATCTGAGCTTCCAGAGAAGCCACTCGCACACAACCGTCACAGAGGTATGGACCCTGGACGGGTACAGCCAGGCATCCTTACATGCAACAAGATGTGCATTGAGGCAAACCACCAATCTTGCTAACACTCATTTCCCCAGATACAGAACAGTAAAACAATTACCTTGTTTGTTTTAACTCCTGGTTTTCTAACTCCTACTTGAAAGAGTCTACCTAATAGAGTCTGCTTTCAAGTAATGTGAGCAAGCTCAGTGAGTTAGGGGTGTGCCTTTATGGGGATACAATCCCACACAGGTGGCAATTAATTTACACTCCCCCAATCAATCAAGCAGCAGCACAAGAGGGGCAAAAAACAGAACACAGAAAAAAAAATTACAAAACAAAACTTATTTTTTTAAACTTTACCAATTGAACAGATTAAACAAAAATAAAATACAAACCACTCCAAGCTACTCCTGGTTTTCTAACTCCTACTTGAAAGAGTCGAATTAACCACTTAAGGACACGTGACATGTCACGATTCCCTTTTATTCCAGAAGTTTGGTCCTTAAGGGGTTAATAGAGTCTGCTTTCAAGTAATGGTTGCCTTCCCCTGATGTAAAGCCACTCAGTGAGACTGACTTTAAACTAAATCAGCATTGTCACTTTGCAAGGTTTTTTTGTTTAATCCCTTTTTAATCCCTCTTTCCCCTTGACATTTTGAAATTCACCTTCGTTTTTTTTAGTTGTACAAATTAAAAAGTATAGGTTGGGGGGGCGGAGCCTAACCGCTGACGAAGATGGGCGCACACTATAGAGTCTTCGAGGCGGCAGCCAAATTAAAAGCTAATAACAGCGGCGAAACAGCTCACCACAACACTACAGACCTCGCACCATATCCCTGAACCCTGCTACAGTTAAGCAGAATGGGGGGAGGCAGAAAATCCAAGTCCGGTGCGGCTGTGGCCCCGATCTTTAAAGTCAGGGCGGACAGAGAAACAACAATGGCTGCAGATGAGCAACAGGCCTCTGACTCCGAATCAGACGCCAGCACAACCAGCCACAGAAAAGGCACTGCACCCCTAACTAAAAAAGACCTAAAAGATCTCCTGCTGGAGATGAAATCCTTAGTGGCATCGGAGCTTACCAAACATCTAGCCCCGCTCAAAGAAGGTCTGACGGACCTCAGCTGCATGCGCGAGCTGGAAGACAAAATGGACGACATGACCGCCGCTACCTCAACTCATGAAACGGAACTAAAAGAAATTAAAGAACAGTTGACAGCTCTGGAAGAGGCGCAAGAAGACCTAAATAACAGATCCAGACGGAACAATATCCGCATTAGAGGCCTGCCAGAATCCTCCAACCCGGAGGCACTCACCACCATCCTCCATGAAGCGCTCAGCAGCCTGCTCCCAGACGCTCCACCATCCGACCTCCTTTTGGATAGGGCCCATAGAGCCCTCCGCCCTCCATCCGCAAATCCCACGCAGCCCCAAGACATCATTATACGCTGCCACTACTTCCACGTCAAGGAAGCAATTATGCGAGCGACAAGGGAGACGCCATTACAAATAGAAGGCCACGTGGTCCAATTGTACCACGACCTCGCACCGACAACTCTCCGCAAACGGCGCGAACTGAGACCCCTGACTCAGGCTCTACAAGCCAGACGGATCCGATATTCATGGGGCCATCCTTTCAAGTTAATGGTGCGGCATGACAATCGCACCTACCTACTGCGCAAACCTTCAGAAGCCCAAGACCTCGTGGAACAGCTGGGCATCCGAGACATCAATATGGACAAAACCGCAGCAGACCAGCGCCCTGCCCCATCATGGAGACCCGAGCACCAACTACCCCAAAGAAATTGCGAAGACAATGTCCGTCCCAATCCCCACATGTCTAGGCAGACAAGAAGTTCGGGCCTGGGAGTCACTTGGCCCCAACCCCCAAAGGTACTTTTACTGCACAATCCCTAAAGACTTGGTGACCGGGCTGCCCGGGTTCCGGACTGACCCATTCCCCTGCTCGCCTCATGCTCACGACATCGGGCCCGCGCTGTGAGCCCACAGAACTAACCCAAACAACCGGCCCGGCCCACCGAATGGACACACACACCGGGAGCACACCTAAGACCCGGCACTCCAGCACCCACGACGGCCCGAAACAAACGCCACGCCATCTATCTACCACCACGCAGGGCCGCACCGCAAGAGCCAACCAGACTATCGAGAGCAACGAAGAGACATCCCAATGCTGGAACGCAGACATTTGCACCCCTAACGGACAAAACTACCAACAACCCAGCAGAGACGTCCGGCCCCAAAATGAGACTCCACATTCACCGGGGACCAGTCGTAAGACTTTTGGGAACTACCCCATTTTTGTAATAGATACTCTGTTGGCACTGTCGTGGGCCCTTGGGTGGAGGGGGGCGACCTGGGGCCCTTGCGGCCTTCCCCCCCCAGTGGGGCTGGTGGGGCGGGGGGCCGCGACGGCCCTGGAGGGGGATTAGGGGTGAGCGTAGTGGCCTGGGCGGCGGTGGCCCGCTGGGGGAGCACCCGGCAAAGACGGGGGTGGCTCCCCCCCCCCGGCGGGCGGGACCGCGTTAATCATAAAGGGATCACGGCGTGGGCTGACAGCCAGATGGTAACGAAATTTGTGCGACTGTTGGCAAAGGAAAGACTTGGGGCCCTGGCGGCCTCCCCCCCCCCCCATAAACGGGGCTGGGGGGGTGGTGGGCCGCGATGGCCATGCAAGAGAACACTAGAGCCAAACATCGCCCCTGGCCCGAGACACGACTCAGCACAACCCTCTGCCACGCACAGGACTGTACAAATGTAAGACAAAGTGAATAGAGTGTAGCCAAAACAAATGTATGACTACGGGAAAGCCATTGTTGGGAGGGAGAGGGACGGGTACAGGGCCCTCGTGCTCCCCCCCATCCCCTCAACGGCGCTGGGGGGCGGTGGGTCGCGACAGGCCAGAGGACGGGAGGGAGAAATGGGAATATTGTGCTGACCTGTAAAGCAATGTTACGTATCACACACAAAAACTACACAACAGGGGACACTGAGCACGACACCCCCTCTGGCCCTAAATGACACAATCTCCACATGCGGCAGACCGCAGGGTCCCCCTCAGGGGATGTGTGCCGCTCCCGCCCAGGGATGGCGAACCCCAGCCCCCCACAGGGTACACCCGTGACAGATACCCCGCACGAACCCATAGCCAAAAGGTAACCACATCAGAAAGGTATAACCCACTGAAGTTGCCCGGAGCACGGCGCGGCCCGACACGCCAATACATGTACATAAGTTAACAGCCCTAACTGTTCCACTATAGACACCCCCCCAGAGCCCGAACCGAGACTGCCTTCTCCCCCACCCCGATAGACGAGCGAAAAACCAAGAGCACGAAAACCAGTCCCATTTAACTCACACACCCCTTCTCACCCTAGGTCTGTTCATAAATGACCTCGCCAAAACATATCACATGCCTGCCACCCTCTCTCTGGAAATTGGCCACTTCTCCCCACACACTGACACTTGCCACCCTCTCCTGGCAACCCAGGCTAGAGAGGCCGCCGGCAACTTAGAACACCACTGCTGGCACTAGATATAAGCCCAGCACCCACCTCCCTTACCCACACCAACACTACCCCCTGCTGCCCTCCAGGATCCACCCGGGGCCCCGACCTCGATCCCAAAACCTAAAACACTACTCACACACAATAAGCATCCTCCAGGAAACCCACGGTTACCGATGCCTCTCAAACTACACTGCGTCTCCATTAATGCAAAAGGCCTTAACAATCCCAAAAAACGGCACTCCCTACTACGATGGGCCCACTCACAGCACGCAGACGTCCTCTTAATCCAAAAAACTCACTTCACCCCCCACAAACACTTTCCCCTCAAAAGCAAACACTACAACCGAACTTTCCTGGCCAACTCACCAGATGCAAAAACCAAAGGAATAGCAATAGTACTCAAAGCTTCCTGCCCCCTCTCGGATATACAAGCCTTCCCCGACAAGCAAGGCAGGTACCTAACGATCACGGGCAAAATCGGCCCTACAACCTACGCCATCTCCTCCTTATATGCCCCCACATCTCCAGACCCATCGTTCTGGCCCTCGTTCTCAGCACATATAGCAATGCACAACGCCACCTTCACCATCATAGGAAGAGACTGCAATGCAGCCCACACACCAATCTTAGACCGGACTACCAAACACCCAAATGGGCCGCGACCCTCACCCAACGACACACTCTTCTCACGCTTCCTGAACAAGAACAACCTCCTCGACATATGGAGAGCCCAACACCCCTCGGACCATGACTACATTCTACTCCCACCCACAACACTACCCGTATAGACTATTTCCTAATTTCCCCAGGACTCGCACCACGAATCACGCAAACCTCCATAGGTAATATCACATGGTCACATCATGCGGACATCTCGCTAACACTCACAATCCCTAACATGACCAGACCTTGGACATGGAAACTAAACCCACAACTCCTCAACGATAAACAAATAGCCGCAACCCTAGCCAAAGAAATCACAGAGTACTTCACCCTTAACAAGCAATCGGTCTCATCCCCGATCACGTTATGGGCAGCACATAAACCCGTCATAAGCGGCAAACTAATAGCCATAGCAACAGCACGCAAAAAACAACATAACCGACAACTAATGGACACCCTGACCGAAATAGGCCGCTTAGAAACACAGCACAAACAAGACCCAAACCCCTCTTGCCTCGAGCAACTCACAGCAGCTAGAGCCCTACTCAAGAGTCTCTCCCTAACAGCCACCACCAAAGCACTCGCCTGGACGAAACAAAAATATTACGAGAAAGGAAACAAGGCAGACTCCATGCTAGCCAAAAGACTCAGGACCCTAACAGAGACAAAACGAATCGCTAAAATACGCACCCCCGACGGAACACTCACTGACATCCCACACAAGATAGGCGAAACCTTCCAGAAATACTGTGCAACCCTTTACAACCACTCCCCGGACCCCCCATCCAACCTCATCCTCTCCCAGACAGACACCTTCCTTCAAAAACTCTCCCTACCATCCCTCACCGATGAAGCCAGAACCTCCATAGCAGCGGACATCACGCCGGAAAAACTACTAGCAGCAATAAAAACCCTAAAACCTAATAAAAGCCCAGGCCCAGACTACAAAACCTTCGGAGACATCCTCACCCCCAAGCTCTGCAAGGTTTTTAACGCAATGCTCACGGGAGACCCTCTACCCCAAGATTTGACACGAGCAAACATAACCCTGATACCTAAACCAGGCAAGCCACACGACGACCCGGGCCACTTTCACCCCATCTCCCTTCTGAACCAAGACCTAAAACTGCTAACTAAAGTAATGACAAACAGGTTAAACCCCCACCTAAACAAACTGATCAACCCAGACCAGGTCGGCTTCATCCCGCTGAGACAAGCACAAGATAATACAAGACAAATCATAGACCTGATCTGGTTAGCCAACCACAGACATATCCCAACAGCAATACTTTCCCTGGATGCGGAGAAAGCATTCGACCGCCTCTTATGGCCCTACCTATACAAGGTGCTGAATAAGTACGGATTCACACCCGAGCTAGCCTGTTTCCTACAAGCCATGTACCACAACCCAACGGCACAATTATTAATCCCAAATATCTCCCCCCCCTTCCTTCTCCATCCTAAACGGCACCCGTCAAGGCTGCCCACTCTCCCAACTCCTGTTCGCCCTATCCCTTGAACCTCTTCTAGAAACCATCAGAAACAACCAGCAAATAGAAGGAATACACGTGAGAGACGAAACATTCACTACTGCAGCATACGCAGACGACATCCTTCTGACATTGACCAACCCCCGCTCATCCCTAACCGCACTACTATCGACACTACAAACATACTCCAAAATCTCGGGATATCAACTTAATGCCACCAAATCGGAGCTCCTGCCACTCAACCTTACGGAAGACACACTCCAAACCCTAAAAAGCGAATTTCCCTTCCGCATCCGCCCAACGGCAATCACCTACTTAGGGATACAACTTACCAACGACACCACCACTCTATACACCACTAACTACTCCCCACTCTTCCGCAAAGCGCACGCGGACCTCCAACGCTGGAAACCCATGAACATTTCATGGCTGGGAAGAATAACCTCTATAAAGATGAACCTCTTACCCAAATTCCTCTACGCGTTCCAGGCACTACCCATCCCATGTAAAAAGACAGACCTCAAACATCTACAAACAGCAATAGACCACTTTATATGGAACGGACGGAAACCCAGAATCCGCCGATCCACCTTATATGTCCCCACACCATCGGGCGGACTAGGCCTTCCCAACCTCACACACGACCTACATGCAGCGCACCTGACACAAATACAGCACTGGCATCTCCCACCAACCCACAAACGATGGGTAGACCTCGAACACCTCATCTTTGGACGCGACCACCCCTCCCAATATATGTGGCTCCCAAGACAATATAGACCGATGCCACCCCCCACTTCTCCCACAATCACCCACTCGCTAGACCTCTTGGACCGCCTCAGTGACAAATGTGACCTATCCACTGGCATATCACCCCTCACCCCAATTTTACGCAACAAAATGTTCCCACCAGGCCTGACACCACAACACTACGCCCACTTTGAGGGTAGGGATATCAGCAGACTGGGACACCTCTATCCCGACGGCAAACTCTTACAATTCACAGACATACCCAGCTCCGACTCCTTGACAACATTCGATCACTTTCGTTTCCTACAACTCCGCAGCTTTGCGTCTACAGACAAAATCAGACTAGCCGCCACCTCATCCCTCACCGAATTTGAAAAGCCTCCACTCACCATCCCGAAAAATCCAAATATCCGACTTGTAGCCAAATATCCGACCCACTAACAACCCACCACTTTCAGGTAACCCACCACTCTCAGGCAACACTACCATACATCTCTGCATGGGAAAAGTACCTAGGCCCCCCAGAGGACCCCACAGATTGGGCCGACATTTGGGCGGCCACCAAATCAATCACGATCTGCGTTACCCACAAAGAGCAGGCCTATAAAATGCTCTTCAGGTGGTATCTCACGCCCCAACGCTTAATGGCCATGAAACGATCCCCCTCAAACCTCTGCTGGAAACTGTGCGGAGGCACTGGAATTTTCCTCCACTGCTGGTGGACCTGCCCCAAGCTCATCCCCTATGGAAATCCATCACGAACCTTCTAACGAAAATCCTCAGCAGACCAGTACCCCTGGATCCTTGGGCACTTTTACTCTGCAAGCCCATAGAACCCTTCACCCGCAACAAAAACAAGCCAGAATAGCCTTAGCCACCCGTAGAGCAATAGCAGAAACTTGGCTAACCCCACACATACCTACCCACAATCGAATCCACCACAAAATAACGGACAGCATAGACATGGACAAACTAACGGCACTAACACATGACACCCCGAAATCCTTTCATAAAATTTGGGACCCGTGGCTCGAGAACCCTATCACCATACCATGGTGAATCCTTCAACAACACACCCACATCGCCAAACTCCAGCACTTGCAACAACAACGACCACCACACATCCCACCACCCACTCAACACACCCAAACGGGGTTCAGGGGAGACACCAGGAGGGCAGCAATGATACCCCCACACCCCACAAATCAAGAGCACAACCTTAAGGACCATCTTCATCTACAAATGTGCCAAAACCACACCTAACCGAACCGTTGTAATACCATATTGTTGTAACCCTACTACTAACCTTACTTCTTCTTCTTCTGTAAAACTGTTTTTTTTTTTCACTTTGAAAAATGAAAAATAAAGAATCTTTAAAAAAAAAAAAAGTATAGGTTGGATTTTCTTGGGGAGAGTAATGTTTGTCAATCTTTGGTAATGAATGTAGCTTAAGCTAGTTCCATTTAAGTTGTAAAGATAATTTACCAACAATCCAAATAATCCGATAAAAGGGCAATCTCAATTTGTCATGGACAGAGGAGAGCAAAATGGCAGAACCCAGATATTGAGAGGGAAGGCATAAGGAAGAAAAGATAATATTAATTACACCAAGTGATGAACATAATCATTAACATACAAGAGACATAATGGACAACCTAAAAGACAAAAATATGACTGTGCTGCATTAAGGTGTCCTCCAGGCTGAAGTTGATCCCTCATTTTGTAATGTATAATTTACTAAATGCATAATAAGTGCACAGAAAAATATTAAATACAGTAAGATACCTGACCATCCTGCATTTGCTACAGGCAACATTTGCTGCTTTTCTCATACAACAAAGTTACATAGGCTGAAAAGAGACATGGTTTGTGGAGGCCACCCGGATAAGGACACAGGTCTTGCCGCCAAGGAAGTCCTTTTTCCCTTCTCTGGAACTTTGCTGCACCGGAGTCAGTGATATAGCTGCCATGTGATTATAGCTTGCCAAGTGTTTAAAGCTCTGGAGTGATTATAGCTTTCCCCAGACATTAGCCGAGACTTAATGCTGGGAATGAACTGGTTTAATGGGTCATGCTACAGGCAATTTATACACAAACCCCCAGCAAGGGGTCTCAATACAGTTACATACAAACTCCTCCCAGGCGTCTCTGTCTGGGAAATAGAGTGTACTTTTGCTTAAACTAATTATCTCCCAGGCACGGAGGTACAATAATTACAAGGGACCCCCTCAAATCTTATATCCCCGGATAGCCCGGATCTGAGAGCCAAACTTTTTCAAAAAAGCACTCAGACCCCACAAACACAGCCGAATAGCCACCGGGGTAAAGTGTTCACTGACCGCACGCGTGGCACCTGCCCAAAATAGTTCCAGGAGAATGGTGGTGGCGGTCGAACTCTTTCGGGAGTCCAAAAACGAATAAAACCCTGAACAAATTCTCTGGCTCCTAGATAGCGACTGTTCACCTAGTTAATGCTAACAATCCTACCGAACAGTGCTCTTCTGAGGTGTACGGAAACGAAAGCAGGAGAGGATGGAAGTTCAGCGGTGTTTGCGAGTTAGTCTGACCAATAGTAGTTCCATGCACTCGACAACCGAACACAGCTGCCTGCGTCCGTGCGACAAGATGGCAGCCAACTGATTTTCCACGTGCTCATCCATGCAAACAGCGGCCACCCAGCAGAACACTTGAAATAACGAAGTGTGAAACGATGATGGAGGTGTCAGGACAGGTCAACGGGGGTAATGAGCCCAGAGGTGGCCAAAGTACAGGGGGTATAAATTGGCAATTCGTGTGTTTGTTCGGTTCCCGAACCATAAGTAGTAATTGAACTGCCAGCAATGGTTCGGTGACTAGTTGTTCTGTCACATGGTTCATCAAGTTCATCCTTTCTCACATGTTTTTGCTGTTGATCCAAAAGAAGGCAAAAACCCAGTTTGAAGCGCTTTCTAATTTTGCCACAAACGGGGGAAAAATCCTTCTTCAGATCTCTCCTTGGATCAAATTAAAAATAATTTCTCTGAATATTATGCTTTGCAAGTATTCATCCAGCTGCTGTTGAAACATCTGTACAGACTGGTGTTTAGGCAGAGAATTCCACATCCTTTTTATTGTTACTGCAAAAAAAATCCCTTTCCTTTGCCTTAGACTAAATCTCCTTTCTTACAATCTAAATGCGTTACCTAGTGTCAGATGTATAGTAAAATAAATGTACAGACAATGGTTTGTATTGTCCCCCGAATATATTTGTATAATTCCAAACAAGATATAGGTGGCGCTCAGGAAAAAATTACGGTGCTGCTATTTCACCCAAGTATATTGTCACTATATATACTTAGAAATGGGAAACACAGTGAAACCAAAGAAGGTGGTAAGCGCACACAATAAGAAGAATAAATTACCTTATACTCAAAATTTCTCTCACATTAGAGTAACATTTATATGTACTATACAGCGATAGAAATAAAACACAACATAATCTGTATAAATAATTAGTGAGTAAGGTTTGAATGTCAGAAAACTCACAATTTTTAGAGCCTATTAAAGTTGGCTCTGGACTTACAGAGCATATCTAACTCCTTATAGACACAAAGTGATTTCCTCCACTGGTTAGGATCCCAAGAAGTGCAAAATTGGAATCAGGAACAATTGTCAACATGAAATCAAACCTTGTTAAATCTAAAACCTTTTCCTAAATGACTCTTACCTCAATATGTCAATGTCTCCCCACCCAGACACCGTAAGATCTTTCTCCGTTGTGTTTTCCTATATATATATATTTTGGACGGCAAGAACAACAGACTAGAACTACATATAGCCATAGACTGGGATTGTACCGTCCTGGCGAATAACAGCAGAGCTCTTAGTAGCTCAACCAAGTTTGAGTTAGCACTTTATACACCTACCTCAAATAGCCCAAATTACTGATACATATTGCACTATTTTTTTTGTCTATTTCTGCTTCCTTTTAAGGTTACAGAAGCTACCCTTTTCTACGTACATAGACTGAATATATATTCATGTAAATATATCACCTTTTTTTTATATACACTAATTTCTGTATCATTACATTTTCTTGGGGCGCAGTTTAACACCCTGTTTGCCACCATTTGTACTGCTAGTGAGATTTGGGAATTCACAGATTTACTGCTGCCCACCAATCCTGTCTTCTAGTAGCGAGCGCTTATTTTGATCTATTTTATTACATTGTTCTATGACCTTATAGGGTCCTTGCCAGGCAGCCTGCAGCTGGTCATGTCGGACCGGCTTGAGGACCACAACCTTTTGCCCGACCTTGAAGCTGCTGTGCTTGCCCCCCCGATCATACCATAACCGCTGGTGCTTCTGGGCCGCCTGGAGGTTTTCGTGCAACCGTCTGAGCCAATAGCTCCATGCGGTCCCTTAGCTCCAATACATAGGGTCCTCTTTATCTCAATCTACCCCTCCCAGTGTCCTTGGATGAGATCCAGGGGCCCCTCATCTGCCTGCCGTATAACAGCTCAAAAGAGGAGAACCTTGTAGATTCCAACGGCACCTCCCAATATGCAAATAGGAGGTGAGGTAGGAATCGTTCTCAGTCTCTGCAAGCGATAGTAAATGTTTGGAGCATCTGCTTTAAGGTCCCGTTGAACCGCTTGCAGAGATTCTTCGTATAGGGATGGTAGGGGGAACTCATAAGGGGTTTTATCCCGCAGACCTTACAGAGTTGGTGGGTAACCTCAGCAGTAAACTGGGTACCCAGGTTTGAAAGGGTCTCTCAGGGAAATCCGACTCGGGAGAATATTCGTACATTGGCATCATCCACTATCTCTGCTCAGATGTTGGATAGAGCCACCACTTCTGAATATCTGGTTGCATAGTCCAGATAGGGTGACTAGAGTGGGCTAGGGGTCCTCAGAAATAACTCAGTTGTGAGTTTAGTGTGAAGGATGGCACTTCAAAACAATGTAATAAATAGCCGCTCTAAAACACCCGTGAGGAGATACCTTCCTTCCCTCACCACAAACGTATAGTAGAAAAAAAGATTATCAAGAAGAAACTTGTTCATCGGTGGGTGGAGCACTAATTAGCGTATAAGCAGATATTTGCTTACCCCTTACTGAGAAGTTGTATAAAATCCTCGATGTGGGGTGATATGTAAAAAAAAAAAAAAAAAAAAAAAAAAAAGGGAAACAGAAAATCTAGTGCAGATAGTACTTAAACAATATTAAACACAAAGTAGATATAAGTGTGCTCACAATTTTCAGAGCCTATGACTAAGGTTCTATATCAATGCATATGTGCTTTTTGTAGGCAGCACCCCACCTTCTTGAAAGGATGTAGAATCTCAAAGTAAACCAGATAAGGGGTTATGATGCAGCATATATGGAAGTATAAAATTTAAAACCACTTTCTTTTTAAGGGGACTCTCACCTTACTGAGAGCCCATAGGTGCCTTTGCTCTCAGGTGTAAATGCCTGGTGTCAAATTGTGGGGTGACACTCCCCTATCTCGAACAGGACTGGCGACCAAATATTGGTTGGAATCCACTATTTATTGGTTACAATAAAACAGAAAGTTGACATATATATAAATTCAACTAAAATAAAATCATCAGTAAGTAGTGCAGTCCTTAAGTGCCAATACGCGTTTCGCTGGCTAAGCTTCTTCAGTTGGCTGTAATATCTTCCAGGTCCAGAGATTTGTTTAAATATCCATGTTTAATTGATTCCTTCCGGTCACATGGTACCTGTCCTCCAATCCTTGAGCTTCATGGGCAGAATGCCATTACTGTGTTGTGATGATTATCCTTCGTTCCGCCGGAAGTGAGGTCATATTCCTCACATTCCAATGTCAATCAGCAGTGGCCAATGCCAGTAAAGTATTGTCATGCATAAAAAATTGTCATGCATAAAAAATTATCCAACAGGGTGCGGGCCTAGGTGCAACTGATGGTGGCCCTGCAAGCACCTCTTCAAACACCATCACTGTACATTACACTATAATGCCAGTAAATGCTGCAGCGCTGTACAGATATACAGGAAAAATATTGAAATATTAAGGGCACCTTGAACCTAAAAAGTTTGGGAACCACTGCTGTAATCCATGAAATAGTTTAGTAGCCCTTCTCTGAACCCTCTCCAAAATATCAATTGTAGCAGGCTGGCCGAGTCTTGGGTCACAAACAACAGAAACAGTTCTTTCCAATATGAGGAAAGCTTTTTTGTTTTTAGCAAGCAGGCCCCTATTTAGCCACAGCAAAACATTAAGCCAAAAATAAACTCCTACTCCACACTGGAGACTAACAAACATAGAGTATCCTTTCTATGCTACTGAGCACCCAAACTGACCCCAGTAGTTTAACAAATAAAAATAGGCTTGCAAAATACCTTTACTTTCCACACAGTTTCAGCAGTCTCTCTGTTTCTGCCCCAGCTCTTCACAGGAGAGACTGATTTCCCTCTGCATAGGGTTTATTTAGTTCCCGAATTGATGTACTAGACTAGAACAACCTGATTTTTAACCCTCTCTAGTCAGGGAACACTGAAAGTGCCATTCTGGGGCAAATATAGTAGTGTTCCCTCACACTGCCACACAATATACTTCTGGAAATAAGGTCTCCAGTACTGTGTATAATACTATAAGTGTTCTGTACAATGGCATGAGAACATCCCTCCTTCTACTGCTAATACCTCTCCCTATACAACCAAGCATTCTGCTAGCATTTCCAGCTGCTCTATTACATTGTCTGCCTACCTTTCAGTCTTCTGAAATAATTACCCCTAAATTAGTGATGCCCCGAAAGGTTCGCTGGCGAATAGTTCCTGGCGAACATCGCTTGTTCACGTTCGCCACGGATGGCGAACATATGCGCTGTTCGGTCCGCCCCCTCTTCGTCATCATTGAGTAAACTTGGACCCTGTACCTCACAGTCAGCAGACATATTCCAGCCAATCAGCAGCAGACCCTCCCTCCCAGACCCTCCCACCTCCTGGACAGCATCCATTTTACATTCATTGTGAAGCTGCATTCTTTGTGAGAGGAGGGACAGTGTAACTGCTGCTGATTTGATAGGGAAATTGGTAGATAGGTAGTATTCAGTGTCCACTACAGTCCTGAAGGACTCATCTGATCTCTGCTGTAAGGACAGCACCCCAAAAAGCCCTTTTTAGGGCTAGAACATCAGTTTGCTTTTTTTTTTCTTCTGTGTAATGTAATTGCAGCTGCCTGCCTTCCTGCCAGCCTGTGTGTCAGGCTCACAGCATATACTGTGCCCACTTGCCCAGTGCCACCACTCACTCACTGGTGTCAGCTTGCATTTAAAAAGTAATATAATAGCAGTCAGTTTCCTTCACGAGTGTGCGTTTCAGGGCCTGCCAAGTGCCACCACTCACTCACTGGTGTCACAATAGCTTGCATTTAAAAAGAACACAACTTTTTCGACTGTAATATAATAGCAGTCATTTTCCTTCACGAGTGTGCGTTTCAGGGCCTGCCCAGTGCCATCACTCACTCACTGGTGTCCCAATAGCTTGCATTTAAAAAGAACAAAACCTTTTTGACTGTAATATAATAGCAGTCAGTTTCCTTCACGAGTGTGCGTTTCAGGGCCTGCCCAGTGCCACCACTCACTCACTGGTGTCACAATAGCTTGCATTTAAAAAAACAAACAAAACCTTTTTTGACTGTAATATAATAGCAGTCAGTTTACTTCACGAGTGTTCGTTTCAGGGCCTGCCCAGTGCCACCACTTACTCACTGGTGTCCCAATAGCTTGCATTTAAAACAAAAACAAAAACTTTTTTGACTGTAATATAATAGCAGTCAGTTTCCTTCACGCGTGTGCGTTTCAGGGCCTGCCCAGTGCCATCACTCACTCACTGGTGTCCCAATAGCTTGCATTTAAAAAGAACAAAACCTTTTTGACTGTAATATAATAGCAGTCAGTTTCCTTCACGAGTGTGCGTTTCAGGGCCTGCCCAGTGCCACCACTCACTCACTGGTGTCACAATAGCTTGCATTTAAAAAAACAAACAAAACCTTTTTTGACTGTAATATAATAGCAGTCAGTTTACTTCACGAGTGTTCGTTTCAGGGCCTGCCCAGTGCCACCACTTACTCACTGGTGTCCCAATAGCTTGCATTTAAAAAAAAATAAAATTTTTTTTGACTGTAATATAATAGCAGTCAGTTTCCTTCACGCGTGTGCGTTTCAGAGCCTGCCAGGGCACAGTGTCACACCAGTGCAACTCATATCTGGTGTAACAGTAGTGTACATTTAAAAAAAAAAAAAAATACAATTTTGACTGTAATAGATTGAATAGCAGTTAGTTGTCTGCCAGCGTGTGTGTCAGGCTCACAGCGTATACTCTGCCCACTTGCCCAGTGCCACCACTTATATCTGGTGTCACAATAGCTTGCATTTAACAAAAAAAACCTTTTTGGACTGTAATATAATAGCAGTCAGTTTCCTTCACACGTGTGCGTTTCAGGGCCTGCCAGGGCACAGTGTCACACCAGTGCAACATATCTGGTGTAACAGTGGTGTACATTTTAATAAAAATATATAATTTTGACTGTAATAGATTGAATAGCAGTTAGTTGTCTGCAAGCGTGTGTTTCAGGCCTACAGCGTCTACTCTGCCAACTTCTGCCACTGCACAGTGCCACTCATATCTGTTGTCATAGTAGCTTGCACGCATAGTATGACTAATCGAAAAAAAAATGACAGGCAGAGGCAGGCCACACCGCAGGGTCCGCCGTGGTGCTGTGATTCCCTTTGGCCCTACAATAATGCCCAGTGTTCAGAGGCCACGTACCCTGAACTGGAAAAGTTCTGAGGACATAGTTGACTGGCTAACACAGGACACCCAATCTTCTACAGCTTCTGCTCGGAACCTTGACGCACCATCCTCCTCCAGCTTAGCTTCGGGCACCTCTCAAGTTACCACTCGCCCGCCTGCCGCCACCACCAACACTAGCACTACAGCCGCTTCACTTGGTATGTCAGAGGAGTTATTTACACATCCGTTGGTAGAAATGAGTGATGCGCAAGCATTATTGCCAGAGGATGTAGATAACAGGGATATGTCTCAGTCAGGCAGCATTACACACATGGACGTACGGTGTGATGATGATGATGCTGTACCCGCTGCTGCTTCCTTTGCTGAGTTGTCAGATACAAGTGAAGCGGTTGATGATGACGATGCGTCCGTGG
Organism: Pelobates fuscus; assembly: GCF_036172605.1. Classification (NCBI taxonomy): domain Eukaryota; kingdom Metazoa; phylum Chordata; class Amphibia; order Anura; family Pelobatidae; genus Pelobates; species Pelobates fuscus. The sequence continues at coordinate 118,208,676 of NC_086325.1, forward strand.
ATGTCACGTGGGTGCCCGCTAGAAGAGAAGAAGAACAGGGGGAAAGTTCAGATGGGGAGACAGAGAGGAGGAGACGAGTTGGAAGCAGGGGGAGGTCGTCGCAAGGAGCTAGTGGCATAGTCAGAAAGCATGCATCGGCACCTGGGGTCAGCCAGACAGCACGCCAATCAATGCATGCTGTTGCCACCACCAGAATGCCGTCATTGCAGAGCTCAGCAGTGTGGCAATTTTTTTGTGTGTCTGCCTCTGACAACAGCGATGCCATTTGCAACCTGTGCCAAAAGAAACTGAGTCGTGGGAAGTCCAACACCCACCTAAGTACAACTGCTTTGCGAAGGCACATGATTGCACATCACAAACGCCTATGGGATCAACACAGGAGTACAAGCAGCACACAAACTCAAAGCCGCCATCCTCCTCCTGGTCCAGCATCTTCAGCCACGTCAACCACTGCTGTCCTCCTTGCCCCCTCTCAACCATCCGCCACTCCGTCTCTCGCCTTGAGCAGTTCCAGCTCATCTGCCCACAGTCTGGTGTCTGTCAAGGACATGTTTGAGCGTATGAAGCCAATGTCACAAAGTCACCCCCTTGCCCGGCGTCTGACAGCTGGCTTGACTGAACTCTTAGCCCGCCAGCTTTTACCATACAAGCTGGTGGAGTCTGAGGCGTTCCAAAAATTTGTAGCTATTGGGACACCGCAGTGGAAGGTACCCGGCCGAAATTTCTTTGCACAAAAGGCAATCCCCAACCTGTACTCGATTGTGCAAAAGGAAGTAATGGCATGTCTGGCACACAGTGTTGGGGCAAGGGTCCATCTGACCACTGATACCTGGTCTGCAAAGCATGGTCAGGGCAGGTATATCACCTACACTGCGCATTGGGTAAACCTGCTGACGACTGCCAAGCATGGAATGCGTGGCTCTGCAGAGGAGTTGGTGACACCGCCACGACTTGCAGGCAGGCCTGCTGCCACCTCCTCTACTCCTCCTACTCCATCCTCTTCCATAACCTACTCGGCTGAGTCCTCTTCTGCTGCTGCGTCTTGCTCCACATCAACGGCACCCCCCCAGCTCCCCAGGTACTATTCCACATCCCGGATATGGCAGTGTCACGCCGTCTTGGGGTTGACTTGCCTGAAAGCAGAGAGTCACACCGGACCAGCACTCCTGTCCGCCCTGAACGCACAGGTGGATCAGTGGCTGGCTCCACACCAACTGGAGATCGGCAAAGTGGTTTGTGACAACGGAAGAAATTTGTTGGCGGCATTGCATTTGGGCAAGTTGACACATATGCCGTGCATGGCACATGTGTGTAATCTGATCATACAACGCTTTGTGCATAAGTACCCAGGCTTACAGGACGTCCTGTTTCAGGCATTCCTACACGGCCATGGCGCACTTTTCAGATATCCAGCGGCGAAAAAACATGCCAGTGAGGCGCTTGATTTGCGACAGCCCAACACATTGGAATTCAACACTCCTAATGTTTGACCGCCTGCTCCAACAAGAAAAAGCCGTTAACGAGTATTTGTATGACCGGGGTGCTAGGACAGCCTCTGCGGAAATTTTTTGCCACATTACTGGACGCTCATGCGCAATGCCTGTAGGCTCATGCGTCCTTTTGAGGAGGTGACAAACCTAGTCAGTCGCACCGAAGGCACCATCAGCGACATCATACCATTTGTTTTCTTCATGGAGCGTGCCCTGCGAAGAGTGCTGGATCAGGCCGTAGATGAGCACCAGAAACAGCATCGCTTGCTGGACCTGCGGCAACGCTGGAAGAGGATCGTGAGGAAGAGGAGTCAGAGGAGGAATGTGGCTTTGAGGAGGAGGAGGAAGACCAACCACAACAGGCATCCCAGGGTGCTCGTTGTCACCTATCTGGTACCCGTGGTGTTGTAATGGCTGGGGGGAAGAACATACCTTCAGTGAGATCACTGAGGACGAGGAACAAGACATGAGTAGCTCGGCATCCAACCTTGTGCAAATGGGGTCTTTCATGCTGTCGTGCCTGTTGAGGGACCCTCATATAAAAAGGCTGAAGGAGAACTACCTGTACTGGGTGTCCACGCTACTAGACCCCCGGTATAAGCAGAAAGTGCCTTAAATGTAACCGAATTACGGCAAGTCGGAAAGGATGCAGCAGTTCCAAAATTTAAATTAAAAAGTATGCTTTACACAGCATATAAGGGTGATGTCACAGCACAACGGGAATCTAACAGGTGAAGAGGTGAAAGTAATTCTCCTCCTCCCACGACCACGCCGGCAAGGACAGGACACTTTACAGACGTGTTGTTGATGGAGGACATGCGGAGCTTTTTAAGTCCTACGCATCGCCACAGCCCTTCGGGGTCCACCCTCAGAGAACGACTCGACCGACAGGTAGCAGACTACCTCGCCTTAACTGCAGATAGACACTCTGAGGAGCGATGAACCCCTTGACTACTGGGTGTAGCTTGACCTGTGGCCTGAGCTATCCCAATTTGCGATAGAACTTCTGGCCTGCCCCGCTTCAAGTGTCCTGTCAGAAAGGACCTTCAGTGCAGCAGGAGGTATTGTCACTGAGAAGAGAAGTCGCCTAGGTCAAAAAAGTCTAGATTACCTCACCTTTATTAAGATGAATGAGGGATGGATCCCGAAGGGACTGACAGTGGGCGATACATTCGACTAAAAAAGGCCTGATGAGGGGGACGTAACAGGGTGTCGCGGCTGCCGGCCCGCCGCGTGATATTTAAATCCCTAGCTCACCCCAGTACCTTGCCCTGTCGTGGTTTCCTGTTCCTGGTTTCCTGAGAGTGCTTTATCATTGTGAATCTGATTTCCTGGTATCCTGATCTTGGCTTTTCCCTGGTTATTCTGAATTCTGGTTTCCCTGACTTGGCTTGTGTAAACGGTATTGTGTATTTTCTGGCTTCCTTGACCTCGGCTTTCCCTTTGACCATTCTCTGTCTCTAGCGTAATTAGTCCGGCCATTCTAAGGTCCAGTTTACGCTCTATCCTTTTTTTTTCCTTTTCTTGCCTATGTGTGTCTTTACTTTTGACCATTGAAATACAGCCTCATCCACTTTGAACTCACATGTAACAAATTACTAATTTGTCCTTTTTCCTAACTGAGGTCCCTTTCCTTCATTTTCATCTGTAAATACTGAACACAAATAGTCAATGAGGGAGTCAGCTAGAACTTTATACTCTTCTACAAACCTACCTTCTTTTATTCCTAATATAACTAATCATCAATCGTTTTACTTTCCTTTTCACAACTATGTATCTAAAAAATGTTTTGTCCCCATTTTTTACTGACTGGGCTATTTTCTCTTCTGTGTGTGATTTGGTAGAGATGACTCTTACCTGTAACAGTAAAAAGAAAAATATTAGAAAATATCTAAAGAATCAGTTGAAGAATCAGTAAAACTCTAAACAATATCTCCAAGCACACACTTGGAAGCAGCACTTAGAAGCAGCATCCAAGCTAAATTAGCAAAGCTAATTTCCACAACTCTTATATAACTCCTAAAAGCACCACCCGATAGGAGTGTTTAACACCTGGGTGGGCTTATGCTTATTAACATATAATTCTGCTGGGGTGGGCTGTGGGTAGTCAGGCTCCGGAAAAATGGGCCAGCTGCGCATTGTCCTGATGCCAGCTCTTCGCTGGGAGGGCGTCAGTGGATACCGACGTCCCATTCACTACCCCCAGGGCTCGGTTGAGCATCCGCTGATGGGAAGAGGCATCGACCACCTCCTCCCCCTGGTATTTCCGCTGTGGCTGGGGAAGGACGACCCCCCTCTTCTCCCAGGTTCTCACCATGTCGTTGCGGGGAAGGACCGCCTGTATCTTCCTCCTGGGCTGCTTCCAGCTGTTGGGGATCCAGGCAGGCTGCCCAGCATCCCTGTAGGTCTGGTGCAGAGACTTCTGTCCCATCTGCACCATCCACTCTAGGTGTCCTGTCTCTGGATAACAGGCACCACTGCTGGGAAGTGGGACCGTTGTCCCCACTCCCGTGAGCTCCCACTGTAGTTGGGGAAAGGGACCTGCTGTCTCCTCTCCCGGTATCTCTGGCTGACGCTGGGGAGAGAGACCGGTTGTCCCCTCTCCCTGTAAGGTGTGCTGCCGCTGGGGAGTATGACCGACTGTTCCAACTCCCAGTACTTCCAGCTGTGGTTGGGAAGAGGGACCAACCGGTTATCCCCCCTTCCAGCTGCTGTTGGGGATCTGGAAAGGCTGCCCAGCATCCCTGTGGGGCTGGTGCAGAGACTTCGGTCCCATCTGCACTGGCCAACTGGATGTCTTCCCAGGACCAGTCTATAAGGTCTACTATTTCTGGAACTGATTGTGAAGTAGGAGTTACAGCAGCCAATTCTTCCCACCTGGAATGTGGCAAGTCTGGGTCAGCCACCCAGCTTCCCTGCTCTCCCGGTACAGAGACCACGGTCCCATCTGCACCCTCCACTCCAGGTCCTGTCTTCCTACTGTGGCCGAACCGAGCTGAGCAGGCGTTGGTAATCCTGCTCCAGCTCCCATTCCATGCTGGCCAGATGGATCAGGTCTGGCCCTAGGTTGTCAGCTCTAGGAAGTTCCATCAGGGCTTCTCTGGTACTGCGGATTTCCTAGAGCCGAAACTCTGCTGAGCTGCCAAATTTAATGTCTTTCTCAAATGCCTCCCACAACAACCCTGGGCCATTATAGTTCTCACCCTCTGGCACGCTGTCCTCAGCCATCCAGTGGTCGCACCGGGCTGCATACCACTCTAGTGTCCGGTAAGCCTAGTCCAGCCACAGCTCCAATACATACAATGGTGGATCACACTTCTTATGGCTTCCTAAAATAAAAACATAAAAACATATAGTGTAATACAGTCAATATGCAATTGGAAGGAAGATAGTAAAGGTCATGTACTCACAAGCCGGGAGCCAAATAGAATCATATGGCTCCCATGAGTTTTGCAGTGGGACACTTAATAGGACGTCCTGTGGTGGAATCTCGGTAAAAATAAATTTAGTAGGCCGAGATTACCACGTGGCATGTGTACGTGCATATGCTGACGTATCGATCAGTTGGTTGCACGAGGCAAGATACGATCAGTAGTGTACGGAGCATGTGCAAGAATACAGGATGTAGTATTCCCCTCCTCCATTGTGCTGGACAGGCCATGCGGTCAAGCAGGAAGTTAATTCTTATTTGTATTGATTGGTCAAGAGAATGTGCGGGTGGAGCTTAATATGGGAGGAGTTATGTGCCTATATAAGGAGCCTGCACTATTGTCCGGGGCTCAGAACTTGCTGTATTTTGGTGACGTTAGTCCCTCTGAGTCCTGATCGGTGATCCAATAAAGAATCTCTTCCTTCCTGAAGAAACCTGTGTCCATCTCTCTGTGCTTGGCTTCCGTCAGTTTCTCCGGTATCATTTGGTGCATTGGCCGGGAAGCTCATCGTTCAACGGTAGCTGAGAGGCAGAGGCGTGAGACGGTCTATCTTTGCCCACGTTCTCTACGGCTGCACCCCTGAACTTCTGCGTGGACCTCCCTTCGTCTCGGCGCCACTGGTCTGTTGTCCAGGAGATCATCGGCCTCTACGTAAGAAGTGCTGGGGTGTCCCCGTCGATGAGTGTGAACTCAGGTTCAGGAACGAGGAGGTAAGTCAACTGCTGTTTTAGACGGCAGACCCACTAGGGGTATACCGATTGTGCGGTAGGCCCATAAGGGGTTATTTGTGTATGGAATCTGCCCCCTCTGTCGGAGGGAAGGAGCGAAGGCGCACCGCTCGATCGAACGCTCTTTAGTCAGACCGTTTGATTTTGTTAGTCAGGCGGGGTTCTGGTGTAAATAGCCCTAGCCAGACACCGGTGTCTTGTCTAGACTAGCGTTCTAGGGTGTATATTTTGTTCGCTAGGTCGGAGGGACCGGGAGACTAAGCGGCGTCTGTGTAAATTCGGTTCGCTAGCTCTCAACCTATCTTGGCTAAGTGGGAAGGCGTGTAAATTTGGAACCCACTAGATTTTTGATAGTAATCGACTAAGAGGCGTCTGTGTAAATTCGGTCCTCTAGCTCGCTATATGTGGTGCTTGGGCAGTGTGGCTAACCAAAACGGATGTAGATAGTTTTAGGTAGTCCATTCAAGGTACTGGCCAATAGTTTAGTTGGGAATTGTAAATGTGTTAAAGATTGTTTAGTAAAGTGTATATCTTGTTAGATAGCGCGAGCTCAGCCGTCTGGCGAGAGTGTTAATAGTGTGTTGCTGTATCATAGTGCACGGTACCATAACCCTGTATATTTACTGACACTGTATATAAGTACTAATCATTGTCGTCTATTGCATGTTTAACACCATAACCACTAATAATTGTATTGTGACCTTAAATTGTGCTTTGACCTATGCTAACCGTACTGTAACCGCTATTTGTAAAAGACGATGTTACTGGGGTGTGTTATAGACGGGTAATTCGTATATAGAGAATTATAGCGTGGGTGACTGTATAGTTTCGCCAAAGGGCATAATATTGATTATCTAGTGACTGGTGTAACAGCTGTGTGTGTACGGGAATTCCCTGAGTGTTTATTGTGTTATTGTGTACGTTTCACTTGGTAACTGTACCACGTGGTGCTGTTGCCAGAGGAAACGGGTGTGACTGTTGAATAGTACGCGTGCATAGTATTCGTTGTCAACGACGTTCCATTGATAAGTATGGGCGCGTCGGAGTCAACGATTCCGGATCCCTTAGGTTGTATGGTGAAGAATTTGAAAAAGGGATTCAAAACATGTGATTTTGGGGTTAAAATGTCTCCTGTACGTTTGGTCACTTTGTGTACTAGGGAGTGGCCTACTTTGGTTGCGGCATGGCCGCCACGTGGCAGTTTGGATCCAACTCTGGTACAGCACTTACACGTGGCTGTATCGGGTAGGCCTGAACTTTACGGGCAGTTTCCTTATATTGATTGTTGGAGACAGGCCGTAAATGACTCGCCAAAATGGATTCAGACATGCCACGAGGAGCAATGTCACCTCATGGTGGCTAGGACTTGTTTGTCCACTAGGACTGGTGTTAGGCCCATTTTGGACACGCCCCCTGAGTCCGAGATCCCTTTGCCGCCCCCTTACTTTCCTTTAAGAGGAAGTGACGCGAATGCAGGAAGTCCTGCACCCCTTCCCCCATTGCCCCATCCACTTCCGCTTCCTCCTCCAGTACAGAATCCACCCCCTCTCGTACTAAATCTCCCCTTCCGGAACCAGAACCAACCCCCATTAGATCTGAATATCCTGATTTGGCGCCACTTCAGACTTCCGGTCAAGCTTCTTCTAGCTCGGCTCGAAGTGTTTTATTTACTAATTTTTCCCAAAACCAAGCTCCCACATCCTCATGCTTTATTACCCCCCGACCGGAACCTCTAACTGACGCCCCTCTACGTAGCCCCATACTAACCCGACAACTGACCGGTACCCAACAATTAAAACATTATCAGATGCCTCTTTGTCTGAATCCCGGGTCAGCCTATATCGATGCCGCAGGTCAAATGGCACATGCTGACCCAGTCTTCGTATATGTCCCGTTCACGACTACCGATCTCTTGAATTGGAAGACCCACAATTCCTCGTATACTGAGAAACCACAAGCTATGACCGATCTGTTCACCTCGATAGTTCAGACACATAACCCGACATGGGCTGATTGCCAGCAGTTATTAATGACTTTGTTTAACAATGAGGAAAGGACAAGGATTAACCAAGCGGCCATTAAAGCGCTAGAGGATAAAGCCCGTGCTTTGAATCAAGCCAATCCATCAGCATGGGCCGCAACACATTATCCTAACACCGATCCCGACTGGAATGTAAATGGTGCTGATATGGTTCAACTCAGAGCCTATAGAGACGCTATAATTGCTGGCATGAAAGCCGGAGGAAAGAAAGCTATTAACATGTCGAAGACAGTTGAGGTGATTCAGAAAAGTGATGAAGCGCCCAGTGTCTTTTATGACCGATTATTGGAGGCATACCGTTTGTATACCCCCTTTAATCCGGAAGACGCAGATAATTCCCGAATGGTGAACTCCGCCTTTGTCAGCCAAGCTTACGGAGATATTAAGCGCAAGCTACAGAAGTTAGAAGGGTTTGCAGGTATGTCTATCACCCAACTAATGGAGGTAGCGAATAAAGTATACATGAACAGGGAAACAGAGACTAAGAAAGAGGAAGAGCGTAAGATGCGTAGAAAGGCAGATATGTTAGCGGTAGCGATCGCAGGCGTAGATAGACGGGGCCCAGATAGAGGCGATAGTAAGTGGAATGAGGAACCTCTAAGTAGAAATCAGTGCGCATACTGTAGGGAAGAAGGGCATTGGAGAAATGAGTGTCCGCGAAGAGAACAGTATGAGAGAGACAGACCTAGGACAGGTTATGGAAACTTTAGAGGTAGAGGAGGCCCCGGAGGGAGTAATGGTAATAGAGGGAGCAATGGGAACAGAGGAAGTGTTAGGGAAGATAGGTATTTTCCAGCAGCGCAAAGGTCCCGCGATAGAGAAGGTAGGGACTTTGTAGGATTGGCTGACACGGTCATGGAGGACTATTGATACCGACCGGGCTCCATCCCCCTTGGTCGAGCGGAGCCTATGGTCGATGTATCAATAGGGGGAAAAAGGAGTGCGTTCATGATCGACACTGGTGCTGAACATTCAGTGGTGACTAATCTAGTTGCTCCTCCATCTGGAAGGACTATTACTGTAATAGGAGCAACTGGAAGAAGTGCTGAAAAACCGGTTCTTAAAAGTCGACTCTGTACATTGGGAGGCCACGTAGTAAAACATCAATTCCTTTATATGCCTGAATGTCCAGTCCAATTGCTGGGACGTGATATGCTATCTAAATTACAAGCGCAGATTACGTTCCTACCAAATGGAACAACATCCTTAAAGTTTAATGGACCTTCAGGTATTATGACATTATCCGTACCAAAGGAAGAAGAGTGGCGACTTTATACAGCGTTGACTAGTCAAAACCCTAGGAGTGATGAGTCCTTATTCAACATACCAGGAGTTTGGGCAGAGAACAACCCACCAGGACTGGCCCGCAATATTCCACCTATTAAAATCGAACTAAAACTTGGGGTTTATCCAGTGAGCCTAAGACAATATCACATCCCGCAGAAGGCTAAGAAGACCATCCAATCTTATCTCGATAAGTTCATACGGTATGGTATCCTAAAATTCTGTACTTCCCCCTGGAACACCCCATTGCTGCCTGTTCAAAAGCCCGGTACAGATGAGTATCGACCTGTACAGGACTTGAGAGCAGTCAATGATGCGGTTGTTAGTATACATCCAGTTGTACCCAATCCATATAACCTGCTTGCTTTAATTCCGGGCGGGGCTACTTACTTTACAGTCTTAGACCTCAAAGATGCCTTCTTTTGCCTCCGAATTGCCGCAGAAAGTCAATGTATCTTCGCTTTCCAATGGGAAAACGCTGTAACGGGCTCAAAACGCCAAATGACCTGGACAAGACTGCCCCAAGGGTTTAAAAATTCACCTACCCTATTTGGTTCAGCTCTAAGTCAAGATCTACTGGATTTCGAGTCCATCCCAGGAGAGTGTGTATTGTTACAGTATGTAGATGACTTGTTGGTAGCAGCAGTTATAAAGGAAATATGTCAGCAAGCAACGCACGATCTACTACACATTCTCTGGAAGGCAGGATACAAGGTGTCTAGAAAGAAGGCTCAGTTGTGTTTGCCAACTGTCAAATATCTGGGATTCCATATCTCTGAAGGTCAAAGATATATGGGGCCAGAGAGAAAAGAAGCTGTGTGCCAAATACCGATACCCAAGAATAGAAGACAAGTGCGAGAATTCTTGGGGGCAGCAGGCTTCTGTAGGATATGGATTCCCAGCTACGCGATACTGGCAAAACCTCTGTATGCAGCTATCAAAGGTACAGAGCACGACCCCTTCTTATGGACTCAAGAACAGCAAACGGCATTTGAAGATGTGAAGAAGGCTTTGATGAGTGCCCCAGCATTAGGTCTACCTGATCACACACGACCATTCTACCTGTATGTACATGAGCAAAGAAGAATGGCTGTGGGAGTATTGACACAGTACTTGGGATCATGGCAAAGACCTGTTGCCTACATGTCTAAGCAACTGGATGCAGTGGCCAGCGGACTTCCACCGTGTCTAAGAGCCGTAGCTGCAGCCGCCCTGCTAGTAGCTGAAGCTGATAAACTCACTCTGGGTCAAGAACTTTATGTACGAGTCCCACATGCAGTACAGACGTTGTTGGATTACAAAGGAAATCATTGGTTTAGTAACAGCCGTATGACCAAGTATCAAGCAATGTTGTGTGAAAACCCAAGAGTGCATTTAGAGACTGTAAACACCTTAAATCCAGCTACCCTTTTGCCACAACCTACTGAAAGTCAACATGATTGTTTGGAAGTAATGGATGAAGTATTTTCAAGTAGACCAGATCTTCGTGATTTTCCCATCCAGAACCCCGATGTTCAATATTACACCGACGGCAGTAGTTATGTGAAAGAAGGGATCCGCTATGCAGGATATGCAGTAACAACAATAGACAAGGTGATAGAAGCTCGGCCACTGGCGAAAGGAACATCAGCACAAAAGGCAGAATTGATAGCACTGACACGAGCGTTACAATTGGCTGAAGGTTTAAGAGTGAACATCTACACAGACTCCAAGTATGCGTTTTTAACCACTCATGCCCACGGAGCTTTGTATAAAGAAAGAGGACTATTGAATTTAGAAGGCAAAGAAATCAAGTATGCAGCTGAAATCCTACAACTATTGGAAGCAGTGTGGGAGCCGAAAGAAGTCGGTATCATACATTGTCGAGCGCATCTGAGAGGAGATGGTGATGTAACCAAGGGAAATCGGATGGCAGATAGTGCAGCTAAGCGTGCCACTGAATCGGGAAGACAGGAGTATGTGGGGCATATAGCTGCTCTTATACCAACTCCACTGTCTCAATGGACTCCAGTTTATACAGCTCAAGAAGAGGAGTGGTTAAAGACTGAACCTGGAAAGTATTTGGAGAACAAATGGTATCAGTTAGAAGATGGAAGAATAGTCATTCCAGCATCACTAGCGGTAGAAATTGTCCAAAACTATCACAACGGGACACATTCTGGGAGAGACAGCACAGAAGAATCTCTCAGAAAACATTTCTACATACCAAGATTGTCCAACTTGACTCAGGCCATTGTACGAAGATGTGTAACGTGTGCTAAAAATAATGCAAGACAAGGACCAGTAAAGCCACCAGGAGTCCAGTTTATGGGGGGACTCCCCATGTCCGATTTACAAATTGACTATACAGTGATGCCTAAATCGGGTGGACATCGTTACCTGTTGGTAATTGTGTGCACCTATTCAGGCTGGGTAGAAGCATGTCCTACTCGTACAGAGAAAGCAGGAGAAGTTGTGAGATTCCTGCTACGAGAAATAATACCCCGATATGGACTACCCTGCTCTATAGGATCGGACAATGGTCCAGCTTTTGTTCATCAATGCCTACAACAACTGACTCATATGCTTGGTATAAAGTGGAGGCTTCATACGGCATATAGACCCCAGAGTTCTGGTAAGGTAGAGAGAATGAATAGAACTATTAAGAATCAGTTGGCTAAAATGTGTCAGGAAACCCAACTTAAGTGGAACGTTCTCTTACCCATAGCTTTATTGCGAATCCGCAGTACCCCTACCAGAAGGATGGGCCTCTCTCCTTTTGAAATCATGTATGGGCGACCACCTCCCGTACTTGGTAACTTAAGGGGGGATTTGAGTCAGTTGGGAGAAGGAATTACCCGGCAGCAGGTTGTAGAGTTGGGTAAGACTATGGAGGAGGTACAGAAATGGGTACAAGATAGATTACCTGTGAATATTTATCCCCCAGTTCATAGTTACCACCCAGGAGACCAAGTGTGGATTAAAGAGTGGAATAATGTACCGTTAGGGCCCAAGTGGAGAGGTCCTTATGTTGTTCTTTTGTCTACCCCTACAGCAATAAAAGTAGCCGAAGTGACTCCGTGGATACATCACTCCAGGGTTAAACCAGCAGCAGTCGATTCTTGGCAAGTTACAGCAGATCCAGAGAATCCCTGCAAGATCCGGTTAAAACGCACGACTCAGTCGGAGTGACGAGGAACTTTGTGGATTACAAAATTTTATTTGTTTCAGAGATTTGGTACGTGAGTGAGAAGGCCATAATAAAGCCTGTCCGCTCACCAACGTATAGTGTATAAGCCAGGAAAGTCTCGAAGGGACTCCTGTGAAGACGAGCAGACCTCCATTCCCTGCAGCCCTTACATCCTGGAAGCTGAGGTGCCTTCGCACGGACGAAGACTGAGGATGACGACGAAAGATGTGTTCTTGATAATGTTTATGTTTGTGTATTTTTATATTCAGGGAGGTAGAGGTACCGACACTCCTAGCTGTGAGGTATGCATTAAGACTACAAGAACAGGTAACCATATTTCCCAAACCCTAATTTGGCATTCACAATACGAGTGTAAAGGAGATGTATCAAGATGTAGATACCTAAATATAGAATATAGTGTGTGCCATTTAGGAGTAGGAGAACCTAAGTGCTTCAGTCCAGAGTATCAACCTCGTACAATTTGGTTGACTCTCAGGAATGGAGATCCTCAGGGGACCCTAATTAACAAGACAGTATTAGAATCCGTACATTCTTCGGGTGTTCTGCTATTTGATGCGTGTAAGGCGATATCAAGTGGTAGAAAGCCGTGGAATGTATGTGGGGATCTTAGATGGGAGAGGACGTATGGGTCTAATGATAAATATATTTGTCCCAGTAGTAAAAATAAATATGTGAGTCCTAGATGCCCAAATAGAGATTATAACTTTTGCCCATATTGGTCTTGTGTGGGGTGGGCAACTTGGGGACAGACAGTAGACAAGGACATGATAGTGACTAAGTTGCCTACTAGCCCATATTGTAAGTCTATGGAATGCAATCCAGTCCATATACTTATAAATAACCCCAACAAGTTCTTAGACAAGTATGGTAATTTATTTGGGTTTCAAATATATGGGACGGGTTTAGATCCTGGGACAGTATTGTTTATAGGGATAGAGACTGATACGGTATCCTCCCAGACTCATCAAGTATACCATTCCTTTTATGAAGAGATGAGTATAGATAATAAGATCCCCCATAATGCTAAAAACCTGTTCATTGATTTAGCCAAAAGTATTGCCGGTAGTCTTAATGTTACCAACTGCTATGTGTGTGGAAGTACTAACATGGGAGACCAATGGCCTTGGGAAGCAAAGGAGGTAATGTCCGGTTCTGAGGCAGTTGACCAATTAATATCTACACAAGCCGATTATCATATGAGTGTTAGAGGTAAATCTGAGTGGAGATTAAAGACCTCCATCATAGGTTATGTTTGCATAGCAAGGAAAGGAATGATGTATAATACTTCTGTAGGAGAATTAACTTGTCTAGGGCAAAAAGCTTATGATGATGATACAAAGAATACAACTTGGTGGTCGGCTTCAAATGTCTCAGAACCATCTAACCCGTTTGCTAGATACGCCAATTTAAAGGATGTGTGGTTTGACCTATCTATCACATCTACCTGGAGAGCCCCAGCAAATTTGTACTGGATCTGTGGTAAGAAAGCCTATTCGGAATTGCCACAGGACTGGGAAGGGGCATGTGTGTTGGGTATGCTCAAACCATCCTTCTTCTTGTTACCTATTGAAACAGGTGAGACTTTAGGTGTTAAAGTGTATGATGTGAATCATAGGAAGAAAAGGGGACCCATAGAGATAGGCGCCTGGGAAGATAATGAATGGCCTCCCCAGCGTATTATAGATTATTATGGACCAGCCACGTGGGCAGAAGATGGTACCTTTGGTTATAGAACCCCTATTTATATGCTCAACCGTATTATAAGATTACAGGCGGTGGTTGAGATTATTACTAACGAGACATCACAAGCGCTCAATCTTCTAGCGAAGCATAATACCAGGATGAGGACAGCAGTATACCAAAATAGATTAGCCTTGGATTACCTTTTGGCAGTAGAGGGAGGTGTATGTGGGAAGTTTAACCTGAGCAATTGCTGTCTTCAAATAGATGACGAAGGGCAAGCAATAGCTGAGCTTACTAGCCATATGGTTAAACTAGCGCATGTGCCTACTCAGGTATGGAAAGGGTATAATCCAAGTAGTTGGTTTGGTAGCTGGTATGAGTGGTTTGGAGGGCTTAAGGCAGTGGTAGGTGGAGTCCTACTGATTTTAATGTTGTGTCTACTCCTGCCGTGTCTTATACCCTTAGTAGTTAGGTCTGTGCAAAGCCTGATAGAAAATATAGCAGAGAGGAAGGCTGCTGCACAGATAATGGCAATTTATAAATATAAGGCTCTAGATCAGGGAGAACCAATGCAGGAAGATGAGTGTTGAAGATTCACATCATAAGATAAGTCTGGTCTGGTTCAAGGTAACTTGCGGTGTATGCAAACTAAGGTTAAGGGATGCCTCAAGTAATTGTGAAATATCAAGAGGCATCAAAGGGGGGAATGTGGTGGAATCTCGGTAAAAATAAATTTAGTAGGCCGAGATTACCACGTGGCATGTGTACGTGCATATGCTGACGTATCGATCAGTTGGTTGCACGAGGCAAGATACGATCAGTAGTGTACGGAGCATGTGCAAGAATACAGGATGTAGTATTCCCCTCCTCCATTGTGCTGGACAGGCCATGCGGTCAAGCAGGAAGTTAATTCTTATTTGTATTGATTGGTCAAGAGAATGTGCGAGTGGAGCTTAATATGGGAGGAGTTATGTGCCTATATAAGGAGCCTGCACTATTGTCCGGGGCTCAGAACTTGCTGTATTTTGGTGACGTTAGTCCCTCTGAGTCCCGATCGGTGATCCAATAAAGAATCTCTTCCTTCCTGAAGAAACCTGTGTCCATCTCTCTGTGCTTGGCTTCCGTCAGTTTCTCCGGTATCAGTCCCTGTCCTTCCTTTGGTCGTTCTGGAGATAACAGGACCGACAGAGAAAGGAATTCTTTCTTCAAAGTAAATTTATTGATACAAAATATATATATGTACAGGACTGCCAGGGCCGGATTAACATAGGGGCTGATGGAGCTGCAGCTCCAGGCCCATGGAATGGGCCCATTGATTTAAAAAAATATATATAAATATTTTTGGTTTACTTTTTTTTTTTTTCACACACTACTCTGAGGGATTCCACCTGACTTATTTTATTGGCACATCCAGTATTTGAGGCTGCCTGGCTGGTGCCAATATTGCAATGATACTGGCAATACAAATGCTGGTATTTTTCTCAGTATAAACAAGAGATTGCTATAAAATACCAGCACTGACCAGTAGGGGTCGCTGTGTGTGGAGACAGGCAGGGATAGGAAGTTCCAGCATATCCCTCCCTGCCTACCTCTACTCACTGATCCACAAGGGAGCAGCTACAGATAGTCCAGACAGCAACTTCCACCATGCAGAGACAGCCTACAGCTCAGGGAAGTGAGGGATGGGGGGAAAGGCTGCAAGGACACATACACTGAGACACTAAGGGACACTGGGAGACATTATGGCAGACACTGAGACACTAAGGGACATTGGGAGACATTATGACACAGACACATGGGGACACAGTGTCCCCATGTCTCCCAGCCAGTATCCCTGGTGTCTCAGTGCCCCCTAGTCTCCCAGTGACCCCTAGTCTCCCAGTGTCTCACTGTCCCCATGTCTCCTAGTGCCTCCATGTCTCCCAGTGCCTCAAGTGTCTCAATGTCCCCATGTCTCCAAGCTAGTGTCCCTAGTGTCTGTGGCCCTGGTGTCTGTGTCCCCATGTCTCCCAGTGCCCCCATGTCTCAATGTCCCCCAGCCAGTGTCTCTAGTGTCTGTGTCCCTGGTGTCTGTGTCCCCATGTCTTCAAGTGTCCCAGCCAGTGTCCCCTAGTCTCCCAGTGTCACTGGTGTCTCCGTGTCCCTAGGTCTCCCCGTGTCCCCAGGTCTCCCCATCTTCCTAGTGTCCTAGTGACATAGGGACCCTGGGATACATGGGGACATAGACACATGGGAATACTGGAGGACACAGGGAGACATGGGGCATTGAGACACTGTGATACATAGGGACACTGTGATACATAGGGTCACTGGGAGACCTGGGGACACCACACTAGGGACACTGGGAGACCTGAGACACTGATACATAGGAACACTGAGACCTAAAGTAATTGACACATGGGAGCACTGGGAGACATGGGGGCACTGGGAGGAATCCATCTATACAGCAGGATCAAAATAAGTAGTTTTTGGTGATTTTACAGCATTTTCTCTTAGGTCATTCCTTGAGATTTACATCATGTGATGTCACCCATACATATTTAATTATGCAAACTAGTACTTCTATTGTAAAATATATATAGTAAAATATATATATAGAATCTATTAGGATCTATTAAAAACCAAGGTAATAAAACTATAACTTTATAGAAATGCAGTGTTATAAAATATTTATGTATTCACCAGTTGTATGTGCATTCTTTAATTATACTTTCAGTGACTTAATTAAAGTGCCGTATTTAAGTAATTAAAGTGCCGTATTTAAGTGCTTAAAAGTGCTTTTGGTGATTTAAAATATAGAGAATATTTTTTAAAAAAGTGACACAATTCAAAATCTGAATTCAGACCATTTGGTATTAAAGTGTTGAATTCAAATATAAATTTCATTTCTTCTGACCCTATTTTTTTGATATAATTGCCTCCTCTCCAATCTTTTTTGACAAACTTCAAAGGACAGAAAAAAAGGTTCTCTGGGTTCTGATTGTGGTATTTTTTGAAATGGTTGGAAACACTATGGGTTTCCAGCCCATTCCTTATATTTCGGATGTGTTCTGAAATGCGTACATGGATACATCTAATGGTACGGCCTACGTAAAGGAGGTTACATGGACACTTTAAAACATATACAACACCTTTTGAAAAACAGGTGAGTTGGTCTCTGATAGTAAATTCTTTGTTAATGTATTGTTGTATATTGGTAAGGTGTCTCTTTTTACTTTTTGTAGACCTGCACGCAAGGCAGGTGCCGCAGCCGTAAAAACCTCTTCCCTGTGTAAAATTGTGTCAGCCACAGCTCCGTCCAGACCAGGTCCTCAAGCTCCTTCACCCACTCCTCCACGGGCTGATCTCCCAGGAGAGCCAGTCACAGGGCAATTTGTACCTGTAACTGCTGCTTTTCGCTGGGGAGTCTCTCTGTCTCCGTTGAAGCTGAACCTCCTCCAGGGCCTTGTACCATAGCTCCTTCCTAGTGGCATCTCTCAAGTTCAGTAGGATTTCTTTCAGGATAGGACCATCTCCTCAGGCCAAGTTGTTCTGCAACCTCCAGAGGAACTCCTCATATGGAGATGCTGCCCGTTGGCAAGCTCGCTGCACGAGTGCTAGCGCTATCCCTCTATTTGTACTCTATATGATTCTATTTGTACTCTATATGATTCTCAACTCTTTAGGAAGCCATCCCATCCCTGCCACCAGATGTGGCGGACCGCCTGGTCCCCCAGACTTGGTGCCTCCGCCAATTCACGCTTCCTAGTAATCACTGAGTACTATAAGCAGTGCACCGGGACACCATAAGCACTTCCAGACCCTAGCCGCCACAGCATAGCTGGGGTATCGCCATCTCTGTCCACCCTGGACCCAAGTCCTGGATCGAGCTCCCAGTGGGTAGACCTCTCCTCCAGAGAGTATAGCAGGTATAGCAAATATAGCTGTTCCCCCCACACATGAGCCAAGGCTTAATGCTGTGAGTAGTCTGTTTATTTCCAGCCAAATGGCTTACTTATATGCAAAATCTGAGTACAGGGACACACCCATAAACACAACCACAACACGCCCAAGAAATACAGTGTCACTGTGATCCAGCATAAAACATAAAATGTGAAAAACACATAAAAATACATATTTCCCACATAGGAACTCAACTTCAAACCAGCACTATAGGGCAAATCACATGGTCTGATCATGCATCAGTCACACTTGAATTGAAAGACCTCTATGATTTCAAATATTGCAGCCCATGGAGAAGTTATGATTCTCTGCTGCTTGATCCAGACTTCGTAATGGAGCTTGATACACAATAACACTATTTTAAGGAGAATGTAACACAGGAAGTGACACCTAGCACAGTTTGGATGGCACACAAATCTGTGGTGAGGGGGTTACTGATACAGAGAGCCTCCTTCCTCTGCAAGAAGTCCCAAAAGAGAACAGCAGAGATACAAAAGGAGCTCTCTGTTCAAAACCAGCTTACCCCGTCCGTCACAGCAAGAGGCAGAATCACACAACTCACTAGAAGCCTCCACCAACAAGCTTCAGGACAAATCAGCTTCTACGTGAAAAAATTTAAAATAAACCAATACTATCAAGGCAATAAAGCCGGCAAACTATTAGCACAGAGGCTTAAAGCTAGACAGGCCTAACAAAAAAATCACGTACCTCACCTCCCACACAGGCACCAAACTGACAACTCTGAAAGCCATAAACGATAAGTTTGGCCACTATTACACACAACTATACAATTTAAAGGACGACCCATATACACCCTAACCCCTAGAGTCTGGCATAAAGGACTACATAGATGCAATACGTCTGCCGAAATTAACAACCCAACAACAATCTGCCCTAACAAGACCCATAGAAGAACAGGAAATCACATCCGTGATTAAAACTTTACCAACGGGCAAATCTCCTACCCTGATGGCTTAGACAATCTGCATTACAAAAAATTTAGCAGCACACTAGCCCCACACTTAGTTAGAGCATACTCAAATGCCATAACAATGAAGACTCTACCCACGGAAATGTTACTCACACATATAGTCACGTTGCCAAAACCAGGAAAGTCACTGGCACTCCCACAGAATTTCAGGCCTATTTCATTGCTTAAAGGAACACTATAGTCACCTAAATTACTTTAGCTAAATAAAGCAGTTTTAGTGTATAGATCATTCCCCTGCAATTTCACTGCTCAATTCACTGTCATTTAGGAGTTAAATCACTTTGTTTCTGTTTATGCAGCCCTAGCCACACCTCCCCTGGCTATGATTGACAGAGCCTGCATGAAAAAAAACTGGTTTCACTTTCAAACAGATGTAATTTACCTTAAATAATTGTATCTCAATCTCTAAATTGAACTTTAATCACATACAGGAGGCTCTTGCAAGTTCTAGCAAGCTATTAACATAGCAGGGGATAAGAAAATCGTAATTAAACAGAACTTGCAATAAAGAAAGCCTAAATAGGGCTCTCTTTACAGGAAGTGTTTATGGAAGGCTGTGCAAGTCACATACAGGGAGGTGTGACTAGGGTTCATAAACAAAGGGATTTAACTCCTAAATGGCTGAGAATTGAGCAGTGAGGCTGCATGTTCTATACACCAAAACTGCTTCATTAAGCTAAAGTTGTTCAGGTGACTATAGTGTCCCTTTAATATGGATGAAAAGCTCCTAGCCAAGTTGTATGCAGCCCGTTTGGGATCCATTCTGCCACACATCATCCATAATTACCAAGTCGGCTTTGTAACGGGCAGACAAGGACCAGTTAGTACTAGGAAAGTAGTTAACATCCTGTATATACTCCGGAAACTGCCTCAGGGAGGACTATTAGTCTCCCTTGACGCGGAAAAAGCCTTCAACTGCCTGCATTGGCAACTCTTGAGGGCTGTGCTGCACAAGTTTGCCATCCCGGAGGGTTTTATGTCAGTAGTAGAGGCCCTCTATAACAGTAGAGGCCTTCTCGCCGAGGACACAGGTGCTCAACTCTGGGTTCTTATCGGAACCACTACAATTGACAAGCGGAACACGACAGGGGTGTCCCCTCTCCCCCTTACTCTACATCCTGGTCCTAGGGCCCCTAGCAGCCAGAATCAGTGACACGAAGTGGAGATAGGGAAAAAGGAGTACAACAACAAGACTGTTCGCGGACAAAGTCCTACTCACACTCACCCAACCCCAGATCTCCCTGACGAATCTATTAGAGGAAATAAAAACATATGGGAGCCACTGGACCTATTACAAGCCTCTTTCTCCTTGGACTGGAGGAAGGACTATATTATCTTCCTGGGGATCAAACTGACTACGAACCTGGTAGACTTACTAACTACAAACTATGACCAGTTACTGCGCGATATAAGCGACACAATAAAAAGATGGTAGGGGAAGTTTTTGTTCTGACTGGGAAGACTGGCGGCAGTGAAAATGGTCCTGCTACCAAAATTCCTATATTTAATCAGGACGCTGCAAATTCACCTACCAAAAACCTATTTAGATAAACTGCACAAGCTTTTCACATGCTTTATCTGGGATAATCGCAAAAAATGGGTGGCAACAAAAATGTTTTACTGACACCCAGGTAAGGGAGGATTTGGGATGCCAGACATCCGGCTATTTAATAAGGCTCCCATTCTCTCCACGGTGGTCCAGATGCACGCAATGACCTCACCACCATAGTAGGTGGAACTGGAGTCTTCTTGGTCATGCCCCAGAGGCCTGAAACACCTGTTTTGGGTGCCCCACACGCAACGCCCAACATACCCAAACATGCCACCCACCACTGCACTTCTCCTTAAAACGTGGGACATGATTAGAAAAACCCTGGGATATACCAGTACTTTGGCAAGAGCCTTCCCCATTATACAGCATACACATAGCTAATCCCACCTTTCATCATCGCCCCTGGATAAATGGGGGTTGTAGACACGTATGTCAACTATATGAGCAGAATAGGCTGTTGGCCTTTCCAGAGCTTCAAATTAAATACCACCTACCAGCCACACTGCTGTTCCAATACAGCCAACTTAAATCTCTACTGATGAACGCAAAAGACAAAGCAACAACGCCGGCCGTTAAGAACATTGAAAAGACCGTGCATACACCTGCGAGCTTTGCACTAGCATGGCAAGCTGACTTAGGTAAACAGTTCACTGGAATGCAATGGGAAAAGGCTTTCCTAGCACACAAAGGGAGGTCCATGTGTGCCTCCCCTATGCGAAAAACACAGTACAGACGGTACATGGTGCCGGAAAGGCTGGTGGCATATACCTCAACTCCTCAGATAGATGCTGGAGGAGGAAAGAGGTACAAAGTACCACATATGGTGGACATGCTCCAAGATAGAGCCCTATTGGAGAGTAGTAGAGGAGAAGGCATCAAAAGTGATGGGGGGGAGGATCACTGTGATGAACTGAACCTCGTCACAGGTTCTTGGAGGGGCCTGCTAGCCAGCCTTTTGCCCACCGACTATGGGCCAGGTCAGCAACTGTAAAGACCCATATTTTATTCCCCCTGGTTCGGCACTTTCCATTCATGCACAACCGAACGCTAGCTCCCTGGCGGTCATTCCCATTGACCAAAACCGTGAATAGACTTCAGGAAGAATTAGCCGCGAATGCCCTGGAACTATTTTCGGCATAAAGACTTTGCGGTTCCCGGTCGGTCCCCAGCGACACTTAGCCGCGGTTTGATGTTTAGGTGTTAAGTGTTACGTGTTAAGTGCAGGAGCGCGGTGCAGGCACCTGTCTTGCCGGTGTCTGTTTGGGTGGGGCCCCTCCATATTGGGGTTTTTAATATCGTCATATCTGGGCAGGGAGGGGGTGTTTGTGGGTCTGTCTGTTTGTTATCTGTTGTACAGTAGGGTGGTGTCTGTGGTGTGTTGGCTGGTGGGTTGTTATCTTGTGGTGTCTGTGTGGTTGTGTTGGGGGAGGCGTAGTTGAGGTGGGGGTGAGAGAAGGGAGAGGGGAAAGAGAAGGGGGAGAGAGAAAGAGAGGGAGAGAAAGAAAAAAAAACTGTTGAAGAGGAAGGTCGTGCGTCCTCTGTCTCCCCGCTCCCCCCCCCCTGGGGGAGGAGTGGGGGTGTTTGGGCGGCAGGGGTTATGTGTTAGGGAGGTTATGACATTATTGCCGCTCTCATTATCCAAGGGTCCCATATCTTGTGGAAAGAGTTAGTCGTGTCATGGATCAGGGCTGATAGTTTGTCCATTTCTGCGGCCTCTTCTATGCGCTGGTGGACTTCGGGCGTGGAGTTGCTGCCCCAGTGTCTGGTTATGGTTCTACATGTGGCGAGTGCCACCCGGGCTGTGAGTTTGTTTTGGGCACGTGTTAGGGAATCGTGTGGTTTAGAGAGGAGCCATATCCAGGGGTCTAGCGGAATATTGCTGTGGAGTATTCAGTTTATCGTATGGGCTGTTTCCCTCCAAAGTGGGGCGATTTGGGGGCATTCCCACCAGAGGTGGAGGTATGTGCCTTGTTCCCCACATCCTTTCCAGCAGCGGTCTGAGGTGGAGAGACGCATTTGTTTCAGTCTCAGGGGGGTAATGTACCATCGGAACATGGTCTTGTAAGCTTGTTCCTTGTGTGTAACGCAGATTGTGAGTGAGGCTGTAGCGTCCCATATGTCTTTCCAGTCTGAGGGGTCTTCCGGTTGTCCTATGTCTCTTTCCCAAGCCGCTGTGTACGAAAGGGCCTCATCGGGGGTGGAGTAGTGGAGTATTCCATAGATAATGGATATCTGCCCCTTTTGTATTGGGGAGTGCATGCACATCCTTTCAAAGGCCGTGGCTGGTGTGATGGCCGCTTGGTGGTTGGACGGTTGGGACAAGAAGCTTCTGATTTGCAAAAAGCGAAAGTGGTTGAACGTGGTAAATGGTGTGGAGTTCGGGAGTTCCGGGAAGGGGAGAAGCTGTGATCCCCTAAAAAAGTGGTAAAATCTGACCAGTTCGTTGTCTTCGAACCGTGCGAAATCTTTTGGGGTCATTCCTGGTTCGAATTGGGTGTTGCGTAGTATGGGTGTCAATGGGGATGGGGAGTTGATTATGTTATGTTTGCGAGTGGCCTGGTCCCATAGTTGCATGGAGTGTGTTAGTGC
The DNA here is from genome assembly GCF_036172605.1 of Pelobates fuscus. Taxonomy (NCBI): domain Eukaryota; kingdom Metazoa; phylum Chordata; class Amphibia; order Anura; family Pelobatidae; genus Pelobates; species Pelobates fuscus. The sequence goes on from NC_086325.1 coordinate 118,231,597, forward strand.
AGGGGTGGTATGGGGAGGTCTGCGGTCTGTCTTTTTTTGGTAGCCAGAAAAGTAGGGAGGGGAAGTCCCGACCGAGTAGATCATGTTCTAGGTCTACCCAGATCTTATGCCCCGCAGGGGCGTGTAGGTTCTGTATTTGTGCGAGCTGGGCCGCGTGGTGGTAGTCCCAGAAGTTGGGGAGGCCTAGACCCCCATCTTATGTGGTACATACAGTGTTGCTCTTTTTACCCTTGCTTTTTTCCCCGCCCATATGAATTTGTCAATACGTGTCTGTAGGGTTCTGAAGTCTGCTTTGGATATGGGTATAGGCAGGGCCTGAAAGAGGTATAGGAAGCGCGGGAGGAGGTTCATTTTTATAGATGCCAGGCGGCCCAGACAGGAGATGGAGAGGTGTTGCCAGGTCTCTAGGTCTTGTGTCGCTTTGGTTAGTAGTGGGAGGTAGTTAAGTTGATACGTCAAGTGTAATTCCGCCGGTAAACGCGTTCCCAGATACTGTATGGACTGCAGTTCGTATCGGAACGGGTGTTCTGATTTGAGTGTCGCTAGTGTGTCGGTTGGGATGTGGATTGGTAGAGCTTCTGTCTTGCTAAGGTTTAATTTGTAACCTGACACTGTTGCGTAATCGTCCAGGAGGGCCAGTAGTGGGGGGAGGGATGTTGCGGGTTCTGTCAGTGTCAGCAGTAGGTCGTCCGCGTAGGCTGCTACCTTGTATTCCGTGCCCCGGTGTTTGATGCCGGTTATGGCTACGTCCTGTCGGATTGTCTGTAGGAGGGGTTCCAGGGAGAGGGCGAAGAGGAGGGGGGAGAGGGGGCAGCCTTGTCGTGTGCCGTTGTGGATCGTAAAGGTGGGAGGTTGGGCGTTCGGGATAAGGAGATTTGCTGTGGGTTGGGAGTATAGTCCTTTGATCATTTCAATGAAGGTTGCAGGGAAGCCCATTTTGTCGAGGGTTGCGAATAGGTAGGGCCATAGTATGCGGTCGAATGCCTTCTCGGCGTCAAGGGAGAGGAGGAGTGTGGGGTGTCTGCGGTTGTTTGCTAGCCAGATGAGGTTGAACGTTCTCCTGGTGTTGTCGCATGCTTGGCGGTGTGGGATGAAGCCTACCTGATCCGGGTGTATTAGTTTAGGGAGGAATGGGTGTAGTCGGTTGGCTAGTAATTTCGTGAGGATATTGATGTCGGTGTTGAGTAGTGAGATAGGTCTGTAGTGGCCTGGGTCTTGGTGGTCTTTGTCGGGTTTCGGTATTAGGCATATGTTTGCCCTTAACATGTCTGGGGGGGGGGGGGGTCGCCGTCCATGATGGAAGTGAAAAGTGTTAGGAGGTGCGGAAGGAGTTCCGTTGGGTAAGTTTTGTAGTAGAAGCCGGAGTAGCCGTCGGGGCCCGGACATTTGTTCGGTTTTAGGAATTTTATAGCTTGTGCGATCTCCTTGGTGGTGATTGGTGTGTTGAGTGTTTGACGGCCCTCGTCTGTCAGTGAGGGCATAGGGATGCGTTCCAGGAACGCCTCTATTTTCGTTCTCGTTAAGGTGGGGTTCTGTCGTGTTTCAGGGGCGTGATTGTAGAGCGAGGCATAGTATTTCTGAAAGGCGTTCGCGATTTGGTGTGGTAGCGTGTGCAGCTGTCCGTCGGGTGTTTTTATTCGGGTTATGTGTTTGGCTCTCTGTCTCCGGCGTAGTCTGTGGGCTAGTAATGTGTCTGCCTTGTTTGATTTTTCGTAGAACATTTGCCTCGTCCATTGGAGTGCTTTTTTAGAGTCTTGTGCCATGAATTTTTGTATGTTATGTCTATGTGTTTGCAGTTGGGCTGTCAGGGTGGGGGTAGGGTTTGTTTTGTGCAGGAGTTCCGTAGTTCTGAGGGCTGTGAGGTGTAGTTCGAGTTCCGCTAGTTGTTTCTTTTTATGTGCTGTGGCCGCTGCTATTAGTTTGCCTCTAATGACGGCTTTATGGGCCGCCCATAGAGTGCCCGCCGAGGTTACGGAGTCTTTGTTGAGGTCGAAGTAGGTAGTGATGTCCTGTCGGATGGCTTCTTTGATGGTTGTGGTGTGGAGGTGAGTTGGATTGAGTCTCCAGGACCATACTTTGGTAGTGTTTGGGATAGTGAATTGAAGGAGGATCTCGGCGTGGTCTGACCACGTGATCGATCCTATCGATGCTTGTGTTATATGTGGGAGTAGGGAGGGGGAAGTGAGGAACATGTCAATGCGTGAGTACGAGGAGTGGGGGTGTGAGAAGAAGGTGAAGTCTGCAGTGGTGGGGTGTAGTGTTCTCCACGTGTCTACTAGTAGGGGGTTTTATGTATTTTTAAAGGTATTTTTGGGGTTTTGTGTAAATGTATGTTTTATGTGCCTGGAGATAATTGAGTTTAGTACAGTGCTTGACTCAATTATCTATCAGGCACAGGGGAGGGATTATCCTATTTTGTATTGGAGTGTCCTGGACCTGAGAGCCAATGTAATCGTGTGTATGTTTTTAGTGTAGTCTAATCTCAGGTCCAGGGGGGAGTGCCCCTTGGGGACCTGTATATGAGACCAGTTGTGGCTGCCAATAAATGAGTTTCTGCCTACCCTCAACATAGAGTCTCATCTCATGTGTAGGGGGAACAGCTGTATCTGCTCTGGGGATTGCTATATCACTATACTCCTCTGGGTTATAATCACTTGCTCTTGTAAGAGCAGCCCGCTACACTCTCTGGAGTAGGAGAGGTCTGCCCACTGGAATCTGCATCCTGGTCTTGGGTCCAGGGTGGGTGGAAGACAGCGAGACCCAAGCCAAGCTGTAAAGCTGGAAGTGGGGACTACGGTGCTGATGGTGTCTGGTGGAGTGCTTGGAAGTACTTGGAGGTAGTAGGAAGCAGTGATTGGTGGAGGCACCCAGTTGGGGTCTGTCACAATCACCCTCACACCAAAGTGTGGCCTCTTATTCATGACACTGGAGGAATATACCAGAATAAACTCCTGTCTACTGTATCACATATTAGTTGCAGCTAATACTCTCATTGCAAGGGCCTTGAAACAAGCTCAGCCACTGAATAGGGCAGACCTCACCCAACAAATTTCCCTGAACTTAGAATACAAAATACAGGTTAGCAAACAGATTTCCCTCAATAAACATGTCATGTAAGCTTGGAAGAGGTGGGAGACGCGACATACCGAGGGGGCGTGGGAACAGAGAAAGGGTTTAATATAAGGTGAGGGGAAAAGGCACTCAAAATACACTAGGCTCAACACCTCAAATGGAATGAATCTCACCCCAAATAGATAGCAGGTAGCTCTTGCACATTACCCACATGTACATAGTTATATTGTTCCTCTTTTCTTGTTCTTGTACATCAACTGTCAAGCATGTCAGATTCCCCAGTGCCTCGTTGACCTTTGTAGACTGAGCACTAGGTCAACTTGGGACACCCCAACATTCGAACCTTTACAGTACAGGGAGAGTCTGCAACGAGTGTGGGGGAATAGGTTAATTAATGACGGATCGCATAGGCACTGAGGGGTCGGACTGGGCGAGTAGGGACCTCAGCTGGTGAGACCCAAGGAGGTGGCAGGCAGGGAGTGACCCTGCGAGCTGGCACAGGGATACTAAATGGGAGAGGCTGGGTTGGGGATACTTTTTAATTTATACTCTATCCACTGACTTTTATATGATTGTAACACATTTCTGTTCAACAACCATGCATTCTTTTCACTAAAAATTTTAAACATCTACAAAATAAGTGATAGAGTAGGAGAAAACAAACAAACAGGTGGTGGCATTGAACAGATGGAAGTTTAGAAATTACATGCTTTCGTAAACAAATACACCCATATACATATATACACAGCTGGTATAGGATGAGATAAGATGATTTAAATGGTATTTATTACAGGCGTAGTTCTATAGAAATGTTTTTATATTATATGCATTTTTTCACATGTTACACAACTTATATATATAAGACAGGCCTAATGTTATCTCCAACAGAAAACTAGTGAATCATTCACTTCAACAGTGTAGGTTAATGAGCTTAAAATAAAACATTGGCCCGCGAAGGCAGGCAAACTACTTCTGCTTTCAGGACAGGATAAACACAGTCTGTTTGGGAATGGGATTTCCTGTTTACACAAAAATTCTCTGTCGTTTTCGCTGTGGTGGGAGGAGCTTAAACATTAGCTAAACGTTGTCAGGATTGGTGGGTTTTTGGTTCTTTTTATTTCCCCATGTTGTTGATTGTGTATTACAGCTCTTTTAAATGGCCAGGCTTCATAAAATACCTCAAAGAGGTGGAAAGAACTGGGGCATCTAAACTGGCAAGTGTAAACCATTAGTTAACCACAGATTAGCAAGCCAAAAATACACCGTATCACAGGACAAGCCAAATCAAGAATAAACAGCAAAAATAAAAAATCAAAGAGGGTCCCAGATGTGAACCACGGTTTAAGAACACCACCGCCAAAGTAGAATGAACTGCTAGCCATAGTTATCCATTCAATGTGTGCCTTCATAAAACCTCTAAAACAAGTTGACTGGGCAACAGTTTCGACCCTCATGGCTTGACAAATACACATGCGAGTTAAAACTGTTGCTGTGTCATCTTGGTTCAGTTACTGAAACTTACAACTAACTACAGAAGGATAAACAATACACTCGCCAGGCCAAAGAACACACCAGTGAAAATCCCTCTACAAAGGCAGCCAGAACCATGTAATAATAGCACTGCCCTCAAATGATGTTGTTGTATAACAAATCCATGTTGTGTGACATGCTCACATTAACTGAAGGAGGAAATTAAAATGATTGGTGACACTGGATAGTACAACATCTGAATGGCACAATCTGGGAGCTCTTTAAAGGGGTACACATGTCCGCACCTAATGTGAAAACTTGTTTAGAAGATTAGGCACAAGCGTCTGGCAAGCAAACTGTGTATATGTAGTCTCATATTATATATCACAACAAAGTGGCAATTATGTGGCATGGGGTGAATCCAGAGCAAAACATTTATTTATTTTTGTGCAAAAACAATAAAGATTTGAGTTTGCAAAAATACAACATGCTAATGAGGCCAACATCTATATAATGCATTAAAGGACCACTCCACACTAAAATTCTAAAAATAAAGAAATACAATTCTCTATTTAGCAGTTATAACCCCAATAAATACATTTTACCTACATGTGTTCATTGGGGTATATTTTAGTGTGTGCAAAAGTTGCAGTTCTTATGATCTGTAGCCTTTGCAACCACTCCCCTTTTCCCTTAAAGAGACTATGAAAAGTTATGTCCTGTGTGTGTGCTCCTACTCGTGTGCACAGAATTCAGAATGGACACTTTTCTGATCTTGGTAGCATGGGGGCTTTATTAAGGAAGCTAAACCCAAGCAAGGAGCAAGCAAAAGAGAGGTCAGGACAGACAGCAAAGGTTCATAAACAAGTAAACCAAGCCAAGCTCAAGTAGCCAGGAGATCCAATGATGCTGGGAGCAGGGTTAGACCAAAGAAGAGGCATGCAGGGCAGGAAAAGAAGCAGCAAACTAGGTAACCGTAGCCAAAACTAAGCACTGTACTGGGCAATTTCAGAGCTTTTATAGGGGTTTCCTGATCACAAGGAGGTGTCATATTACTATAAAAAATGTACAGGTGGAAAAGCTCTATATAGGCATATAGCTGCAGCAGAGACTGAGGCCAGAACTCAACTCTAGAAGCGTGGAGGGTGCCAAGGGAAAAGTTGGTGGTGAGGAGCAAGTAAGGGACTTCATCCTTGGCCTTTAATCCACGCATGTAACCTCCATGCCTTTTATTGTATATTAGTTTGGTTTGGTGACCTGTTTGTCACAATTCAATTGCGCTAATTTGAAGCAATTATGTTGCAAGGGTCCTGGTCCTATTTGGTGTTCCTTTGGTGTTCTTAAAGTCCTTAAGTGTATTGTTAGCTTCCTGATCCAGTCTGCCCTTGACCTTGATGGCATATCAGAATAATTTTGTTCAGACCCAGCTTGACACTGACTTTATGTTTGTCCATCAAATTGTTCCTGAATTCTAGTGTGTCCACTTCTAATATTGATTTATCTGAATCTGGTAATGTAAGGTCCCATTCTAATACTAATGCACCAGCGTAAAAAACAAAATGTTAAAAACACTCCAGATACCTGGGTCAAAATATGAGGGTAGTTACCAACAATGACAAGCTCTCAGCAGACTAGGCACTCATGCCAAAATCAGTGACCTCTCGCTCAGATTGATGCATACCCATCTAATTCAGGCCAAACTACCATTGTCACCAGATCGCTCTAAAATCACTCTGACCTTTATACATTCTAAAGTAATGTGAGCCGTGACCTTAGTGCCTTTTATCTTAACTAGTTGGTATCTTGCGTGGTGCATAGTGATGTCGCGAACACGAAATTTTCGGTTCGCGAACGGCGGACGGGAACTTCCGCAAATGTTCGCGAACGCGCGAACCGCCATAGACTTCAATGGGCAGGCGAATTTTAAAACACACAGGGACTCTTTCTGGCCACAATAGTGATGGAAAAGTTGTTTCAAGGGGACTAACACCTGAACTGTGGCATGCCGGAGGGGGTTCCATGGCAAAACTGCCATGGAAAATTACATAGTTGATGCAGAGTCTGCTTTTAATCCATAAAGGGCATAAATGCATTGCTTTTGCTTAGTTTCTTGGGCTCATGATGAATCATCATGCTTCCCTGACAGGTGGTACTAGAAACACAGTATCATTTTATAAGAGAGTGGGAAAGTAGGAGCAAATTAAATAGGCTTTTACATACTGCCAGACAAAACTGTAAAAAATAAAAGTATCAACTCAAGGCAGTCCTTCAATGCAAAATCTATCCAGATTTTCTATAGGCCAGTCATTCAGCCATTTTGGAGGTCAGCCAGCCCACCACCCTGTCAGCTATTTTAGGCACTTTGATAGGGACCTTGCCAGAAGTGGTCATGCCCTCCTCCAGCTCTTCAAGTGACATAGACATGGATATAGTGGATGGGGGGCATTGGCCACTCTGGCCAGGAGGAAGGAGAAGCAAGTGGGAGAAGCAAGAAGAAGCAAAGAGAGCCTAGAATGTTAAAGGCAGTATGTCCTGGGAGGAAGAATAAGTACGCTGATAGCTTTCGTGCAGAGGAGAATACAGTACTGGTAAACAAGCTTTGCCAGTACTACCAATGTATGTTTGGGGGAGCAGCCAAAAACACTTCAAGAGCAAAGAAGGACAATCGGTGGAGGAAGATTGTGGCAGCGGTGAATGCTGTTGGAGGGAACAACCGCACCCAGGAGGTGGTGAAGAAACGGTAAGTGCATGGGCGTCCGCAGGGATTTTTCCAGGGGGGGGCATAATTGTAATGACATCTATGCTTGGCCCCTTTTTGACAGTGTCATGAAGGGGAGGAGCATAGTGATTATCACATAAAGCCAGGGTGAATAGCGTTTTCACAACTATGGTGTCAGGAATACATGTTTGTATTCCTGACACTATAGTGTTCCTTTAAGCAATTTAAAGGAACATTCTGGCCACCATAACAACTTCATCTAAATGAAAATGCTATGATGCCAGGAAGCCCCTGGGTGCTCTTTCCTTTAAGGGGTTAAACCGCTCTCAAATGGTTTAACCCCAAAGGCTTCCTCCAGCTCCAGGTCCCTCAGTGGTATTCGGCATCTGAAACGGAGTGTCAGGAAGTGCAGATTGACGTCAGGCATGGGTGCCGCTGATTGGCTAGAGTTGTCAGTTGACGCTCTAAGCCAATCGCTAGTTCCCGGTTCATAATTTTTTTTTACTTTTTTATGAATGGGGAGCTACTGATTGGCTTAGAGTGCCAGCTGACCGCTCTAGCCAATCAGCAACACCCCTACCCAGCGGCACTCTGTGCTTCCTGACACTCAGTAAATAAAAGTGAACACATTAACACTGATATTTTTTTTTACCGGGGGAGATGAGAAGGCCCAGAGTTTCCCTGACAGGCCCAGGTACCAAAGCCTTATGATGTGGTGTCCAGAATAAAGTGGAGGGTTCACTTCATTTGTCCTTCCTGCTCCAATCTCCTTTTCTTCTCCTTCATTTGACAGTCTTCTTTTTCTTCTGACACTGTCTTCTATATTTGGCTCCTTCTGCTCCTTTACCTTTCTGCTTCTTTCTGCTTATTTTGCGCTCTTCTGCTCCTTTCTCATTCTGATTCCTTTCTGCTCCTTGCAGACCCTTTCTGCTCCTTCTCCTACTTTAGCTTTGTGCTCCTTGCTGTCCCTTTCTGCTCCTTCTTCAACTTTACCTTTGTGCGCCTTCTGATTCTTTCTGCTCCTTTACCGTTGTGCTCCTTCTGTCCCTTTCTGCTCCTTGCAGACCCTTCCTGCCCCTTGCTGCCCCTGCTCCTTGCAGACCCTTCCTGCTCCTTGCTGCCCCTGCTCCTTGCTGACTCTTCATTGAGACCCCCCCTCCCCCCATGCCGCACTTGCCTAATCTAAAGGCTGCCCCCCCATGCCTCACTTGCCTAATCTATAGGCTGCCCCCCCATGCCTCACTTGCCTAATCTTTAGGTTGCCCCTCCATGCCTCACTTGCCTAATCTTTAGGCTGCCCCCCATGCCTCACTCCCCTAATCTATAGGCTGCCCCCCCATGCCTTACTCCCCTAATATATAGGCTGCCCCCCCATGCCTTACTCCCCTAATATATAGGCTGCCCCCCATGCCTTACTCCCCTAATATATAGGCTGCCCCCCATGCCTTACTCCCCTAATATATAGGCTGCCCCCCATGCCTTACTCCCCTAATATATAGGCTGCCCCCTATGCCTTACTCCCCTAATATATAGGATGCCCCCCATGCCTTACCCCTCTAATATATAGGCTGCCCCCCATGCCTTACTCCCCTAATATATAGGCTGCCCCCCATGCCTTACTCCCCTAATATATAGGCTGCCCCCACATGCCTTACTACCCTAATATATAGGCTGCCCCCCCCCAATATATAGGCTTCCCCCCATGCCTTACTCCCCTAATATATAGGCTGCCCCCATGCCTTAATCCCCTAATATATAGGCTGCCCCCCATGCCTTACTCCCCTAATATATAGGCTGCCCCCCATGCCTTACCCCTCTAATATATAGGCTGCTCCCCATGCCTTACTCCCCTAATATATAGGCTGCCCCCCATGCATTACTCCCCTAATGTATAGGCTGCCCCCCCATGCCTTACTCCCCTAATATATAGGCTGACCCCCCATGCCTTACTCCCCTAATATATAGGCTGCCCCCCATGCCTTACCCCTCTAATATATAGGCTGCCCCCCATGCCTTACTCCCCTAATATATAGGCTGCCCCCCCATCCCTCACTCCCCTAATATATAGGCTGCCCCCCATCCCTCACTCCCCTAATATGTAGGCTGCCCTCCCATCCCTCACTCCCCTAATATATAGGCTGCCCCCCCATCCCTCACTCCCCTAATATGTAGGCTGCCCCCCCATCCCTCACTCCCCTAATATATAGGCTGCCCCCCCCATCCCTCACTCCCCTAATCTATAGGCTGCCCCCCATCCCTCACTCCCCTAATATATAGGCTGCCCCCCCATCCCTCACTCCCCTAATATGTAGGCTGCCCCCCCATCCCTCACTCCCATAATATATAGGCTGCCCCCCCATCCCTCACTCCCCTAATCTATAGGCTGCCCCCCCATCCCTCACTCCCCTAATATATAGGCTGCCCCCCCAGCCCTCACTCCCCTAATATATAGGCTGCCCCCCCCATCCCTCACTCCCCTAATATATAGGCCGCCCCCCATCCCTCACTCCCCTAATATATAGGCTGCCCCCCATCCCTTACTCCCCTAATATATAGGCTATTTTAAACCCCCCATCCCTCAATTACCTGATCTGTAGGCTGTCTCTGCCTGCATGTGTTGCTCCCCTGCGGTTACACTCAGCAGAGAGAAGCAGGGATAGATGCAGCTTCCTGTCCCTGTCTCTCTCCATACAGCGCCTGTATTGCAGTTCATTTTAAATCTCCCACGAAAAATAGCAGAACAAGCTGAAAAATCCGCGGACGCCCTTGGGTAAGTGCACTTATATTCCTAAAAAATAATTTTCTTCATGCCATGTTTTTTTGAAACTTATTTTTTTCCTCCATGTGCTTTTGCTACACACCCCTACCAGTGGCAGCTATGCTTTTAAAAGTGAGGGTTGGGTCACTGACATTTAGGGGTAACACTGTTGAAGAGCTCGGCCTTGGGTGATGGGAGTGGCCATCTGTAGCCTATTCACCGTATTCAACCTTGGGGTTTGGAATTTTCCTTATTTATTTTGATGAGCCACCACTGGCGGGAGTATCTGCAGTAACACAGGGTGTCTGGAGGGAGTATCTGCAGTAACACAGGGTGTCTGGAGGGAGTATCTGCAGTAACACAGAGTGTCTGGAGGGATTATCTGCAGTAACACAAAGTGTCTGGGGGAGTATCTGCTGTAACACAGAGTGTCTGGGGGGACTATCTGCAGTAACACAGGGTGTCTGGGGGGAGTATCTGCAGTAACACAGGGTGTCTGGAGGGAGTATCTGCAGTAACACAGAATGTCTGGGGGGAGTATTTGCAGTAACACAGGGTGTCTGGAGGGAGTATCTGCAGTAACACATAGTGTCTGGAGGGAGTATCTGCAGTAACACAGAGTGTCTGGGGGACTATCTGCAGTAATACAGAGTGTCTGGAGGGGGTATCTGCAGTTACACAGAGTGTCTGGAGGGAGTATCTGCAGTAACACAGAGTGTCTGGGGGGAGTATCTGCAGTAACACAGGGTGTCTGGAGGGAGTATCTGCAGGGATCCTTAGGATAGGTGTCAACCCATATCTGCCAAGTGACCCTATGTAGAGGGAACAGTCTCTATTCCGCTCTGTGTCAGTGTGCATCAGGGATCCTTAGGATAGGTGTAAATCCATATCTGCCAAGTGACCCTATGTAGTGGGAACAGTCTCTATTCACTTGGCAGATATGGATTGACACCTGTCCTCAGGGACCCTGATACACACCGGGGGGGATCTACTGTCCTCCCCCTCACCCACCCCTTAGTGGTGGGTGGGGGCCCTAAATAAAAATCCCCCCCCCCCCAATCAAAGGTGACTAGGGGTCCCCAAGCCCCTAGTCACCCACCCCCCCACCCCAAAAAGGTTACCCCTTACCAACCCCCCTCACCCTAAAAAATAGTGAAGGGGGAATAAAATAACTAACCTGTAAAGAAAAATTAAACTTACCATTTGACGTCTTCTTTTTTCTAAAATCTTATTTTTGCAGCCCCAAAAAAGGCCAAATAAAAAGCCATAAGAACCGACGCAATAAAAAAAAAAAAACGAAAAAAAAAAACGAGCACAAACAAAAATAATCCATCTTCACCCATGGAGGGCTCCGTGTCAGTGTGTATCAGGGATCCTTAGGATAGGTGTCAATCCATATCTGCCAAGTGACCCTATGTAGGGGGAACAGTCCCTATTCTGCTCTGTGTCAGTGTCTGGGGGGAGTATCTGCAGTAACACAGGGTGTCTGGAGGGAGTATCTGCAGTAACACAGAGTGTCTGGGGGGAGTATCTGCAGTAACACAGGGTGTCTGGAGGGAGTATCTGCAGTAACACAGGGTGTCTGGAGGGAGTATCTGCAGTAACACAGGGTGTCTGGAGGGAGTATCTGCAGTAATACAGGGTGTCTGGGGGGAGTATTTGCTTGTAACATTTATATGCACAAAAAAAATAATAATAATAAATTGAAAAAAAAATGGTTGCAGCTTTCAAATTAATCTAAAATGGATGCTGTCCAGTAGGTGGGAGGGTCTGCTAGGGAGCGTGTGCTGCTGATTGGCTGTAATGTGTCTGCTGACTGTGAGGTACAGGGTCAAAGTTTACTCAATGATGACGAATAGGGGGCGGACCGAACACCGCATGTGTTCGCCCGCGGTGGCGGACGCGAACATGCTATGTTCGCCAGGAACTATTCGCCAGCAAACCTTTCGGGACATCACTAGTGGTGCAATGTGCATTTGCAAAACTGACACTATTCTGACACAAAACTGATCAAGTGGTCTAGTCCTATTTAACCCCTTAAGGACACATGACATGTGTGACATGTCATGATTCCCTTTTATTCCAGAAGTTTGGTCCTTAAGGGGTTAAATCCCTCTGAATTTTTTTTAACAGTGCCCTCTCGTGGTTTCAAGCATCTGTGCTCATTATCTGATTTCTGATCCAGCTTACCTTAATTGCTATTCTAGTGTTCTTGTGTACCAGATCCACCTTCTCCCTATCTCTGAATTTGCCTTGTCATTGTTCCTGATTGCAGTGTTTCAGTGTAACAGACACAGCTTGCTTGTACTTCGTTCTTTCTGTGACCTTTTATTTTGTTAAGATTAGCGCTGATATTTACTATTTCTGCCTAGTAGTAAGTTTGGCTATTCTAAGTTCTGGTAATGTATATCGGTTCTTTCTCCACTTGCCTTTGGTTATGTTAGTGACTTGTACCTTGCAGACCAATTATTTTGGTTAACCAAGATGAAACAATTGAGGTAGTGCACCTGAGACTGGCTAAGACTTACAGTTGCACCATTGGTTTGTGAGTGGTATGCAGAAGAGAAGGAGAGCCTAATGCCCAACTCATCACAACTCTGTCTGAGATTACTTCAGTCCATGTAGCCAAATGATCCTGCAGGCAAACATCTTGGCCAATTCTGCAATGAATGGTAACTTATGGAGAGGAATGAAGTGGGACATTAACAACCAGGAGAATCATAGTCCTGTAGCGGTACTTACCTTATCCGGGGGCCGGCCGAGGTCCTCAGTTCCTGCAGCGCGCGGCTCGCTCAGGGCTCGGATGACAGCGGGCAGTGACCGCGGGATGCGGTCACGTGTCCCGCCTAGCTCCAAGAGCGCGCCGCGCGTCTCGGGCACACTCTTAAAGGGGAAGTGGGAGCCAAAAACTAAAACGGTCTCCCATTGGCCCCTGTCATCCCACATTCCCCATACATTCACATTTTGGGGGCGTGGATACGACAGGGGCCAATCAAATTAAATGTTAGGGTATTTATACTTACCTCTCCCTTAACTCCCTGCCCTATCGTGGTTTCTGTTTCAGTTCCCTTTAGCGCTTGTTGTGTTCAGTTGTGATTGTTCGTACTTGACCTTGGCTTTGTATCTGACTCTGTTTATCTCTTTATCCTTGTTTTGTCCTGTTTGCCGGCTTACTGATTACTGTGTACCAGACCTTGGCTAGTTCCTGTTTTCGCTGTCTCTTTGTACCCTTGACCTCGGATCGTTCCTGACTGTATTTCTCTCCTCTACGTCGAGTCCGACCATTCTAAGGTCCGGTAAGACATATCTCTGCTCTATATTGTCAATTGTTGAACTAAATCTTGCGAGTTGGGGTAAACTACCGTGACATTATGATAGGGCCATGGACCCTGAAGATTTAGCTCAGCAAATGGCTTCTAGTGAGTCTAGATTTGTAGAGCAGGATCACCGTATGGATCAGATAGCCCAGGCCCTTCAGACACTCTTATCTAGAACTACTCCGGTAACCGTACCAGATCCTCCTGCACCTCTTGTCCCAGATTTATCTACCATGCCTAATGCTTCTGCACATTTAACCCCTCCTCCTAGGTATGGAGGGGAAGCTAAGACGTGCAGGGGATTCATTAATCAAGTGGAATTCCACGTTCCTTTCCCACTTATAGGTCTAAAGATGGGTTCCTTATGCACCAACTTACTGATAAAGCACTTGAGTGGGCAAATCCTATTTGGGAGGCTAATGGACCTATTGTGCATGATTTCAATAGCTTCCTTACGGCTTTTTGTAGAACCTTTGACACAACTAAAAGGTCGAAGAATTTCCCCAGAGCATTAATGAGAATTAAACAGGGATCTAGGTCTGTTGCTGACTATGCTATTCAGTTTCGTACCCTTGCTTCACAGGTGGATTGGACCAACAATGGGCTAACTACTGCATTTATGGAAGGTTTATCTGACACTATATTGGATGAGGTAGCGGCTAGGGATCTTCCTATCCCATTAGAGGACCTTATTGACTATCTCATTGATATAGACAATATGATTTGTGACAGACTCTATACTAAGAATAGGAATAGACGTCTTGTTACATTAAATACTCCTAGAGCTGCTAATCCTGAGAGTTTCAAGGTATCAGAGGAGAAACCCATGCAATTAGGGGTTGCCAAACTCTCTGATGCTGAAAAATTGTATAGGAGAAAGGAGGGACTTTGCCTGTACTGTGGTAGGAGGGCCATATGCTAAAAGAATGTCCAGTGCTTCCGGAAAACTATCACACCTAAGGCCATATAGGGGACTGGCCTTGGGTGTGATATCTAAGTCCCCCAAATTGCCTCTTAACCGATTACTTCTCCCTGTTTCTCTGCATATGGAAAATAATTGCATAGCTGGGAACATACTAGCCCTGGTTGATTCTGGGGCAGCTGAGCATTTCATAGATTCTGGTTTTGTTAGGAAAAACAACATTCCCATTAGAGAGAAGAAGACACCCTTGGCCGTTGAGGCCATAGATGGTAGGCCATTATGCTCCCCAGTTATTACACATGAAACTGAACCGTTGCATATGTATACAGGGATTTTACACTTAGAAACCATTCAGTTTCAGGTCATTACCTCTCCTTCCTCTCACATCGTGTTAGGGTACCCATGGTTACGTTCTCACAATCCCATTTTTGACTGGGAGTCAGGACAAATAGTATCTTGGAGCGAGACCTGCCAAGAGTCTTGTATCATTAAAATCACCCCTTTAAATTCTATTAATGTTCCTACTACTCCTCCTTTGTCTACTGTTATACCTCCGCAGTACTTATCTCTCAAGTCTGTCTTCGATAAAAGGGAGGCTGACAAATTACCGCCTCATAGACCTTACGATTGTGCTATCGATTTATTGCCTAGTACTATACCTCCCAAAGGCAGGGTGTATCCTTTATCTCCTCAAGAAAACCGTGTCATGGAGGAATATATTAAAGAATCTCTACAAAAGGGGTTTATAAGGAGATCCTCTTCTCCGGCAGGGGCTGGGTTCTTCTTTGTGTCGAAGAAGGAGGGCGATTTGAGACCTTGTATCGATTATAGGGGTCTAAATAAAATCACCATAAAAAATGCTTACCCTATACCTTTAATCACGGAATTATTTGACAGGCTCAAACACGCTACTGTATTTACTAAACTGGACCTTAGAGGTGCATACAATCTAATACGTATAAAGAAGGACCATGAATGGAAAACTGCATTCAATACTAGGACTGGTTATTACGAGTACACTGTGATGCCATTTGGTCTTTGTAACGCCCCAGCAGTGTTTCAAGAATTTATTAATGACGTCTTACGAGAGTTTATTCACACATTTGTAATAGTGTACTTGGACAACATATTAATATATTCAACGGATTTGCATACTCATCACATGCATGTTAAAACTGTTTTGAAAACCCTTCTTGTTAATGGTCTTTATTGTAAACTAGAAAAAAATTTATTTGATCAATCCGAAGTTCAGTTTTTGGGGTATTTAATTTCTGCTAAGGGTTTTCGTATGGATCCCCAGAAGCTTTCTGCTGTCATAGAATGGCCTCTACCTCAAGGTTTGAAAGCCATTCAGTGTTTTCTTGTTTTTTCTAACTATTATAGACGCTTTATTAAAGGTTTTTCTTCTATTGTAGCGCCTATAACCCGTATGACTAAAAAGGATTGTAATACTCGTGTCTGGTCCCCAGAGGTGCTTGAGGCTTTTGAATTTCTTAAGACTACGTTCGCCTCTGCTCCTATTTTACAGCATCCTGTCCCTTCTTTGCCTTATATTCTTGAAGTTGATGCTTCTGATATTGGGGTAGGTGCTGTCTTATCGCAAAGAGAATCACCTGAAAAGCCATTACATCCTTGTGGCTTCTTTTCGAAACAGATGTACAAAGCCGAAAATAATTATGACATAGGCAATCGAGAACTCCTTGCTATTATTTTAGCACTTAAGGAGTGGAGACATCTATTAGAGAGTAATAAGGATCCCATCCTCATTTTTACGGATCACAAAAACCTTTCCTACCTTAGTGAAGCCAAAAGATTGTCTTCTAGGCAGGCCAGGTGGTCACTGTTTTTATCTCATTTCAATTATATCATCACCTACAGACCAGGTTATCGTAACACTAAAGCCGACGCTCTCTTCAGACAATTCTAAACTGCCGACAAACAAGAGTTTGATGATGGTTATTCCACAGGACAGGATAATAGCTACTATGGTTCTATCTATTTCTTCTTCACTCTTGCAAGTTATACAGGCTAAACAAAACATGGCACCTAGAGAGAGACCTGCTGATAAACTGTTCGATGATGTCCCCGAAAGACGGGACATTATGTCATTATATCATGACACCAAAACTGCTGGACATCCTGGTATTTCTAAAACCTTATCAGCAGTTTATAGATATTTTTGGTGGGCTTCCTTACGCAAGGACATCACCGATTACGTACAGGCATGTACTACTTGTGCCAGTATGAAGTCTTCTCATAGAGTTCCTTGTGGGTTGTTGCACCCGTTGTCCATACCCGAGAGGCCTTGGTCTAATCTATCCATGGATTTTATTGTTGAATTGCCTCATTCGAATGGTAAAACAGTCATCCTGATGATAGTGGATCGGTTTTCTAAGATGGCTCATTTTGTGTCTCTTGTCAAATTGCCCTCATCCAAGGAACTTGCTTCTATCTTCGCCAGGGAGGTGTTTCAGTTGTATGGTATTCCTATATCGATTGTATCCGATAAGGATAGCCAATTTATTTCCAGATTTTGGAAAGCCTTTTGTTCAGAGATGGGTATTTCTCTCTCGTTTTCCTCCGCTTACCACCCCCAGTCTAATGGAGCTGCTGAACGTGCCAAACAATCCCTAGAGCAGTATCTTCGTTGTTTTGTATCCCACCATCAGAACAATTGGGCTGACCTTCTTCCTTGGGCTGAGTTTGCTCGTAGTAACGCTGCTCATGAATCTTCGGGTAAAAGCCCTTTTTACGTTGTTTATGGCCGGCATCCTGTTGTTCTTCCAGCTGCATTCTCCTTACAGGGCATGCCAGTTCTGGATGAGCATTTGGCTGGTTTACGTACTACTTGGGTGCAGATTCAGCGTTCTTTGGTGGACTCCGCTGCTCGCCAAAAGGTTCAAACTGACAAGCACGCAGGGCGGCTCCATCCTATGTCGTGGGGGATAGGGTTTGGCTTTCCACTCGCAATATACACCTTCGTGTGCCTTCTATGAAGTTGGCTCCTCGTTTTATCGGTCCTTTTCGTATCTTACATAAAGTTAATCCTGTTTCATATGCCTTGGATCTTCCTAGGAACCTACGTATTCCTAACGTCTCCTTGTTGAAACCCCTCCCGTGTAACCGTTATACCCGGCATGTTCCTCCTCCCCCTCCTGTTTCTGTGGAGGGTCATGAGGAGTTCGAAGTAGCTACTGTACTTGACTCTCGTTTTCTCAGGGGTTACCTCCAGTACCTGGTGCATTGGAAGGGCTATGGGCCTGAGGAACGCAGTTGGATTTCCGCTGACGCTGTTCACGCTCCTCGCCTTGTGCGTTCCTTCCATTCTCGTTTTCCTGCCAGGCCTGGTCCTCCCCACCCGGTGGGCGTGTCTTCAGGGGGGGTATTGTAGCGGTACTTACCTTATCCGGGGGCCGGCCGAGGTCCTCAGTTCCCGCCGCACGCGGCTCGCTCGAGCTCGGATGGCGGCGGGCACTGACCGCGGGATGCGGTCACGTGTCCCGCCTAGCTCCAAGAGCGCGCCCATGCGTCTTGGGCACACTCTTAAAGGGGAAGTGGGAGCCAAAAACTAAAACAGTCTCCCATTGGCCCCTGTCATCCCACATTCCCCATACACTCACATTTATGGGGCGTGGATATGACAGGGGCCAATCAAATTAAATGTTAGGGTATTTATACTTACCTCTCCCTTAACTCCCTGCCCTATCGTGGTTTCTGTTTCAGTTCCCTTTAGCGCTTGTTGTGTTCAGTTGTGATTGTTCGTACTTGACCTTGGCTTTGTATCTGACTCTGTTTATCTCTTTATCCTTGTTTTGTCCTGTTTGCCGGCTTACTGATTACTGTGTACCAGACCTTGGCTAGTTCCTGTTTTCGCTGTCTCTTTGTACCCTTGACCTCGGATCGTTCCTGACTCTGTATTTCTCTCCTCTACATCGAGTCCGGCCATTATAAGGTCCGGTAAGACGTATCTCTGCTCTATATTGTCAATTGTTGGACTAAATCTTGCGAGTTGGGGTAAACTACCGTGACAAGTCCATGGATTAGAGGGAGGCAATTCAACAATAAAGTCTATTGAGATGTGTGATCAGGGACATTCAGGAGCTGGTGAAGGGGAGCGACGGCAACCGGGCAGTGTGTGGAAACCTATTCTGTGCACAGATGGAAGAGACAGACACTTAAGTGTTTTTAGTGTGTTTGGGCTACCAAAATCTTCTAGACAGATATAGGTTTCCTAAGCCCAGTGTCGAGAAAGTTTAGAAGAATGAAGGGGATTAAGGAGTTGTGGTTTCAGAGGCTCAGGGACTGAGATGGGGATTGTTCAGTTTAGTGGGGATGATAATCTTTGCCATCAGGTGGTGAGAATGAGTCGAGGATGTGGTGGAAACAATGCAGTTCGGAGGAACAATGGGTGAAGGAGTAGAATTGTCTTTGTCAGAAGAAAATTGTCCAGATAAGCATCTACCTTTCCATTTCTGGCAGCAGAACAATAATGACTAACATTGTAATTAAATCAAGACAGGAATACAGACCATCTGGTTTGTTGAGAGGAAAGCTCCACCAATATCAATGTGAAGATGTGATTATTAGTACTTGTGAGGCAGATCCTTCAAGCAAGTGTGTGATAGAACTATGGCTAGGAGTTATCATTTGCCAATATCATAATTTTGTTCAGCACTCGAGAGTTCCTTGTAAAAGAAACAACAAGGATAGGTTGGGTTATCAGTCTCAAGCTCCTACCTATCAAATCTGTCCTTGAATTATCAATGCACAAAAAAATAAAGAATGTAAAAAAAAAAAATCTAACAGGAAATACATTGTTAGAAACGTAGAAACAGTGACATTATATGCACCGGTAACTTTTTCTTTTCTTTGGTTTTTATTATATGAACCGTGTTTACAGTGAAGTGCTGCAAACAAAATAGAAACAAAGTATATACACGCTGTAAAGTCCTAAATTATAAACTATGTAGGGGGGCAACAAAGGGCTAGAGTATGTTATAAATTATGAAAATACAAAGAAACCGGATACATTAATACAATGTAATAACTCTAGTTGGGACTCTAAATATGAGCCAGATCGCTTTAACTATATACAACAGCCATGCAAGTACAGTTCAATAAACTCTCCTGATCCTGTGGGGCTGTTCCTCAGTACAAAGTTTCGCCACTATATATAAGCAATACACAAAATACATGAAAAGTATGGTGAAGAGAAGTGTAAATCGTAACTATACTGTGGCAAGTAGAAAGTATCGAGTTTATTCGGACTTAAAGGGATACTGTAGGGCCAGGAAAACAAACTTGTTTTCCTGGCACTATAGCTTTCCCCTCTCTTGTGGCCCCAATCGTGGTGCAGAAGGGGTTAAATCCCCCTTCCGTCACCTACCTGGGTCCAGCGCCAATGTCCCATGGTGCTGGCTCGGGTTCTCCTTCACTCTTCCCCCGCTAACATCAGCCAGCGGTTGAAACCTAATGCGTATGCGCGGCAATGGGCATGCTCACATTACAATTTCCCTATAGGAAAGCATTATACAATGTTTTCCTATGGGCACTAGGGTGATGCATAGATGAGGACAAGAATTACCTTTCAGGGTTAACTCCACCTCTAATGGCCGTCTACCAGACAGGAAGAATAAAATCAGGATACAAAGCAAAAATAAAAATAATGAATAAAAAAGTAAAATGGCACAATCAAAGTGAGTTAAAAGTAGCCAAAATACCTTTATTTGGAATACAGAATAAAATATCCACAACGCGTTTCACCTATGATGGCTTTCTCAAGTGGAGACTTTTTTCTTCCTGCTGAGTATTACTCCAAAGACATCCGAGGTGGGGATTATACCACTCACGCCTGCTCAATCCAATGTGAGTACACATTTTATTATTTATACTCCTTATATACTATTTTATACAGCGAGCACTATTAGTTGTCTCTCTTCTCTCTTATGATCTACATATCTGTAAAAGACTTAACCCTCTACCCTTATCCTACAAGCAGGGATTATACCGCTGTACGCCATTCACACTAGAGCTGGTTGAAGCTCTACTACACGTGAGTAGGACTATATTAGACTCTGTTGTTGCACATACCATCTTTGCCAGACGTATTGCCCTATCATCTGCCTTTTCTTCCACATACGGATTAAAAGACCAATACTTCCCTACGTATCCTATAAGCGGGGATTATACCGCTGTATGCCATCCACACTAGAGCTAGTACAGCTCTACTACACATGAGTAGGATTACCATAGATCTCTTCTTCCTGCACTTCAACCCTTTTATCAGACATATTTGCACTATTATCTTTTTCTCTCTTTACATACTGGAAAGTCGTCTTCACTTGATCCATATAGAGAATATTCCTCCACATAGGCCGTCGGTGCCCCATCAGGCCCAACTAAAGACTTTAGTTTGGCACCACTTACTCTTTGGACTTTGTTAATTTTATCTGTACTATAGTCAGCTTTGGCGCAACCTTCTGCGCTGTTTCCTTCTTTTGTATATTCCTAATATGCAATGTCAATCTGCGGTTGCTAAGGCCAGTAAGGTTTTGTCATGTATAAATAGGGGCATAAATTCTCAGGATGAAAATATAATTTAGCCTCTTTATAAAGCGCTGCTAAGACCACACCTTGAATATGCTGTGCATTTTTGGGCACCTGTTCTAAAGAAGGATATTATGGCACCAGAAAAAGTGCAGAGACAAGCTTCAAAATTGGCTGAACTTGATGGATGCAAGTCTATTTTCAGCTATGTAACTATGCAACTAAAATTTGCAACAGGGTTGATGTTCCAGGAGGGGTAAGCCAAATGGCAAATGATTTAGGAAAATTTGAAAAATAGTTAGAGCTGTGGCAACTGACATTTAATGTGGATAAGTGCAAGATAATGCATCTTAGGCATAGAAACCCACGGGCAGAGTATAGACTATTTGATACCCTACTAACCTCAACATCTGAGGAAAGGGATTTAGGAGTATTTATTTCAGATGACTTCATGCAGACAATGTAATAATCCAGGAGACTGTATGATTTTGATAGATCTAAAGGACGCTTATTTTCATATCCCTATAATGGAAAGCTATCAAAGATTCCCAGTCCTAGGAGAACATTTCTAGTTTAGAGTGATGCCTTTCGGAATAAGCAGAACTTTCTCAAAAGTCCTTCTGGCTCTTATAGCGAATTTGAGATTGCAGGGATTGAAAATGTATCATTACCTGGATGACATCCTTTTGATAGGAGATTCAAGAAGAAGCCCTTTTAGTTCAGAGAGAGAAGGTCATTTTTGCTTTGGAGAAATTTGGATGGGTCATAAACTATTTAAAGAGTCAGTTAATTCCATCCCAAAGGATAGTTTTCCTAGGAGCATGGTTCAACACGATTTTGGGAATGGTATTTCTGTTAGAAGAAAGGAGAAATCGCATTATGATAAAAGTGCAGGAGAAAATAGCTAAGATGTCTGTTACAGAGAGGCCTACGTGAGCATTTTGGATAGTTTGATAAAATGGGCCCAGTGGCATCTTCATCCTCCTCAGATGCAATTCCTAAAATTTTCATCAAAAGTAGGAACAATTGGTCCAAGGGAATACAACTTACAGAAATAATTCGAAGGGAGTTGAGATGATGGCTGATTCCTTTAACCCCTTAAGGATACATGACATGTGTGACATGTCATGATTCCCTTTTATTCCAGAAGTTTGGTCCTTAAGGGGTTAAATCTTCGCAAAGGTTTTCCTCTGGGAGAAATTAATTGGATTATTCTCACCACAGATGCCAGTGGCAAAGGTTGGGGAACCTATCTGCTACATATGGATGCACAAGGAGAATGGAATCAGTGTGCCTTGCACATTCAGGCCAATGTACTAGAAACCAGAGCTGCTTACTGGGCACTTCTACATTTTCGAGATTTTCTGATAGGAAGATGGGTGAAGATCAGAATGGACAATCGAATAGCAGTGTCCTATATCAACAAGTAAGGAGGGACTCAAAACAGGAAGCTTCTTCTAGAACTAGAACCAATCATGAAATTAGCACAGAAGATGGTACTGGGACTTGTGGCTGTCTATGTTGCGGGAGAAAAGAATGCCAGAGCGGATTACCTCAGTTGACATGATCTAAATCCCAACAAATGGCAGTTGAATCCTCGGATCTTCAATCATCTGACAAAATGTTGGGGGACCCTGGAAGTAGATCTAATGGCAACCGCTTCAAACTCTCAACTTCAACATTCTTTTCCTGAACCTTCCATCCCAAAGCTCTGGCTATAGATGCCTTGTCCAACCAGTGGTCTTTCAATCTAACATATGTCTTTTCTCCATTTTCACTAACATGGAAGACCCTAAAGAAAATCCAGTTGAAACATCTTCAAGTCATTGCTATCATCCGATTTTGGTCTCTCATGCCATGGTTTCCACTGCTAATTAGGGCCCAACAGTTCACCTATCTCCGAACAATCTGCATTTGATGGCTTGCAGACTGAACATAGAAGTCTAGCTTTAAAAAGGTTTCTCCCAGTCAGTAAATACCACACTGCTACAATCTAGAAGAAAGTCAACTTCTTCTACTTATTATGGTATCTGGTTAACTTTTATGGAATGGACAAAGGATAAAGGAATTTCCTATTCTTCTCCCATGGTTTCCAATATCATAGGAATTATCTGCCCTTACTGGCACTAGGTGGCTGATGGATACCATGGTGGCTTGGTTCCTTACAGCTGTCAAGAAAGTGAAGCCTCCTATTAGATCCTTAGCCTCACCATGGGATGTTAAAGTATTTGTCTATACCTTTGTTTGAACATTTTCAAGACACTACTGACCGTCTTCTTATCCTTAAAAGTCTTATCCTAGTTGGTATCACATCAGGATAAAAAATCTCTGAAATTCAAGCGTTATTGGCAGAAGAGCCTTATATTGTGTTCTATCCAGTTAAGGTTGTTCTTTGCACCATTCCAGAGTTTCGACCTAAGGTGAGTTCCTTTGTTTATTTCCTGGTGGTTGTTTATTTCCTGGTGTGGGCTGCCTGGCTGGTGGTCTAGTGGCCATTATATCCGGTCTGCAGCTCCCAACCACTGCCAGACATGTCTGCAGAGCACAAAGCCTTACTTATGCGCTAGACGTTATGACCCAGGCCGGCATTGTGCACTTGACTGTTTTGACACCTGGGGGTTGTATTGGGCCTTACCACATCTTCCACAACATTGGATCCAACTCCTTCTTGAAGATGTGCTTCAAGTGCTGGCCTCCTGATTCAGCATAGGTTAAGGAAATAGATGTTTATGAAGTCTAGTATTATCTGCATTGTAATACTGGCATATTCATATTTGTCATCGTGTAACTCTTACTCTTGTGGATTAAGCCAAAAGTAAAAATTGGGGGGAAAAAAGAAAAAACATCAGAAAGATGTGTTTGTGAATGAATATGCCATTACCATTAATGACTCACCAACCAAAGTTAACAAGTCTATTAGCAAACTATATGTTGTGATCAAGTCCACTGTGTTCTTAGGTTAGGACACAATGTTAGTGTGTCTATTTGCAGACAGCACTGTCAATTGTTCTTGTAGTTAAAGCTATTTATTTAGAAAATAAGTTTCTGTCTGTTAAAGGTTGAATATTTGAATATTGAAAGATGTATATATTTGTATATATTTGAATTTTTCCACATAGTTTGAGAATGTAATTATAAAGGATGTTGTCTGTCTGAAACCATTTGTACAAAGTCATGTGTATTTAATGAAATGGTTTTAGAATGCAAAATCATTTTTGGCTGCGTAACAGCCTAATGATATTTTGTTTAAGAACATAGAATGAATACTTTACTGTAGAAAAGTTGCATGCTTAATGCAATCAAGATTCATTTTGAATTATCAAACTTTATAATTTAATTTACAATTAAAAGAAAGCCCAATGCATCGCTTAGGTGATATGGGCCGGGACTGCCTTGCATTCCTGTCTAAAACAGTCCTACAAGGCAGTTATGGTTTGGAAGTGCATAGTAACCTTTGGTGTTGAAAAATTTGTTTTGCTACTCACCTTCCACCCTCCTCTTGCTTCCTGGGCAGCACACGTCAAGATTCTGCACACATGTTTTTTCTTTTTCGAATCCCTAACTTGTCTGCTTTCTCTGGGTTCTTTGTCTTTCAGTATTTGTCACATCTGCAGAGTTTGCCATGGTCAGCACATGGAGAAACAGAAGCTTAATCACTAGGAAAAAGGGTTCCTGCTCATGGGAACTTGAAAGGACCTGAACTCTGGTTGTAAGTGTCAGGAATCCTGGAACCAGAACACACAGAATCACAAACAAGAATATTTGTAATACTGGTCTTTACAATGGCCAGGTTATACAAATAAGCAGAGTCAGAATACAAGCCGAGGTCAGAGGATCACAGAGGTAAGGAATAACGATTAAACAAGCCAAGGTTAAAGGGTTAGAGAGGGCAGAATAAATGAGAGACAAAAGCTAGTCAAGGTACCAAACAACTAAACAGAAGGGATGTGCTATTGGGCTACCAAGAAACCACAACAGGGCAACAAGGAATGGAAGAGGTAAGTATAAATAGGCATCACTTACTTCTAATTGGTCAAATTCCGCTTGGAATTGACCACTATTCGTTGAAGGTACCTGACCTTCCTAATCTAACCTCTGACGTAATTTTTATGCACCGACTTCTGTGTACTGAATTCCGCAGTCGGTTCAGTGAAAGCCAAATTCGGTAGTTCATTCGGGCACATAATTAAACACGGAACACCAGCGGGGATCGCCGGACCTGGAGCTCCAGCAGGAGGAAAGCAGGCAGGAAGCCTGACATAACCCCCTCCCCGAGAACCGCCAGGAGGGCGGGAAGCAGCAGGCTTCAGAGGAAAACAAGCATGAAAAGCCCGGACCAATTGCGGAGCATGCACATCAGAAGCAGAGACACAGGAGCGGTCCTCCGGACTATAACCCTTC
Organism: Pelobates fuscus; assembly: GCF_036172605.1. Taxonomy (NCBI): domain Eukaryota; kingdom Metazoa; phylum Chordata; class Amphibia; order Anura; family Pelobatidae; genus Pelobates; species Pelobates fuscus. Next base: position 118,256,802 of record NC_086325.1, read on the forward strand.
CAGTGTACCAAATATTATAAGGCACCACAAGAGAACCTTGAGTCAACAAGAGAGTGCAACTCGTATTCCTCACTGGAGGCAGCATGGACAGGGCCAGTGCACAGCTAAGGTTTCAGAAGGGACGTATGAAATGTGTTTGGAATACGCAGGAAAGAAGGCAATTCCAAAGAATAAGTATAATAAGAATAATAGTTTCTACTCAGTGGTATCTTAGCTTGTTGGTATTGTTATTTGACCAAGACGTTTTAACCTTTTATAATGCGTCGCCTTACCCAGAAGCTACAAATATTATAGCCTAACATTGATAATCATACTTTTCTAGATGCTCCTAGTCTGAAATGTTATGTCTGAGTAAATGGCCTAAACATCTCACTACTTACTCATAATTCCATGCTAACATATATGTCTTTCATAAGCTAGCTAAAAGTTGAAGCATGATATTACTTTTGTTTGACTACCACACATGCCAGTTTAACATGACCTTATTACTAACCATACTTACTCATCTTCTGGCATGAATAGCACCATCCTGTTTACTTGTAAAAAATTGTGCAGTTTAATCCTATATCATGATACTGTTTGCTTTGATATGCCTATTACTGCTACCATGGCACTGCAGGCTTGTTTGTAATCTATTTTGCCCATCAAAAATAAAGAATTAAAAAAAAATTATAATAAATAAAGTTGTTGCCATACCCGTCCATCTGCTTATTTTAAAGGGACACTATAGTCACCAGAACAAGTACAGCTTATTGAATTTGTTCTGGTGAGTAGAATCATTACATTTAGGCATTTTGCTGTAGAGCAAATGCAGTGTTTACATTACAGCCTAGTGATAACTTCACTGGCCACTCCTCAGATGGCTGTTAGAGATCCTTCCTGCCTAAAATGCATCCAAACATTCAGTATCTCCTCCCCCTGCATGCAGACACTGAACTTTCCTCATAGAGATTCATTGATTCAATTCATCTCTATGAGGACATGCTGATTGGCCAGGGCTGTGTTTGAATCATGCTGGCTCTTCCCCTGATCTGCCTCCTTGTCAGTCTCAGCCAATCCTATAGGGAAGCATTGTGATTGGATCAGGCCCCACTTCTGATGATGTCAGCAGATTGCTTGTTTTACTGAGGCAGACAAGGCAGAGGCAGCAGCTTTAGGCTTGAATACAGTACGATTTTTACTATATTTATGGACGCATGAGGGGCCCAGGGGGGCTAGATGGTGGTTTTAACACTATAGGGTCAGGAATACATGTTTGTGTTTCTGACCCTAAGTGTCATGTATTTTCTTTCATTGGTGGGTATATTAGGCTTGGGTTTGGTTGGTTGTAGACATCCCTTCACATCAAATCATTAATTAAAAGTATACGCCAAGCATCATTACCAATTTATGTTCCACAAGTTACGGTGACCAGTGGTCCCTTCCCTTCGTACCAACACACAACGACTAATATAGCAACAATTTGTAAAAAAAAAAAATATTACATTTTCCTTTTCAAGTATTTAACATGCATGTGCAAGGGAGAGAGTGAAAAAGGCTGAGGAATTGACAATTGCACACAAGCACAGATGCATATATAGCTTTATTTACAACGTTATCCGCTACAGGTGATTTAGAAGTTCAAGGACCACTATAGTGCCAGGAAAACAAACTCGTTTTCCTGGCACTATAGTGCCCTGAGGGTGCCCCCACCCTCATGGCCCCCCTCCCGCCGGGCTGAAGTTGGAGGAAGGGGTTTAAACACTCACCTTTCTCCAGCGCCGGGCTCCCTCGGCGCTGGGGACTCTCCTCCTCCTTTGGACGCCATCGGCTGAATGCGCATGTGCGGCATTCAGTTAGTCCATAGGAAAGCATTCTCAATGCTTTCCTACGGACGCTGGCGTCTTCACAGTGAGAAATCACAGTGAGAAGCGCGGAAGCGCCTCTAGCAGCTGTCAATGAGAAAGCCACTAGAGGCTGGATTAACCCATATGTAAACATAGCAGTTTCTCTGAAACTGCTAAGTTTACAGCAGGCAGGGTTAAACCTAGATGGACCTGGCACCCAGACCACTTCATTAAGCTGAAGTGGTCTGGGTGCCTATAGTGGTCCTTTAAAGTTTACATGTGCATTTATTTGTGTTTTTTATATTACCTCTTCTGCTAGGAATCCATTCTATATATCTACTACTTTTTGTTTTCTGTCACATACATAGATGTGTCACATTAGAATGTTTTGTTGAATGATACACTTTAACTAAATTATTCAAGAAGGAATAAGAGAAGAGAGAGAATTGGAATTCTTCTTTCCTTAAAAAATTAAAAGTTTCTAGATGGGAGCACTGTTTTTTATAGGACGGTGGAAATTAATTCTTGTAGCCCATATATTATTTTGCTAGCTTTCTTTTAAATAAATTTAAAAAAAATTGGATCCTGGATATTTCCTTTTATTGGGGTGGGCAATTTATTCCATGGGTATAATTCAGTTTTAGTTTAAAGTTGTATTTAGTATGGTTTGTTTGTGCATTTGTGTTTTTTTATGTTTGTCTACATACCATGAAGATGAGTTGGAATTTCACCAGTTTGTAAAAGCAGCTAAAAATCTATGTCAAGCATCTAATATCTCAAATACATGTAAGGTTTGTGGGTGTGCCGCCCATTCAATGAATTATGGTTATCCATTTCACAGGAGTACTATGATTGATTGCTGATTTAAATTATAAAATCAGGAGTGACAAGATGTGGAATTTCATTTCCCAAGAAAGCAAAGCAACACATTCCTTGACAGAACGTGAAAAGTTACATAAGGCATAACCAATCACTTCAGGGGCTGTAGCATTTCAAAATCATACAAAACCTAGTAGACATATTGTGTTAAAACAAGTGGATGCAATATTTGAATGTAATCAATTGTGTTTTGTGATATTTTTTGGGGTGTTTTGTGGGTAGCCAAAACCCAGTCCGAAGCTGTACAACAAACTAGGGGAAAAAATGCTTCTTGACCCCAGAACGGCAGTTAGCTATCTCCTTGGTTTAAGAAGCTATTACCCCACTAATTTTAAAGTAAATCCCTGTATATTATGTTTTTGCAATATTTATCCAATTGCTGTTTTAACATCTGTACAGACTCTGATAAAACCACCTTTTCAGGCAGAGAATTACGCATTCTTATTGTTCATACTGTAAAAAAAAAAAATGTCCTTTACCTTAGAGCAGGGCTTCCCAAACCTTTACAGGCCGAGACCCACTTTTGAAATAGGTAATTTTTCCAAGACCCACTTGCTTGTAATGCATATTTTAAAAATGAACACCATGGCAATCCGCTTTAGAGGCATATAATTGGCACACCATGGCAATCAGTTTTAGAGGCATACAATTGGCATACTATGGCAATCAGCTTTACAGGCAGACAATTGGAACATCATGGCAGCTTTAGATACATAAACTTGGCACATCATGGCAATCAGTTTTAGATGCATTAACTTGGCACATCATGGCAACTTTAGGTGCATAAAATAGGCACAACATGGCAATCAATTTTAGATGCATACAATTGGCACACCAAACTGGCACATCATGGCAATCAGTTTTAAAAGCATACAATTGGCACACCATGGCAAACAGTCCCAGATGCATAAAGATGGCACATCATGGCAGCTTTAGAGGCATACAATTGGCATACCATGGCAATCAGCTTTAGATGCATACAATTGGCACACCATGGCAATCAGTTTTAGATGCATACAATTGGCACACCATGGCAATCAGTTTTAGATGCATACAATTGGCACACCATGGAAACCAGTTTTAGGTGCATAAAATCAGCTTTAGAAGCATAGAATTAGCACACCAGGGCAATCCGCTTTAGATGCATACAATTGGCACACAATGGCAATCAGTTTTAAATGCATACAACTGGCATATCATGGTAGTTTTAGAGGCATAAAATTGGCATATTATGCAGTTTTATAGGCATCATTCTGGGATATCATGGCAGTTTTAGAGGCAGAAACTCGGCATATCGTGGCAGTTTTAGAGGCAGAAACTTGGCATATCATGGCAATCAGTTTTAGAGGCATACAGCTGCTTACTCACAGACTCAGTCAGAATCAGAAGTGCTGTGTTCCGCTCTATCATTCAGGCACCTCACGTTGATTATCCCAGTGGTGGAACTAATGTAGAGAGAGCCCTGGTGCAAGTATGTTTTATAGGCCCCCCTCTAGTGCAAGTGTGGCCAAAAGGTAGATCCCCATCTGTCAGAGAAATTCAATAATGCTATGCCAGCTGGGGATCTACCATTTGCCCATCGTTGCATGGTTATATTTGTTAGCAGTGCTTGAGCGTTTGAACGTAAGCATGTTTTTGTATTAAGTATATGTGTACATGTGTGTATTTGTACTGTTGCCATTGGAATATAGTGGTGTACTTGTGTGTAATGTTTGCATCTGAATGCAGGGGTGTTTGTATGTAGTGTTGGACTTTAAATACAGGTGTGCTTTTTGTGTGTAGTGTTTGAATAAAGGGGTGTTTGTACATAATTTTAGTGTTTTAATACAGGGGTGTGTTTGTATATAATATTTGCATCTGCTTGCAGTGCGTGTGTAGTGGATGCAGTGTGTGTATATTGTGTACCGTATATACTCGAGTATAAGCCGAGTTTTTCAGCCCATTTTTTTGGCTGAAAAACCCCAACTCGGCTTATACTCGAGTCAAGGTCTGTATTATGGCAATTTGCATTGCCATAATACAGACCGGGGGAGAGGGGGGCTGGCAGAGCTGTACTTACCTGTTCTGCAGCTCCTGTCAGCTCTCTCCTCCTCCGCGCCGTCCGTTCAGCACCTCGGTCAGCTCCCAGTGTAAGTCTCGCGAGAGCCGCGGCTCTCGCGAGACTTACACTGTGAGCTGATAGAAGGAGCTGCACGGACGGCGCAGAGGAGGAGAGAGCTGACAGGAGCTGCAGAACAGGTAAGTACAGCTCTGCCAGCCCCCCTCTCCCCCCCACTGAACTGCCACTGGACCACCAGGGAAGGAGAGCCCCCCTCCCTGCCATGTATCAAGCAGGGAGGGGGGGACAAAAAATAAATAAAAATATAAATAAAATAAGAAATAATAATAAAAAATAATAATAATAATAATAATAAAAAAAAAAGAAAAAAAAAAGGGGGTATAAGGACCACTGTGGGAGGGGGTATAAGGACCACTATGGGAGGGAGGGGGTGGGATAAGGACCACTATGGGAGGGAGGGGGGGTATAAGGACCGCTATGGGAGGGAGGGGGGGGATAAGGACCACTATTGGAGGGAGGGGGTGGGATAAGGACCACTATGGAAGGGAGGGGGGGTATAAGGACCGCTATGGGAGGGAGGGGGGGGATAAGGACCGCTATGGGAGGGAGGGGGGGGATAAGGACCGCTATGGGAGGGAGGGGGGGATAAGGACCGCTATGGGAGGGAAGGGGGGGATAAGGACCACTATGGGAGGGAGGGGGGGATAAGGACCACTATGGGAGGGAGGGGGGGGGGATAAGGACCACTATACCACTATGGAAGGGAGGGGGGGATAAGGACCACTATCGGAGGGAGGGGGTGGGATAAGGACCACTATGGGAGGGAGGGGGGAAGAAAAGGAACACTATGGGAGGGAGGGGGGATAAGGACCACTATGGGAGGAAGGGAGGGGGGGGGATAAGGACCACTATGGGAGGGAGGGGGATAAGGACCACTATGGGAGGGAGGGGGGATAAGGACCACTAGGGGAGGGAGGGGGGGATAAGGACCACTAGGGGAGGGGAGGGGGAAGTAACGACCACTAGGGGAGGGGAGGGGGAAGTAACGACCACTAGGGGAGGGGAGGGGGAAGTAAGGACCACTAGGGGAGGGGTGAGTCAGGACCACTGGGGGAGGGGGGTGAAGGAACACGGGGGTGGGGAGGTAAGGACCACTGAGGGAGTAGGAGGGGAGGTCAGGACATATGGGGGGGGGGGGCAAATATCCTTGCACCGGCCCTGCACACACTGCATTCATACACACTGCACTCATACACACTGCATTCATACACACACACACTGCATTCATACACACGCTGCACTCATACACACACACGCTGCACTCATACACACACTGTAAATAAATATTCAATTAATATATTTTTTTTAGGATCTAATTTTATTTAGAAATTTACCAGTAGCTGCTGCATTTCCCACCCTAGTCTTATACTCGAGTCAATAAGTTTTCCCAGTTTTTTGGGGAAAAATTAGGGGCCTCGGCTTATATTCGGGTCGGCTTATACTCTAGTATATACGGTATATAAAATATACATATACACAATGTGTGTTTCAATGTAAGCATGTTTTTGTAAGGAGTATGTGTGTGAATGTTGGTGTTTGAATGCAGGTGTGCATTTGTATGCAGTGTATACACTTTCGCACACATTGAAACACATACACACATACAGAGACACAGAAACACAAATACACACACTGACTCAGCGATACACACAGACACACACAGGACACCTAGTTTCCCATACATAGATACACACTGACACAATACACTCAGACACACATGGACACACAAATATACACACACTGACACAAAGGGACACACAGATACACATACACATACAGACAGAGACAGAAGGTGAGGGTGACAGTGTGGGAGGGAATGTGCGTGTGCTGGTGACAGTGTGGGGTTGCAGTGTGGGGGCAGGGTGAAAAAGAGTTGAAAGTGGGGGCAGGGTGATAAAGGGTTACAGTGGGTAGGACAGTGGGAGAAAGGGTTACAGTGTGGGGGCCGGGGGAGAAAAGGTTACAGTGGGGGGGCAGGGTGAGAAGGGGTTGAAAGGGCTTTAGTGGGGTGGGCAGGATGAGAAAGGGTTAAAGTGGGGGGGCAGGGTGAGAAAGCATTACGGGGGACAGGGTGAGAAAGGGTTACAATGCGGGGGCAGAGTGAGAAAGGGTTAGAGTGGGCAGGCAGGGGGAAAGGGTGGTGGGGTGCAGGTGGACGGCCACAAGGGGGTCACTATCACTAGAAAGCCCAATTGATGCCAAAGATTGAGGAGGCAGCGAGGGATGAGGGCAAATGGAGGGAATGCATAATTCCTGGCGCCGGACCAGTCCTGGGAAAATGCATCCGTAGCCAATGCCGCTGGATCCGGCCTCCAACTGAAAAAGTTTGAAAGCTGTGTATTCAAGCGAGACGCGAACAAGTCTATGTCCAAGGGGCCCCAAAGATCTGAAATACACTGAAAGATTTGGGGATTGAGGTGCCAGTCGCTGGAGTTTTGAAAATGGCGGGAATACCAATCCACCGTAATGTTGGATAGACCTGGGATGTATTCCACCCTGACTGCAATATTGTGTTGAAGACAAAATTGCCAGAAATCTTAGGCCAAATTCGCCAGGACTTTGGATTTTGTGCCTTCAAGATGATTGATATATAACGGACAGCTGTCTTCAGTAGGATAGAACACTGGGATAGAGTCGGAGACAGACTGCAGATCGCAAAGGATCCTGCTAGGAGTTCGAGACAATTTATATGTAGCATTGATTCAAGTTCCGACCATCTTCCGCCTGTGGAGATATCCCGCGACGCGCACCCCAGCCGTACAAATTTGCGTTGGATTCTATGACCACTTCTGGAATTGAACCGAAAATGGCCCTGCCATTCCATGCCTCCATGTGAAGGAGCGACCAGTGGAGTTCCTCCTTCGCCTCTGCATCCAATGTCACGATATCCTCGTATGAGGAGCCGCCTTTTGTGTAGGATGCTTGTAGGCATTGTAGGGCTCTGTAGTGAAGGGGCCCCGGGAATATGACTTGAATGGAGGCAGCCAGGAGCACGATCACACAGCTTGATGTTTGAGAGAAAATTGTGGAGTGGCAAGAATGTGTCAAATTTCCTTTTTGATGTTCTTCAGTTTCGACATAGGCAGGTGTAGGGTCTGCAGAGAGGAGTCTACAAGAAGATCCAGAAACTCTGTTGCGTATGGACATTTCCCAAGTTATAATGAAGCCCAGGTTTTGTAGCAAGGTTGTGGTTCAACCAAGATGAGTATGGAGTAGGGAGACCGACTGGGATAGCAGATGGATATCGTCTAGATAAATGGTAAGACGGATCCCATGACTGCGAAGGAGAGCGATAACCGGCTTCATGAGCTTGGTGAAGCACCAAGGAGCGAAAGATAGGCCGAAGGGAAGGCAGCTGAACCGCCATTGCCTTCCCTGCCACGTGAATTGCAGGAAATCTTGATGAATGTCTGCGATGGGTACCGTGAGGTATGCATCTCGTAGGTCTAGCTGGCAATCCAATCTCACGGTTGGAGTAAATCTCTCAGGCAATGAATACCTTCCATCTTGAAATGATGGTATGTCACATAAGCGTTTAGCTGTTTCAAATTGATCACGGGGCAAACCCCGCCCCCTTTCTTGGAAACTAGAAACAAATTGCTCACGAAACCCGGGGTCTGAGACTTCGTATATGGCACCTCTGTGTGCCAATTCTCGTATCTCTTTAGAAACAAGGGTCATATCGAATGGGGAAAAAAACAATCTCCCTGGGGGGACAACGTTGGGTAGGAAGGGACACAAAATCTATCAGGTAACCAATGACAGCCCTGAGTACCCACGCATCTGAAGTAATAAGAGCCCAGACATGGGGAAAAAATGGGGGAGTCTGCCTCCCACTACCAATAGGGAAGAAAGGTGATTGTAGTAGCTTACCGTAAAGACGTTGTCCCGAAGGAGCGCCTCTCATGCCTCTTGACATCCAGAGTCTGTGGAAAAAGGTCGGTGTTGACCTCTGTTCTTGAAAGGGATGTCTCCCCATGTAGGATCCTCAGTTCGGACGTTGTGAACCTCTACTAACTCTGCTGGACAGACAGCCCCTTGTTCTGCCGGCTCCAGCAAAAACCTTAGGGTGGAACACCCTCCACATATTTGCCTGTGCTTTGTCTAAGGCAGTGAATGTCATGACATAGGATCCCAGGTCTTTCATAAAAGGAAGCCTTTTTCCTAAGCGCCTAATTTTGGTTAAATTTTTAAAAGAATTGATTTACGAGGCTCTGTGGCAAGCGCAGTGTTTGCATTGCCAATCAAGCAGATCAACCTCTGTATCCAATCCCTAATAGTGAGACGATCTAATACATCATCCTGAGCCAAAGATTATTCTACAGCCTCATAGATTTTGGTTGCTGGACCCAAAATATCTAAAACTTTGTCCTGGCAGTTGCGCAGGAAAAAGTCCAAACCCTTCTTGGTTCTCCATCCCGTCTTGCCCAAGAATTGGACAATCTTGGGGTCGACTTGAGGCGTCTTGCATACATCGTCCAGTATAGTAGTACAATGAGGCTTGCGGACCAGGGAAGCAATATAGCCTAATGTTTGGCTGGAGACCATTCGGCTGGTGACCAACTCTCCTCATCTTCGCTGAGATCCGACTCAGAGGAATCATTCTGGGTTTTAGCCCATTTCCAATGTCTAGCCGCTTTTGCCCAGCTAGTGTCTCTCATGTGTGGTTGTTCCATAATCGCGCCATCTATGACAGGTTTTAGACTGCCCATCATCATAGTTTTGGAAGAGTGCTTGGTTTTAGCCGAGGCCTCGCGGTCGGGGCGTGGGGGTGGAGAGGTAGGCAGTATCACTGCCGGCAGAGTGGCCGGAGGGACTGACAGTTGGGTCTGTAACAAGGCCTGTGTAAAGGACTTTGAAATAGATGATGACATAATGTCCATGGCGGATGCCAGAGCTTTGGACATGGACTTAGACACTGTAGGGCCATGATCGACTGAATTTCCTCAGGAACTGCGAATTTGGCTTCATCCCCAGAAATTACAGTGGAGTCCCAAGGGAACTTGGGGTTCCATTTGAGACCGAGAGTGTGTAGGCACATCTCTAGAAGATTGCATAGTGATACAGGGTAGGATACAAAATTATTAATAATTAATAATACAATTATTCATAATAATTAGTAATAATAATGAATACTAATTAATAATAATAGTAATAATTTTAAAATAAAATACCCAGAGAGCACTGACTGAAATCCCAGGGTTAAGTAACCCTCAGGAATGTAGAAAGAATTACTCACAAATGCACTAGGAGTAAAGAGGGGAGCTGGATCAAACAGAGAGCCGTCCAACCACTAACTAATACTGGACACCAAAAAAAACCTCACGCCCCCGTTTCGGCTCGCCACAAGTGCAAAGGGATTGTCCGGGCGTGGGCGCCCCTTGCTCACGCCCCCAATTCGGCTGGCCACAAGTGCAAAGGGATCATCCGGGCGTGGGCCCCCCTTGCTCACGCCCCCGTTTCGGCTCGCCACAAGTGCAAAGGGATCATCTGGGCGTGGCCCCCCCTTGCTCATGCCCCTGTTTCGGCTCGCCACAAGTGCAAAGGGATCATCCGGGCGTGGGCCCCCTTGCTCACGCCCCCGTTTCGGCTCGCCACAAGTGCAAGGGGATCGTCCGGGCGTGGGCCCCCCTTGCTCACGCCCCCAATTCGGCTGGCCACAAGTGCAAAGGGATCATCCGGGCGTGGGCCCCCTTGCTCACGCCCCCGTTTCGGCTCGCCACAAGTGCAAAGGGGTCATTCGGCCGTGGACCCCCCTTGCTCACGCCCCCGTTTTGGCTCGCCACAAGCGCAAAGGCGTCGTCCGGGCGTGGACCCCCCTTGCTCACGCCCCCGTTCCGGCTCGCCACAACCGCAAAGGGGTCGTCCAGGCATGGGCCCCCCTTGCTCACGCCCCCATTCCGGCTCGCCGCAAGCGCAAAGGGGTCGTCTTGGCGTGGGCCCCCCCCCTTGCTCACGCCCCCGTTCCGGCTCGCCGCAAGTGCAAAGGGGTTGACCGGGCGTGGGCCCCCCTTGCTCACGCCCCCGTTCCGGCTCGCCACAAGTGCAAAGGGGTCGTCCGGGCGTGGACCCCCCTTGCTCATGCCCCCTTTTCGGCTGGCCACAAGTGCAAAGGGGTCGTCCGGCGTGGACCCCCCTTGCTCACGCCCCGTTTCGGCTCGCCACAAGTGCAAAGGGGTCGTCCGGGCGTGGACCCCCCTTGCTCACGCCCCCGTTTTGGCTCGCCACAAGTGCAAAGGGGCCGTCCGGGCGTGGACCCCCCTTGCTCACGCCCCCTTTTCGGCTCGCCACAAGTGCAAAGGGGTCGTCCGGGCGTGGACCCCCCTTGCTCACGCCCCCTTTTCGGTTCGCCACAAGTGCAAAGGGGTCGGACGGGCGTTGGCCCCCCCTTGCTTACGCCCCCGTTTCGGTTCGCCACAAGTGCAAACGGATCATCCGGGCGTGGGCCTCCCCTTACTCACGCCCCCGTTTCCGCTCGCCACAAGCTCAAAAGGGATTGTCCAGGCGTGGCCCCCCCCTTGCTTACGCCCCCGTTTCGGTTTGCCACAAGTGCAAAGAGATCATCTGGGCGTGTGCCCCCCCCTTGCTAACGCTCCCGTTTTGGCTCGCCATAAGTGCAAAGGGATCGTCCGGGCATGGGCCCCCCCTTGCTCACACCCCCGTTTCGGTTCGCCACAACTGCAAAGGGATCATCCGGGCGTGGGACCCCCCTTGCTCACGCCCCCGTTTCAGGTTGCCACAAGTGCAAAGGGATCGTCTGGGCGTGGGAACCCCATGCGCACGCCCCCGTTTCGGCTCGCCACAAGTGCAAAGGGCTCGTCCGGGCGTGGGCCCCCCTTGCTCACGCCCCCGTTTCGGCTCGCCACAAGCTCAAAGGGATCGTCCAGGCGTGGCCCCCCCCCTTGCTTATGCCCCCGTTTCGGTTTGCCACAAGTGCAAGGAGATCATCCGGGCGTGGGCCCCCCCTTGCTAACGCCCCCGTTTCGGCTCTCCACAAGTGCAAAGGGATCGTCCGGGCATGGGCCCCCCTTGCTCACGCCCCCGTTTCGGCTCGCCACAAGTGCAAAGGGGTCGTCCGGGCGTGGGCCCCCCTTGCTCACGCCCCCGTTTCGGCTCGCCACAAGTGCAAAGGGATCGTCCGGGCCTGGACCCCCCTTGCTCACGCCCCCTTTTCGGCTGGCCACAAGTGCAAAGGGGTCGTACGGGCGTGGGCCCCCCTTGCTCACACCCCCTTTTCGGCTCGCCACAAGTGCAAAGGGGTCGTCCGGGAGTGGACCCCCCTTGCTCACGCCCCCGTTTCGGCTCGCCACAAGTGCATAGGGGTCGTCCGGGCGTGGACCCCCCTTGCTCACGCCCCCTTTTCGGCTCGCCACAAGTGCAAAGGTGTCGTCCGGGCGTGGACCCCCCTTGCTTACGCCCCAGTTTCGGTTCGCCACAAGTGCAAACGGATCATCCGGGCGTGGGCCTCCCCTTGCTCACGCCCCCGTTTCGGCTCGCCACAAGTGCAAAGGGATCGTCCAGGCGTGGGCCCCCTCTTGCTTACGCCCCCGTTTCGGTTCGCCACAAGTGCAAAGAGATCATCCGGGCGTGGGCCCCCCTTGCTAACGCCCCCGTTTCGGCTTGCCACAAGTGCAAAGGGATCGTCCGGGCCTGGACCCCCCTTGCTCACGCCCCATTTTCTGCTCGCCACAAGTGCAAAGGGGTCGTAAGGGCGTGGACCCCCCTTGCTCACACCCCATTTTCGGCTCGCCACAAGTGCAAAGGGGTTGTACGGGCGTGGACCCCCCCTTGCTCACACCCCCTTTTCAGCTCGCCACAAGTACAAAGGGGTCATCCGGGCGTGGACCCCCCTTGCTTACGCCCCTGTTTCGGTTCGCCACAAGTGCAAAGGAATCGTCCGGGCGTTGGCCCCCCCTTGCTTACGCCCCAGTTTCGGTTCGCCACAAGTGCAAACGGATCATCCGGGCATGGGCCTCCCCTTACTCACGCCCCCGTTTCCGCTCGCCACAAGCTCAAAGGGATCGTCCAGGCGTGGCCCCCCCCTTGCTTACGCCCCCGTTTCGGTTCGCCACAAGTGCAAAGAGATCATCCGGGCGTGGGCCCCCCCCTTGCTAACGCCCCCGTTTCGGCTCGCCACAAGTGCAAAGGGATCGTCCGGGCCTGGACCCCCCCTTGCTCACGCCCCCTTTTCGTCTGGCCACAAGTGCAAAGGGGTCGTACGGGCGTGGACCCCCCTTGCTCACACCCCCGTTTCGGCTCGCCACAAGTGCAAAGGGGTCGTCCGGGAGTGGACCCCCCTTGCTCACGCCCCCTTTTCAGCTCGCCACAAGTGCAAAGGGGTCGTCCGGGCGTGGACCCCCCTTGCTCACGCCCCCGTTTCAGCTTGCCACAAGTACAAAGGGGTCGTCTGGGCGTGGACCCCCCTTGCTTACGCCCCCGTTTCGGTTTGCCACAAGTGCAAAGAGATCATCCGGGCGTTTGCCCCCCCTTGCTAACGCTCCCGTTTCGGCTTGCCACAAGTGCAAAGGGATCGTCCGGGCATGGGCCCCCCCTTGCTCACACCCCCGTTTCGGCTCGCCACAAGTGCAAAGGGATCATCCGGACGTGGGCCCCCCCCTTGCTCACACCCCCGTTTCGGCTCGCCACAAGTGCAAAGGGATCATCCGGACGTGGGCCCCCCCTTGCTCACGCCCCCGCTTCAGGTCGCCACAAGTGCAAAGGGATCGTCTGGGCGTGGGACCCCCTTGCTCACGCCCCCGTTTCGTCTCGCCACAAGTGCAAAGGGATCGTCCGGGCGTGGGCCCCCCTTGCTCACGCCCCCGTTTCGGCTCGCCACAAGTGCAAAGGGGTCGTCCGGGCGTGGGCCCCCCTTGCTCACGCCCCCTTTTCAGCTCACCACAAGTACAAAGGGGTCGTCCGAGCGTGGACCCCCCTTGCTTACCCCCCCCTTTTCGGCTCGCCACAAGTGCAAAGGGATCGTCCGGGCATGGGCCCCCCCTTGCTCACGCCCCCGTTTCGGCTCGCCACAAGTGCAAAGGGATCATCCGGGCGTGGGCCCCCCCTTGCTCACGCCCCCGTTTCAGGTCGCCACAAGTGCAAAGGGATCGTCTGGGCGTGGGACCCCCTTGCGCACGCCCCCGTTTCGGCTCGCCACAAGTGCAAAGGGATCGTCCGGGCGTGGGCCCCCCTTGCTCACGCCCCTGTTTCGGCTCAGTACAAGTGCAAAGGGATTGTCCGGGCGTGGGCGCCCCTTGCTCACGCCCCCAATTCGGCTGGCCACAAGTGCAAAGGGATCATCCGGGCGTGGGCCCCCCTTGCTCACGCCCCCGTTTCGGCTCGCCACAAGTGCAAAGGGATCGTCCAGGCGTGGGCCCCCCTTGCTCACGCCCCCAATTCGTCTGGCCACAAGTGCAAAAGGATCATCCGGGCGTGGGCCCCCCTTGCTCACGCCCCCGTTTTGGCTCGCCACAAGTGCAAAGGGATCATCTGGGCGTGGGCCCCCCTTGCTCATGCCCCTGTTTCGGCTCGCCACAAGTGCAAAGGGATCATCCGGCCGTGGGCCCCCTTGCTCACGCCCCCGTTTCGGCTGGCCACAAGTGCAAAGGGATCGTCCGGGAGTGGACCCCCCCTTGCTCACGCCCCCGTTTCGGCTCGTCACAAGTGCAAAGGGATCGTCCGGGAGTGGACCCCCCTTGCTCACGCCCCCAATTCGTCTGGCCACAAGTGCAAAGGGATCATCCGGGCGTGGGCCCCCCTTGCTCACGCCCCCGTTTTGGCTCGCCACAAGTGCAAAGGGATCATCTGGGCGTGGGCCCCCCTTGCTCATGCCCCTGTTTCGGCTCGCCACAAGTGCAAAGGGATCATCCGGCCGTGGGCCCCCTTGCTCACGCCCCCGTTTCGGCTGGCCACAAGTGCAAAGGGATCGTCCGGGAGTGGACCCCCCCTTGCTCACGCCCCCGTTTCGGCTGGCCACAAGTGCAAAGGGATCGTCCGGGAGTGGACCCCCCTTGCTCACGCCCCCGTTTCGGCTGGCCACAAGTGCAAAGGGATCGTCCGGACGTGGACACCCCTTGCTCACGCCCCCGTTTCGGCTCGCCACAAGTGCAAAGGGATCGTCCAGGCGTGGACCCCCCTTGCTCACTCCCCCGTTTTGGCTCGCCACAAGTGCAAAGGGGTCATTCGGCCGTGGACCCCCCTTGCTCACGCCCCCGTTTTGGCTCGCCACAAGCGCAAAGGCGTCGTCCGGGCGTGGACCCCCCTTGCTCACGCCCCCATTCCGGCTTGCCGCAAGCGCAAAGGGGTCGTCTTAGCGTGGGCCCCCCTTGCTCACGCCCCCGTTCCGGCTCGCCGCAAGTGCAAAGGGGTTGTCCGGGCGTGGGCCCCCCTTGCTCACGCCCCCGTTCTGGCTCGCCACAAGTGCAAAGGGGTCGTCCGGGCGTGGACCCCCCTTGCTCATGCCCCCTTTTCGGCTGGCCACAAGTGCAAAGGGGTCGTCCGGCGTGGACCCCCCTTGCTCACGCCCCGTTTCGTCTCGCCACAAGTGCAAAGGGGTCGTCCGGGCGTGGACCCCCCTTGCTTACGCCCCCGTTTCGGTTCGCCACAAGTGCAAACGGATCATCCGGGCGTGGGCCTCCCCTTACTCACGCCCCCGTTTCCGCTCGCCACAAGCTCAAAAGGGATTGTCCAGGCGTGGCCCCCCCTTGCTTACGCCCCCGTTTCGGTTTGCCACAAGTGCAAAGAGATCATCTGGGCGTGTGCCCCCCCCTTGCTCACGCCCCCTTTTCGGCTGGCCACGAGTGCAAAGGGGTCGTACGGGCGTGGACCCCCCTTGCTCACACTTCATTTTCTTCTCGCCACAAGTGCAAAGGGGTCGTAAGGGCGTGGACCCCCCTTGCTCACACCCCATTTTCGGCTCGCCACAAGTGCAAAGGGGTTGTACGGGTGTGGCCCCCCCCTTGCTTACGCCCCCGTTTCGGTTCGCTACAAGTGCAAAGGGATCGTCCGGGCCTGGACCCCCCTTGCTCACGCCCCCTTTTCGGCTGGCCACAAGTGCAAAGGGGTCGTACGGGCGTGGACCCCCCTTGCTCACACCCCATTTTCGGCTCGCCACAAGTGCAAAGGGGTCGTACGGGCGTGGACCCCCCTTGCTCACACCCCATTTTCGGCTCGCCACAAGTGCAAAGGGTACGTACGGCCGTGGACCCCCCTTGCTCACACCCCCGTTTCGGTTCGCCACAACTGCAAAGGGATCATCCGGGCGTGGGACCCCCCTTGCTCTCGCCCCCGTTTCAGGTTGCCACAACTGCAAAGGGATCATCCGGGCGTGGGACCCCCCTTGCTCACGCCCCCGTTTCAGGTTGCCACAAGTGCAAAGGGATCGTCTGGGCGTGGGAACCCCATGCGCACGCCCCCGTTTCGGCTCGCCACAAGTGCAAAGGGCTCGTCCGGGCGTGGGCCCCCCTTGCTCACGCCCCCGTTTCGGCTCGCCACAAGCTCAAAGGGATCGTCCAGGCGTGGCCCCCCCCTTGCTTATGCCCCCGTTTCGGTTTGCCACAAGTGCAAGGAGATCATCCGGGCGTGGGCCCCCCCTTGCTAACGCCCCCGTTTCGGCTCTCCACACGTGCAAAGGGATCGTCCGGGCGTGGGCCCCCCTTGCTCACGCCCCCGTTTCGGCTCGCCACAAGTGCAAAGGGGTCGTCCGGGCGTGGACCCCCTTGCTCACGCCCCCGTTTCGGCTCGCCACAAGTGCATAGGGGTCGTCCGGGCGTGGACCCCCCTTGCTCACGCCCCCTTTTCGGCTCGCCACAAGTGCAAAGGTGTCGTCCGGGCGTGGACCCCCCTTGCTTACGCCCCAGTTTCGGTTCGCCACAAGTGCAAACGGATCATCCGGGCGTGGGCCTCCCCTTGCTCACGCCCCCGTTTCGGCTCGCCACAAGTGCAAAGGGATCGTCCAGGCGTGGGCCCCCTCTTGCTTACGCCCCCGTTTCGGTTCGCCACAAGTGCAAAGAGATCATCCGGGCGTGGGCCCCCCTTGCTAACGCCCCCGTTTCGGCTTGCCACAAGTGCAAAGGGATCGTCCGGGCCTGGACCCCCCTTGCTCACGCCCCCTTTTCGGCTGGCCACGAGTGCAAAGGGGTCGTACGGGCGTGGACCCCCCTTGCTCACACCCCATTTTCTGCTCGCCACAAGTGCAAAGGGGTCGTAAGGGCGTGGACCCCCCCTTGCTCACACCCCATTTTCGGCTCGCCATAAGTGCAAAGGGGTTGTACGGGCGTGGACCCCCCCTTGCTCACACCCCCTTTTCGGCTCGCCACAAGTGCAAAGGGGTCGTCCGGGAGTGGACCCCCCTTGCTCACGCCCCCGTTTCAGCTCGCCACAAGTACAAAGGGGTCATCCGGGCGTGGACCCCCCTTGCTTACGCCCCTGTTTCGGTTCGCCACAAGTGCAAAGGAATCGTCCGGGCGTTGGCCCCCCCTTGCTTACGCCCCCGTTTCGGTTCGCCACAAGTGCAAAGGGGTCGTCCGGGAGTGGACCCCCCTTGCTCACGCCCCCGTTTCAGCTCGCCACAAGTACAAAGGGGTCATCCGGGCGTGGACCCCCCTTGCTTACGCCCCTGTTTCGGTTCGCCACAAGTGCAAAGGAATCGTCCGGGCGTTGGCCCCCCCTTGCTTACGCCCCCGTTTCGGTTCGCCACAAGTGCAAACGGATCATCCGGGCATGGGCCTCCCCTTACTCACGCCCCCGTTTCCGCTCGCCACAAGCTCAAAGGGATCGTCCAGGCGTGGCCCCCCCTTGCTTACGCCCCCGTTTCGGTTCGCCACAAGTGCAAAGAGATCATCCGGGCGTGGGCCCCCCCCTTGCCAACGCCCCCGTTTCGGCTCGCCACAAGTGCAAAGGGATCGTCCGGGCCTGGACCCCCCTTGCTCACGCCCCCTTTTCGGCTGGCCACAAGTGCAAAGGGGTCGTACGGGCGTGGACCCCCCTTGCTCACACCCCATTTTCGGCTCGCCACAAGTGCAAAGGGGTCGTACGGGCGTGGACCCCCCTTGCTCACACCCCATTTTCGGCTCGCCACAAGTGCAAAGGGTACGTACGGGCGTGGACCCCCCTTGCTCACACCCCCGTTTCGGCTCGCCACAAGTGCAAAGGGGTCGTCCGGGAGTGGACCCCCCTTGCTCACGCCCCCTTTTCAGCTCGCCACAAGTGCAAAGGGGTCGTCCGGGAGTGGACCCCCCTTGCTCACGCCCCCGTTTCAGCTTGCCACAAGTACAAAGGGGTCGTCTGGGCGTGGACCCCCCTTGCTTACGCCCCCGTTTCGGTTTGCCACAAGTGCAAAGAGATCATCCGGGCGTTTGCCCCCCCTTGCTAACGCTCCCGTTTCGGCTTGCCACAAGTGCAAAGGGATCGTCCGGGCATGGGCCCCCCCTTGCTCACACCCCCGTTTCGGCTCGCCACAAGTGCAAAGGGATCATCCGGACGTGGGCCCCCCCCTTGCTCACACCCCCGTTTCGGCTCGCCACAAGTGCAAAGGGATCGTCTGGGCGTGGGACCCCCTTGCTCACGCCCCCGTTTCGTCTCGCCACAAGTGCAAAGGGATCGTCCGGGCGTGGGCCCCCCTTGCTCACGCCCCCTTTTCAGCTCGCCACAAGTACAAAGGGGTCGTCCGAGCGTGGACCCCCCCTTGCTTACGCCCCCGTTTCGGCTCGCCACAAGTGCAAAGGGATCGTCCGGGCATGGGCCCCCCCTTGCTCACGCCCCCGTTTCGGCTCGCCACAAGTGCAAAGGGATCATCCGGGCGTGGGCCCCCCCTTGCTCACGCCCCCGTTTCAGGTCGCCACAAGTGCAAAGGGATCGTCTGGGCGTGGGACCCCCTTGCGCACGCCCCCGTTTCGGCTCGCCACAAGTGCAAAGGGATCGTCCGGGCGTGGGCCCCCCTTGCTCACGCCCCTGTTTCGGCTCAGTACAAGTGCAAAGGGATTGTCCGGGCGTGGGCGCCCCTTGCTCACGCCCCCAATTCGGCTGGCCACAAGTGCAAAGGGATCATCCGGGCGTGGGCCCCCCTTGCTCACGCCCCCGTTTCGGCTCGCCACAAGTGCAAAGGGATCGTCCAGGCGTGGGCCCCCCTTGCTCACGCCCCCAATTCGTCTGGCCACAAGTGCAAAGGGATCATCCGGGCGTGGGCCCCCCTTGCTCACGCCCCCGTTTTGGCTCGCCACAAGTGCAAAGGGATCATCTGGGCGTGGGCCCCCCTTGCTCATGCCCCTGTTTCGGCTCGCCACAAGTGCAAAGGGATCATCCGGCCGTGGGCCCCCTTGCTCACGCCCCCGTTTCGGCTGGCCACAAGTGCAAAGGGATCGTCCGGGAGTGGACCCCCCTTGCTCACGCCCCCGTTTCGGCTGGCCACAAGTGCAAAGGGATCGTCCGGACGTGGACACCCCTTGCTCACGCCCCCGTTTCGGCTCGCCACAAGTGCAAAGGGATCGTCCAGGCGTGGACCCCCCTTGCTCACTCCCCCGTTTTGGCTC
Organism: Pelobates fuscus; assembly: GCF_036172605.1. NCBI lineage: Eukaryota > Metazoa > Chordata > Amphibia > Anura > Pelobatidae > Pelobates > Pelobates fuscus. The sequence goes on from NC_086325.1 coordinate 118,276,151, forward strand.
GCCACAAGTGCAAAGGGGTCATTCGGCCGTGGACCCCCCTTGCTCACGCCCCCGTTTTGGCTCGCCACAAGCGCAAAGGCGTCGTCCGGGCGTGGACCCCCCTTGCTCACGCCCCCATTCCGGCTCGCCGCAAGCGCAAAGGGGTCGTCTTGGCGTGGGCCCCCCTTGCTCACGCCCCCGTTCCGGCTCGCCGCAAGTGCAAAGGGGTTGTCCGGGCGTGGACCCCCCTTGCTCACGCCCCCGTTCCGGCTCGCCGCAAGTCCAAAGGGGTTGTCCGGGCGTGGGCCCCCCTTGCTCACGCCCCCGTTCCGGCTCGCCACAAGTGCAAAGGGGTCGTCCGGGCGTGGACCCCCCTTGCTCATGCCCCCTTTTCGGCTGGCCACAAGTGGGCGTAAGCCCCCGTTTCGGCTCGCCACAAGTGCAAAGGGCTCGTCCGGGCGTGGGCCCCCCTTGCTCACGCCCCCGTTTCGGCTCGCCACAAGCTCAAAGGGATCGTCCAGGCGTGGCCCCCCCCTTGCTTATGCCCCCATTTCGGTTTGCCACAAGTGCAAGGAGATCATCCGGGCGTGGGCCCCCCCTTGCTAACGCCCCCGTTTCGGCTCTCCACACGTGCAAAGGGATCGTCCGGGCGTGGGCCCCCCTTGCTCACGCCCCCGTTTCGGCTCGCCACAAGTGCAAAGGGGTCGTCCGGGCGTGGACCCCCTTGCTCACGCCCCCGTTTCGGCTCGCCACAAGTGCAAAGGGGTCGTACGGGCGTGGACCCCCCTTGCTCACAACCCATTTTCGGCTCGCCACAAGTGCAAAGGGGTCGTACGGGCGTGGGCCCCCCCTTGCTCACACCCCCTTTTCGGCTCGCCACAAGTGCAAAGGGGTCGTACGGTCGTGGGCCCCCCCTTGCTCACACCCCCTTTTCGGCTCGCCACAAGTGCAAAGGGGTCGTCCGGGAGTGGACCCCCCTTGCTCACGCCCCCGTTTCGGCTCGCCACAAGTGCATAGGGGTCATCCGGGCGTGGACCCCCCTTGCTCACGCCCCCTTTTCGGCTCGCCACAAGTGCAAAGGTGTCGTCCGGGCGTGGACCCCCCTTGCTTACGCCCCAGTTTCGGTTCGCCACAAGTGCAAACGGATCATCCGGGCGTGGGCCCCCTCTTGCTTACGCCCCCGTTTCGGTTCGCCACAAGTGCAAAGACATCATCCGGGCGTGGGCCCCCCTTGCTAACGCCCCCGTTTCGGCTTGCCACAAGTGCAAAGGGATCGTCCGGGCCTGGACCCCGCTTGCTCACGCCCCCTTTTCGGCTGGCCACGAGTGCAAAGGGGTCGTACGGGCGTGGACCCCCCTTGCTCACACCCCATTTTCGGCTCGCCACAAGTGCAAAGGGGTCGTAAGGGCGTGGACCCCCCTTGCTCACACCCCATTTGCGGCTCGCCACAAGTGCAAAGGGGTTGTACGGGCGTGGACCCCCCTTGCTCACAACCCCTTTTCGGCTCGCCACAAGTTCAAAGGGGTCGTCCGGGCGTGGACCCCCCCTTGCTCACGCCCCCGTTTCAGCTCGCCACAAGTACAAAGGGGTCGTCCGGGCGTGGACCCCCCTTGCTTACGCCCCCGTTTCGGTTCGCCACAAGTGCAAAGAGATCATCCGGGCGTGGGCCCCCTCTTGCTTACGCCCCCGTTTCGGTTCGCCACAAGTGCAAAGGGATCGTCCGGGCCTGGACCCCCCTTGCTCACGCCCCCTTTTCGGCTGGCCACGAGTGCAAAGGGGTCGTACGGGCGTGGACCCCCCTTGCTCACACCCCATTTTCGGCTCGCCACAAGTGCAAAGGGGTCGTAAGGGCGTGGACCCCCCTTGCTCACACCCCATTTTCGGCTCGCCACAAGTGCAAAGGGGTCGTCCGGGAGTGGACCCCCCTTGCTCACGCCCCCTTTTCGGCTCGCCACAAGTTCAAAGGGGTCGTCCGGGCGTGGACCCCCCTTGCTCACGCCCCCGTTTCAGCTCGCCACAAGTACAAAGGGGTCGTCCGGGCGTGGACCCCCCTTGCTTACGCCCCTGTTTCGGTTCGCCACAAGTGCAAAGAGATCATCCGGGCGTGGGCCCCCCCCCTTGCTAACGCCCCCGTTTCGGCTCGCCACAAGTGCAAAGAGATCATCCGGGCCTGGACCCCCCTTGCTCACGCCCCCTTTTCGGCTGGCCACAAGTGCAAAGGGGTCGTACGGGCGTGGACCCCCCTTGCTCACACCCCATTTTCGGCTCGCCACAAGTGCAAAGGGTACGTATGGGCGTGGACCCCCCTTGCTCACGCCCCCGTTTCGTCTCGCCACAAGTGCAAAGGGATCATCCGGGCGTGGGCCCCCCTTGCTCACGCCCCCTTTTCAGCTCGCCACAAGTGCAAAGAGATCGTCCGGGCGTGGGTCCCCTTGCTCACGCCCCCTTTTCGGCTCGCCACAAGTGCAAAGAGATCGTCCGGGCGTGGGCCCCCCTTGCTCACGCCCCCTTTTCGGCTCGCCACAAGTGCAAAGGGATCGTCCGGGCGTTGGTCCCCCTTGCTCACGCCCCCGTTTCGGCTCACCACAAGTGCAAAGGGGTCATCCAGGCGTGGGCCCCCCTTGCGGCTCGCCACAAGTGCAAAGGGGTCGTCCGGGTGTGGGCCCCCCTTGCTCACGCCCCCGTTCCGGCTCGCCACAAGTGCAAAGGGGTCGTCCGGGCATGGTCTGTGAGTAAGGAAAAAGGTTGTCCATACAAATACGGCTGTAACTTTTTGAGGGCTCACACCACGGCCAGGCATTCTTTCTCAATGGCGGCGTAGCTTACTTCACGGGGCAACAACTTTCGGCTCACTTAAACTACGGGATGTTCTCCGCCATTTGCTCCAACTTGGCTCAGCACTGCTCCTAATCCAAACATTGAAGCGTCTGTGTGGACAAGAAATCTTTTAGTTGGATCAGGAGCAGCAAGTACAGGGGCATTGGTTAGAGCAGTCTTTAGTTGTTGGAATGCCTGATCACACTCTGGGGCCCAGACAACCTGTCGAGGAAGGTTCTTGTGGGTCAAGTCAGTCAAGGGTTTGGCCAGGGCACTATAATTGGGCACAACTTTTCTATAGTACCCTGCAGTACCTAGAAACGCTAGCACTTGGGTCTTTGTCCTAGGGGTGGGCCATTTGGCTACGGCTTCAATTTTGATGGGCCACAGGGTGGGGAGGGGGCAACAGAAACCCGAACCAAAGTACTGCACTTCCGCCATCCCTATATGACACTTGCTGGGTGTAACGGACCGTTTCACATACAAGAGGATAAAACCCAGTTTAGACGATAATCCCCTTTACAGATGCACAGGCAGCTACTGCAAACACCATTCTCCCGACTGGAACCACACGAACACTGGGACAGCTGAACAAGAAAAGCAGACATCGGCTTACACTCCTGGCAGTCAGCAAACAATCCCATTCCCCCAAAGAACGAGACGACACATCGCTTTGAGGGTTAAGCAAGACTCTAGACTGGGACACCCAGTCTGGCTTTTATTTCCAACTCACACATACAGGCCACACCCAGGGGGAGGCATAAAAGAACCAATGACATAGATGTTACCTCCCACACATCCCCTCCCCTTAGTGTGACACATAATCCCATTATGCATACAGAGTAAAATATACTTTTACACAACTTTCATAACTTTAAAACCATACATCCCATTCACATAAAAATACATATCCACAATCAATCCATTCAGGGGAACAACATATTAAAAAATGGCATGAATCCGACCAGGGGTTTAAAAGTTACTAAAAGTATCTTTTGGGCCCTGGCTTGCAGCATGGCACAATCTGGCTCAAACAGAAGTAAAACATCCCCCACAATGCATCCCGGCTTCCTCCCTTCTGCCCTGGAGATAATTGGAGAAGTAATCCAATTATCTAGGACTAGAGTCAGACTCCATTAACCACATGGTTGCAAAAAGACAGTAAAAGACAAACTTATATACTGATACATTTACCACATAAAACACCCATTTCTACATATCCCCAGTTTAACTGAACACATAAATACCTACATAATATTTAAGACAGTATTACTGTGATATGTTACAAAGTCTTAAAGGGACATTAGTCCCAAAAGTCCCAATATGTCCATCGCTGATTTTAAAGGGCCAGTAGCAGCAATATAAATTATTACATGCCCAAATATAGTGTTTATAGAGCAATATGTCCATGGGCCGTAGTCGCAGGGCAGGAGGCTAGCAGCCAGGCCTCTCCAGTTCACAGTGGCGAAGCTGGTTTCGCCACACTGGGTTTCAGTGTTAACCCTGCCTCTCCGATACGATCTAGAATGGCTCCTATGTGTTGTAGGTGCTCTGCCCAGGTCTGGCTAAATATGGCGATGTCGTCTAAATATGCACATGCATATCCTTGGAACCCGTCCAGTAGCCGATCTACCATCCGCTGAAAAGTTGCCGGGCGTTTTTCATCCCGAATGGCATGACCCGAAATTGGTACAGGCCAAACGAGGTGACAAACGCCGACTTGGGGATGGCATCTTCGGCTAGTGGAATTTGCCAGTATCCCTTACACAAATCTATGGTAGTGAGATACTGGCCACGTGCCATCTTATCCAGCAGCTCGTCTATCCGGGGCATCGGATAGGCATCAGACACCGTTTTGTCATTTAGCCTCCGGTAGTCGACACAGAAACGTGTCGTGCCGTCCTTCTTAGGTACCAGCGCTACCGGCGATGCCCAGAGGCTATCGGAAGGTTCGATAACCCCTAGCTGCAACATCTCTTCAATCTCATTCTTCATATGTGCCTTGGCTGCTTCAGGGACACGATATGGAGTCTGCCGCATAGGTAGCTGTCCCGGGGTTTCGACTCGGTGGATGGCTTGCGGAGTGTACCCAGGCAAATTGGAGAAGGTAGCCCCTTTAGCTACAATCAGCTCTTGTACCTGGGCACGCTCCTGAGGGCTTAGCCGCTCTCCCAGCTGAACCCCCTTGGAGGGCTCTGTCTGTTCTTCCTGTTCTAATAGGTCAGGTAGGGGCAGGTTCTCCTGGTCCTCAGAGGCGGAAGCGCATATCGCCGCCACGTCCTCTATCCTCTCATGGTAGGGTTTGAGCATATTCACATGGAGCATGCGTCTCTTCCCTACCCCTGAGCAGGGGCCAATCACATAGGTGGTGTCACATCTCTGGTCCACCACCTGGTATGGGTCTTGCCAGATGGTCTGCAGCTTGTCTGTGTGGACTGGTTTTAAGATCAAAACCTTTTGTCCCACCTGAAAGCTTCGGTCTCTGGCTCCCCTATCGTACCAGCGGCGCTGGCGTTGTTGGGCCGCCTGGAGGTTGGTGCGCACAGCCTGAGTCAGCGCCTCCAGACGGTCCCTGAATTCCAGTACGTAAGATACATTAGGGGTTCCATCTGGGCTACTCTCTCCCTCCCAATGCTCTCGAATTAGGTCTAGCGGTCCTCGCACCCTTCTCCCAAAACAGCAATTCAAAAGGGGAAAACCCTGTCGACTCTTGGGGTACCTCTCTATATGCGAAGAGCAGATGGGGTAGAAAGCGCTCCCATTCTATATGAGCCTCCCCAGACGTAAGGAGCATCTGCTTCAGCGGTACGCAGAATTTACTATTGGCTTAATGCCACATATTTTCCACAGTTGTTGGGTGACCTCGGCGGTGAACTAGGTGCCCCTATCGGATATAATTCCTTGGGGAAACCCCACCCTGGAAAATATTTTCATTAAGGCCTCTGCCACAGTTTCGGCATGAATATTGGTGAGGGCTATAGCCTCAGGGTACCGGGTGGCATAGTCCACTACGGTTAAAATATATCTTTTCCCGGAGGGACTGGGCTTGGGTAAGGGTCCCACTATGTCTACGGCCACCCTACTGAAGGGTTCCTCAATAATGGGAAGAGGACATAACTTGGCTTTGTGGCGGTCACCTCGCTTGCCCACTCGCTGGCAAATGTCACAGGAGGTGCAGTACTGTCTCACATCCTTAGAGATCCCTGGTCAGAAAAAAGCATGGGTCAACCTGTATCGGGTACGGGTCATCCCTAGATGCCCAGACAAGGGGATGCCATGAGCAATCCTAAGCAGCTCTTGTCTATACTTCTGTGGAACTACTGTCACTGTGACCGACCCTCCCACTCCTCTTTCAGCAATGCGGTAAAGTAGCCCTTTCTCCCATGTGTACCGCTCCCCCTCTAACCCAGCCTGGTCGGTGTGTACTCTGTCCCTGTATACCTGTATCGTGGGGTCTAACTTCACCTCTGCCTCAAATTTAGTTGGAGTATCCCAGGACATACGTGTCATGTGGGGGTCATGGTCTCTTACCTGAGCCTCAGTGTGTTGGTGGAACCGTGGTGCGAGCCTGTTGCCGTGTGGTCACTGGATGGGCTTCCTGGTGTGGAGCCTGTGGTATAAAAGCAGAGGTCATCTGGCCCAAGTCATTCCCCAGCACAACATCTGCCGGTAAGTTTTGCATGAGGCCCACTTCCACAGTCCCCTCTCCCACACACCAATCCAAATGTACTTTGGCAGTGGGTAGTCGGTACACTGCTCCCCCTGCCACTCGTACTGCCACTGATCCGCCAGTGTGTGCTGAGCCTTGCACCAAATGAGGTGATACCAACGTTAGAGTGGCTCCTGAATCTCGGAGCCCTTGTACTTCTTTCCCCTCCAGGGTTACTAGCTGGCGATGATGTTGCCTGTTTTCGGTGGCTCTAACTGACATCACCTTGTGTAGTACTCCTAGGGGTTCCTCTGCCTGAGCGCTCAATATCTCCTGAGTGGCTGGTGCTATTTGATAATGATGGGCAGTGGCCCTTGGTGCCAGGTTCGGTTGGCCCTGGTTCCAGGCGGGTCTGCCCCGGTTCTGAGTGCACTTACGTGCCATATGTCCCCACTGTTTGCAGGTGTGGCATTGTATGTTAGCCCGTCCGTTATACCTGGAGGGTGGGGGTAGATTCCCTTGGGATGGACGGAAAGGGATGGCTGTGTGAGCGGTGGGTGGTAGAGTACAGGGTGACCCCGTGGGTCGAGGGTAACTCTTGGTTAGGGGCCCATGATGCCTCCTTACATCAAAATGCTGATCTGCTAATCGGGCTGCTTCTGTTAGGGTGAGAGGTTTTCTGTCTCGCACCCATTCTTGTGCCTCTGGGGACAGACCGTTGAAGAATTGCTCCAACAGCATTAACTGTCGCAACTCTTCCATAGTAGTGGCTTGGCTGGCTTGTATCCACCCTTGTGAGGCTTGATCCAGCTTGTGTACCCATTCCGCATGCAAATCTTTCTCTGGTTTGCGCAAGCCTCTAAACTTGCGCCGGTATGCCTCTGGAGTAATGGCATATCTCTCCAATATTGCTCTCTTCACTTTATCATAATCTTTGCTGTCCTGGGTACAGCGTGATATGCTTCTGCTGCCCGACCTGCCAGCTTGCCTGCCAGTAATGGGACCCATACTGTCCGTTCCAAATCATGCAGTCTCTCAAAATCCTGTAAATACCCATCAATCTCATCCTTCTCCTCGCAAAACATTTTAAAGGAATGATAGGGAATTTGGGGTTTTACCTGGTTGTAGAGTGAACCAGTAATGGATTCTGCTCGAGACGGTGCATGCTGCGGGCTGTGTGCCATCATGTACTCCTGCACATTCGCCATCACAATGTGCAGCATGGCATCTGATATAGGCTGTGGTAAAAATTCCAGCCTGGTCCTCATTTATCTCTGGTAGAAGGTCTCTTCCATGGCTGCTGGGGGTGTAGCGCTGCGAGCTCTGTCTCCTTCCATCAGCTCGGCAATTAGTACAGCTTTGGGTTTGTTGCTGGCTATCTTACCCCTGGCTTCTAGCAGTTCCTTTAATGTCTGCCGCTTTAGTGTAGAATAATCCGTCTCCATTCACATCGGTAGTCGGTTCTTTTGCTGTCTTCTACTTGCCATTCCCTTTTCCTATTCGGCAGTTTTAAATTGCACGAATTGCACTTTGTCTGTAAGGTTGGATCCCGTCGCTTGCCACCAATTGTAGCGGAGTGCAGTATTATAATCCACATTCTCCGCTGGTATACAGGTAAATCCACAGTCAGCGCTGAAAAGTAAGGCAATATCCCAATCCTCCCAATAACCGGATGAAACACAGTCTGGGAGTCAACTGAGGTCTTTATTCACAACTTCCAGTATTTATGCAAGTCCCCATGCAAGGGGTTTCCTTACTGACCTAGCAGGGGTAATACAGTAAGGGACTACATGGGGGAGTTAACATTTGGAGCTTTTCTCCCATCAGGCACTGCTGCACGAGAGGGACACTCCCACTGAAATATACCGTTAAGTGGATTATCCCTCCATGCAGCAGAACCGGCATTTTACATTTAAATTCACAACTTTCCCAATATTCATGCTATTCAGACGAACGGACGTTCGGTAGATAGCTGGGGTCTGAGTGCACATTTCGTGTGAATACCGCTCAGATCCCAGCTGAAACAACCGAACGCCGTACAAAATACATTTACTTATTCAATTTGTTTCAAAGTACCGAACACCGATGGGGAACCATAATAGGCGAAGACCGGAGCACCCGAACGGCCTGGAAGTACAGCGGTGTTTGTGTCGTCGAGTAGCCGTTTTTAGTTCCACCCGCTCAACGACAAAACACCGCTGGGGAGACAAAGGATCCAAGATGGCCGACCGCCATGTGGTCGGTAGTCGAACGACGGCCACCTAGGAATACACTTAATTACCGATTGCAACAATGTTGCAATCTGGTAATTGGTGCCACACGACCCTCAGTGTGTGGGCTTGTGTTCGGTATCCAATTCGTTTCACGAACAGCTGGTAAAGTTGCTGTTCGTGAAACGACCATGTAAATGCCAGCAGCTTCGGCTGCTAGCATACGAATGCTATTGGAATACAGGCAAACATACATTTCCATACAGAAAGCAAATTACATTCTAACACAATATGGTAGCAGTGTTTAGGACAACCCTTAGAGACCCAGTTCCATAGTCTGAAGTGGCTAGGTTTGCCACAGTCATGTCATGTCATTTCATGTTAGCTCAGTGTGGGAGAGGGAGTATAGTGCCAGGAATACAGCGTTGTATTTCTAGATGTCATGTCATGTCAGTGCGGGAGAGGGAGCTATAGTGCCAGGAATACAGCGATGTATTTCTAGATGTCATGTCAGTGCGGGAGAGGGAGCTATAGTGCCAGGAATTCAGCGTTGTATTCCTACATGTCATGTCATGTCAGTGTGGGAGAGGGAGCTATAGTGCCAGGAATTCAGCGTTGTATTCCTACATGTCATGTCATGTCAGTGTGGGAGAGGGAGCTATACAGGGAGTGCAGAATTATTAGGCAAGTTGTATTTTTGAGGATGAATTTTATTATTGAACAACAACCATGTTCTCAATGAACCCAAAAAACTCATTAATATCAAAGCTGAATATTTTTGGAAGTAGTTTTTAGTTTGTTTTTAGTTTTAGCTATTTTAGGGGGATATCTGTGTGTGCAGGTGACTATTACTGTGCATAATTATTAGGCAACTTAACAAAAAACAAATATATACCCATTTCAATTATTTATTTTTACCAGTGAAACCAATATAACATCTCAACATTCACAAATATACATTTCTGACATTCAAAAACAAAACAAAAACAAATCAGTGACCAATATACCTTTCTTTGCAAGGACACTCAAAAGCCTGCCATCCATGGATTCTGTCAGTGTTTTGATCTGTTCACCATCAACATTGCGTGCAGAAGCAACCACAGCCTCCCAGACACTGTTCAGAGAGGTGTACTGTTTTCCCTCCTTGTAAATCTCACATTTGATGATGGACCACAGGTTCTCAATGGGGTTCAGATCAGGTGAACAAGGAGGCCATGTCATTAGATTTTCTTCTTTTATGCCCTTTCTTGCCAGCCACGCTGTGGAGTACTTGGACGCGTGTGATGGAGCATTGTCCTGCATGAAAATCATGTTTTTCTTGAAGGATGCAGACTTTTTCCTGTACCACTGCTTGAAGAAGGTGTCTTCCAGAAACTGGCAGTAGGACTGGGAGTTGAGCTTGACGCCATCCTCAACCCGAAAAGGCTCCACAAGCTCATCTTTGATGATACCAGCCCAAACCAGTACTCCACCTCCACCTTGCTGGCGTCGGAGTCGGACTGGAGCTCTCTGCCCTTTACCAATCCAGCCACGGGCCCATCAAGACTCACTCTCATTTCATCAGTCCATAAAACCTTAGAAAAATCAGTCTTGAGATATTTCTTGGCCCAGTCTTGACGTTTCAGCTTGTGTGTCTTGTTCAGTGGTGGTCGTCTTTCAGCCTCTTACCTTGGCCATGTCTCTGAGTATTGCACACCTTGTGCTTTTGGGCACTCCAGTGATGTTGCAGCTCTGAAATATGGCCAAACTGGTGGCAAGTGGCATCTTGGCAGCTGCACGCTTGACTTTTCTCAGTTCATGGGCAGTTATTTTGCGCCTTGGTTTCTCCACACGCTTCTTGCGACCCTGTTGACTATTTTGAATGAAACGCTTGATTGTTCGATGATCACGCTTCAGAAGCTTTGCAATTTTAAGAGTGCTGCATCCCTCTGCAAGATATCTCACTATTTTTGACTTTTCTGAGCCTGTCAAGTCCTTCTTTTGACCCATTTTGCCAAAGGAAAGGAAGTTGCCTAATAATTATGCACACCTGATATAGGGTGTTGATGTCATTAGACCACACCCCTTCTCATTACAGAGATGCACATCACCTAATATGCTTAATTGGTAGTAGGCTTTCAAGCCTATACAGCTTGGAGTAAGACAACATGCATAAAGAGGATGATGTGGTCAAAATACTCATTTGCCTAATAATTCTGCACTCCCTGTAGTGCCAGGAATACAGCGTTGTATTCCTACATGTCATTTCATGTCATGTCAGTGCGGGAGCTATAGTGCCAGGAATACAGCGTTGTATTCCTACATGTCATGTCATGTCAGTGCGGGAGAGGGAGCTATAGTGCCAGGAAAACAGTGTTGTATTCCTACATGTCATTTCATGTCAGTGCGGGAGAGGGAGCTATAGTGCCAGGAATACAGCGTTGTATTCCTACATGTCATTTCATGTCAGTGCGGGAGAGGGAGCTTTAGTGCCAGGAATACAGCGTTGTATTCCTACATGTCATTTCATGTCAGTGCGGGAGAGGGAGCTATAGTGCCAGGAATACAGTGTTGTATTCCTACATGTCATTTCATGTCAGTGCGGGAGAGGGAGCTATAGTGCCAGGAATACAGCGTTGTATTCCTACATGTCATTTCATGTCAGTGCGGGAGAGGGAGCTATAGTGCCAGGAATACAGCGTTGTATTCCTATATGTCATTTCATGTCAGTGCGGGAGAGGGAGCTTTAGTGCCAGGAATACAGCGTTGTATTCCTACGTCATTTCATGTCAGTGCGGGAGAGGGAGCTATAGTGCCAGGAATACAGCGTTGTATTCCTACATGTCAGTGCGGGAGAGGGAGTGCCAGGAATACAGCGTTGTATTCCTACATGTCATTTCATGTCAGTGCGGGAGAGGGAGCTATAGTGCCAGGAATACAGTGTCGTGTCGTGTCATGTCATGTCAGTGCGGGAGAGGGAGCTATAGTGCCAGGAATACAGCTTTGTATTCCGTCATGTCATGTCAGTGCGGGAGAGGGAGCTATAGGGCCAAGAATACAGCGTTGTATTCCTACATGTCATGTCGTGCCAGTGCGGGAGAAGGAGATATAGTACCAGGAATACAGCGTTGTATTCCTACATGTCATGTCAGTGCGGGAGAGGGAGCTATAGTGCCAGGAATTCAGCGTTGTATTCCTACATGTCATGTCATGTCAGTGCAGGAGAGGGAGCTATAGTGCCAGGAATACAGCGTTGTATTCCTACATGTCATGTCATGTCAGTGCGGGAGAGGGAGCTATAGTGCCAGGAATACAGCGTTGTATGGGTTAATCTCATAAGAGCAGACATTAGACTGTGAGAGTAGGACCTGCCAAAGATGGGGTACATTGACGTTGTGGCAGGCTTATGCAATGTATGATCATATAATGTAACTAAATCCTCATTATTTTTTTTTGCCTAGACTAGGTGTTTTTAAAAACACTTAAAAACTAATAAAATCTGTCAACATTGAAGTTGCTGTTTAGTAGATAGGAGAGTGCGCTGGATCTTGTGTATTGTTTATTGTATAATATGGCCCCCAGCAGCACCCCATTTAAACATGTTCAGGTGAGTGCAACCATCCCCCATGTTTCATATATATTTTAACATACAATCAGCATTTCTGACCCCTACTGGTCAACATCAAGACCAACAGTGGTTCTATCAACACTGCCACCTACAGGTCTGTCAAGTACGTTGACAATTTTCATGGGGTTTTACAAACACCAAAACACTGACACCTATAGGTCAGCAGACAAACAACATTTCACATACTAATCAGTATCCAACTACACTGCCACCTATAGGGCTCTCGGCAGATCTCCAGTGCACTTGCATTTTGCAACACCATGTTCACTGACCCCTACCATTCAATAAGACATACAACAATTCACATAGCAAGCACTATATCAACATTGGGTATAAATACATATGTTATAACACAGTAGCAGACGCATCTGTATATACGTAACTGGTAATATAGTTCACATACATTTTTCACAGCACGCTGCTCACACAACAGACTTTCCCCTAGCAAGGGGACATACAACTTACAAGGTGGGGACAGACCACATTTTCACTTGTACATACGGCACTTAATGAGTTAAGATTGATACATATTTAACCAGTATGGCTACGATGTTTAATATTTACACATCACGGCACTTTACTTTTCACATATACTGTACGTATTAAGATAAGATTGGTCTATGCCACATTTCCTTATGCCATACGGTTTTATCCATTCAGGTTACAGTTACTACTAAAAACCTATACGGATTGTCAGGTTCAATACCATACTACCAGGTACATACACCTGCTCACGTAGTTATTCATCTCTTACCTTCCCTGGAATAGTAATAGTGTACTGGCAATTAGGATTCTAGGGCCCAATAGGTATTACCCCCTTTTTTCTCTGCATTATGCTTCGGTTAGTGGTCCCACAAGGCCAACACCCCGCCTCACACTCGGAGGCATACACCTCTCGGGCCACTCATGAGCTAGCCGCCTCGCATTGTATCATAGAGAGGGCCTCACCTGTCACTCCCCTTCCTATTTTCTGGTTACTGTCACCGAGAGGCCAACATCCTGCCACAACATTCAGTGGCCACACAAAATCCCCTCGCGCCAAGCATAGATAGAGCCTCTCAAGCCACTTGGCAACTAGCAGGGCCTCACCAGTCACCAAAAAAACAAAAAAACACCAAGCCTAATCGTTTCGCCTTACGGCTTAGCTAGCAAGCCAGTACAAGGACCCTGGGTACAAATAATAATTGCAATCTTTATTGTTATTTAAGTATTTCTCCAAAAGATGGCGAAGAATCACCTCTTCCTAGCACCCCGGCTAGAATTGATACACCTTCAAGCAGAGGAGATGTTGCTAGTCCAGCAGCAATCAGATCCTGGACGATCCCACACATTACCACCGACCTAAGGAGGTGACAAATCCCCTACCCTGCTACAGCAAGGAAAGCAGAGTTATTCAAACTCCTCCATACATCAACGGACAACACGGAGGCAGGGGAAGGCCCAGCTACATCAACTCAGGTGACACTCAGGCTATGCTAGCCTCACTCATAAACTCATGAGCCAAAAAAAAAGAGCAAAAAAAAAAAATGATATGATAGACTGGCAATCTCGAGTTGGTCACCGCAGCCCTCACAAGGCTGGGCCTCACGCTACTCTACAACCAGCACCAACCGAAACTCGGTTACCTGGTACAATCAATTCTTATGACACACAAGACGTTAACCCTGCACGTATGATCCCAGCACATTGGGGAAGCAAGGCATATATATATATGTATGATGATGTATCGGTGATGGTCAGATCCAGGGATTCCAGGTAAATCGGGAACTGACCATCCCTTGGTTGGGTTGGCATTTGGAATATGTAGAGATGTTTATTTGTGCAGGTACCCAAACAAATGGACGAGCACTCTCAGGCTTCAGGTACCAGCACCTCTGAACTACCAGAGACCATTGATATGAGTAGTTGCATTGCATATAGACTGTTGCATATATGTTCAAATGGTTCAGGGCACATGACAAACCATGTGTCCCAATACAACTTACAAATAACGTACTCACCATCTGTACACACTAATGCATTTTCAACACTACTGACTCATCACCCTTCCAGACTTGTAGTAGATTTACTAAAGCTCTGGAGCTTCAAAGGGCTCCCATACAGGTATCATAAACACACCTTCAAGGAATATAGCATGCCCTCACTTACAGTCAGCACAACAAAACCATTGGCTGTAAACACACTCATAGCCAAGATTTGCAGAGGGGTCTTCCAATCTCCACCATTTACAGCATCGCACCAAACACATTGGTATTGTCACAAGGAATCTTCCCTTAAACAAAGACTAACCATAGACTTATTGGCACCACACACCTCTGCTACCCCAAGTCTCAACTCCCTCATACCCTCCAAGGAGTTTTCTTACTATTCAACACCATTGATCTACCTTTACAGCTATCACTCAAGCATGGGTTGAAGCTTGGTTAAGTAAGACCAATATCATCAACGCAGTAAACGGCTACCATCTACCCTACACACTGGCACTTACATGGCATAAATTGGGCAATCCTTTCCCTGCTCAACTTTCGAGCTACAGATTAGCCTACTATCGATATTCGCAGATACTCTGTGCTGGTTATGATAACATATCCAGAGGCCTTACAGTCATACACTATCTAGAAGACTTCTTGTTGATCAAAGATAACATATTTTTCACTAGAAGCCTCACGGCAGCTTAGTCTGGTTGACCACTTGGGCGTCCCAGTACCCCATAAGAAACAGAAGGCTCAGACACTATCCTCACATTATAGTAAAAACCAAAGAAAAGAAAATGTTACTTGCGCTTTCTCCTTAATCCCTATGTATATTTAGACAAATGGAGGTCATTTAGTTGCTCCAATGGCCATTGGAGGGATGCCCGCCTGCCAACGTCAAGGCAGACCCCCCTAAGCGGGTCCTAACACTGACCCTTCAGCCTGCTTCCTTGAGCTTCTGGCAAAGATATCTCTAATGAGACAGAAAGGGGTATTTTTTATATACACCCCTTTACTTATTAACCCTTAATAGGGAACACATGGGATGGGTAGCAGCATTGTAACCAGGCTGTGTGATACAAAGTAAATACAAATACAAAAAGAGAAGTCCTGCGCTTAAGCAGCAAGGACTACAACACACATCAGCCCCAATATATAGTAAAAACCAAAGAAAAGAAAATGTTACTTGCGCTTTCTCCTTAATCCCTATGTATATTTAGACAAATGGAGGTCATTTAGTTGCTCCAATGGCCATTGGAGGGATGCCCGCCTGCCAACGTCAAGGCAGACCCCCCTAAGCGGGTCCTAACACTGACCCTTCAGCCTGCTTCCTTGAGCTTCTGGCAAAGATATCTCTAATGAGACAGAAAGGGGTATTTTTTATATACACCCCTTTACTTATTAACCCTTAATAGGGAACACATGGGATGGATAGCAGCATTGTAACCAGGCTGTGTGATACAAAGTAAATACAAATACAAAAAGAGAAGTCCTGCGCTTAAGCAGCAAGGACTACAACACACATCAGCCCCAATATATAGTAAAAACCAAAGAAAAGAAAATGTTACTTGCGCTTTCTCCTTAATCCCTATGTATATTTAGACAAATGGAGGTCATTTAGTGCCTTGACGTTGGCAGGCGGGCATCCCTCCAATGGCCATTGGAGCAACTAAATGACCTCCATTTGTCTAAATATACATAGGGATTAAGGAGAAAGCGCAAGTAACATTTTCTTTTCTTTGGTTTTTACTATATATTGGGGCTGATGTGTGTTGTAGTCCTTGCTGCTTAAGCGCAGGACTTCTCTTTTTGTATTTGTACTATCCTCACATTACTGGGCATACGACTTGAGTCGGCATCCATACACGCAAGTTACCACAAGACAAATAGGGAACATTCTCAACTACATCAATCACTACCTCCTGCTTAGTACTTACAACTGCAAGGAACTACAATCCCTACCAGGTTCCTTAATTTTGCCATGCCAATCATACCACAAGACCACACTTTCACACCCAGAGTACTTTCCCCTTTTTTCCACACTTCCAACATGACGATCAGAGGATGTCCCTAGACACCCCAGCAACAGCAGACCTGCACATGGGGGGAATTTCTTAACCACTTGGCATGGTAAAAGCATGTTCCTTTCAGGATTGTCTGACACTTCTCCAACCAGATGGTCAGACGCGGCGTCTACCACGGGTTTGGCAGTGATCTACTGGGAACTATTACCTTGGAGCTGTTGGCCATGGCATCCAGGTTTGGAAATTTTTCCACCACCTCAGCCCCTTTGGGGGGGATCTACCCCATTGTAGCAGCTGCTGTGGCATGGGGAAAATCATGGTCAGGGTCATCAATCCGTTGTTACTCAGACAACTAAGCACATGTCATATCATCAACAAACGCCACTACTCATTCATAAGGTCATGATATTTCTGGGGAACTCACTTAGTTGGCAACTTATCACATTTCTTTTACTCTCATGTACCAGGCGGGGGTATACATCCCTGCCGACAATTGTCTCATTTATATTCCAGGGATGTTCATCATACGCTTCCTACAGCCGCCCAAACAGTCACGGCCACTCATTCGCTCCAGAGACAAAATCATGGATTAGACATACTCACGCAGCATAGCATGCACGATCCCACCTTGCACTTTCGTCCCATATTTGTAGAACGCATAACACAGCTTTTCACCTGGCTTAAAGAATCTCATGGGAACATGACATAGCTCAACCTGTGTCATTACATTTCTCCTAGGTTTTGCTTCTTTTTGCCACCTTAAACTCTCACACACCATTAATTATATATATTTTACAGGCATTCAACAACACAGGATAACCTATGGCCAAAACTACCATAACTTCATGCTATCATACCAGACAAGAAGATACTCAGGTTTTCAGGAATCCGTTCCCCCACATTCCTCTCAGAGATTACCAATAGCCAACCAACTTTTCATCCTTATCGGACCTATTAGATCTACAACCATTCAATTATACTACCGAGTCGGCCATTACCAGTCATGCTCATTGCCTTTCTCAGGCCAGATAATCCACTACCATCACCACCACTCAGACAGATCATTGTCTTTAACGATCCCACGTACGTAAACACATATATCATTACCTATTGGCTCTACCACATTCCAAAACGAGTCAACACGCACCAACAGTGGAGATAACATACTATCCTACCCACAACAAATGGTGTCCACTTTCGGTCCTAGATTCCTACCTTCAAAATCCTTCCAGGAATTAAATATTGTAATGCATTTAAGGAAATGTCTGGTTAATTTGTATATATTTGTTGACTGTATTAAATCTTTGGTTATTCATTTTTGCCCTCTTTATTTACAGGCCTACCGTATCGTCAGTCTCGGCACACCACAACCGACTTGCTCCCTTTATACTATCCTACGCTTATGCTGGATCCTTACTCCATATACGGCTATTTGCCCCTTACACACATATACATACGGGAGTCTAGCCAACTCCTTGGTTTTGCACCCCTCCCTGTTACAGGTGCCTCATCTCAGGTCCCTATTCAGCCTTGTACTGCAGAGAGCCTCAGATGGAATTTTTTCCCAAGTAAGTGGGTTAATCTCATAAGAGCAGACATTAGACTGTGAGAGTAGGACCTGCAAAAGATGGGGTACATTGACGTTGTGGCAGGCTTATGCAATGCATGATCATATAATGTAACTAAATCCTCATTATTTTTTGCATAGATTAGGTGTTTTTAAAAACTAATAAAATCGGTCAACATTGAAGTTGCTGTTTAGTAGATAGGAGAGTGTGGTCGTGTCGTGTCATCCTCTAATAAAGTGTACTCCAGGGTCTATAAGCGTTAAAATAGTGAGTAGCTCTTAGCATTAAATTAAGGGGAACAGTGCCAATATATCAATTCGATAATGTTTATAATGTTAAGATCATCACCATATAAATATCCTCACATTGTCTAGTGGAAGGCAAGCTGGATCCCTGGTGGTTTAGTATTGTGTTCGGCCCCAATATCAGATGCAGACCACTTTAACAGCTCCCAGTGCTCCATCAATGACCAAGAGCACTAGGGAGCTCTTAAGTAGCTGAAGGAGGTGCAGACCACAAATGCTCCCTCAATGAAGTGAGGGGGCTCAGCCAGGTGATGTACTCCTGGTTCAAGAAGTCAGGGAGAAAGAGTTCCAGGGCCAGACAGGACCCCACCAGCCCATGTCCAACCCCTAGGTGGAAGTCTTAAGGTTAATACAGTTCTGGTGGGAAGAGTAGCCACAGTGGTCACACAAGGTATCTGCCAAACACAAACAAGATCAGATACTCCCTTTGAGTGGCAAGTTCACACGACCCACATACAATGAAGGATGAACTTTTAGTTCAAGTTCTGAACATATGGAGCTCTCAGAACATCTAGTACCTATGAGAAGTGTGAAGCCAGAAGCCACCAATACAATAATGAAAATAAGTAGGAAGTCATTTCATTTGCTTTTAATTAAGCAGTCCTGTCAACATGCATACAAATGGGTTGTTACATTGTTTTATTATAACTGCCCCTTATATTTAAGATACAGTATTTACACTAACCAAGCCAGGTAACTTCTTTCAACTGTACTTTGTTTTGCAAGAAGAAATTTGGACTAGGCAGACAAGCTATAGCTACAGGGTCTGCAATGTCGTACAGGTGAGCAATAGGATGTCCAAGCTTGAGTTGTAAAGCCATTTGGTGAACACAAGGCATTGTAACTCAAAACATGGTGCTGCATATTCAGAAACTAGAACCTTCATCTTAGTGCAGTGATGAGAAAAATGTATACTATCATTTGATCCACCCATGCTGTGTGCAATATATGCATTGAAAGACTGCTTCAACTGGAGAGTGTCTATTAAACAGAAAGGTAAGGGAGTCATGGTAACTTGTGTGTCCAACACAGAGGTCTCTAGGAGGACATCCAGCTCAGAGCTAAGCTCTCGTGAGTTTCCCCGGGGGCATAAAGCCAGCATCACCAAGCATCTTCAGTGACACATCACCATCAGGTTTTATCACCAGCTTTGTAATACTACCATGATAGAGAGACAGTCGGAGCCAAGCTTCCGGTGGGAGTTGATGCCCTGTAGATGAAGATATACATTTTGTCAGTACATGGAAGGAATAAGACAAGTTTGTACAATATAGGTCTTGAGAGGTTATTTTTAATGCTGTAAAGCAGGATTCCCCAAACTCTGGCCCCCCAGATGTTGCTCAACTACAACCAGGGCCAGGTAAACTGCAAGGTGTGCGGTTTCTGCTCTCCAGCTTAATGAGACTGCGGCCGGAATATGACGTCATATTCCAGCTGCGGAATGATTAAGTAGCGCGCGAGGGCGGGGGGGGAGCAGAGAAAGCACAGCTCCCCCTGCGGCCACCAGCACAGACGGCTGTCTGCCCTGCACAAACCCCGGTCACCCACAGGTAGTAGTAATGTGTGTCTGTCAATAGTGTTTTTTTTTTTATTCACTTTCCCCACGCCATGCTGGTCTCCCCTCCACTGGCCCTGCCTCCATGGCTGAGATCATCAAGCTTGATGATCTCAGCCAATCCAATGCTTTGCCATAGGATTAGCTGCAAAAAGCTACACCAACCATCATCTCCTCATAGAGAGGCATTGAATCAATGTATCTCTATGGGGAATGTTCAGTGCCTCCAGAGCGTGGAGGCCCTTAATGTATTAACACAGGAAGCACCTCTAGTGACCGTCTGAGTGATTGTCACTTTGACGCAATGCAAACACTGCCTTTTCTCTGAAAGGTCAGTTTTTACATTAAAAAGCCTGCAGGGACAGGCTATATAGACACCAGTACCACTACAATAAGCTGTGTGCACGGGCGCTTGCTTGTATGTGAGCTTGTGTTTTTATGTCAATGAGATCATTTATATCAATGAGCTTGTCTGTCTGCAATCGAGTATGCTTACTGTATAATTAAACAGTTACTCTGAAAGGACCAATATTTTATATTAGAAAATAATCTCTCGACATAACCTTACATGGCGCAATGATTTATGGAGCTGGTATACATTTTTTTCCAGGGCAGCTTTGTATCCTCAGTCCGGCCCTGACTACAACTCTTATGATTCTATGAATTAAATGGTCTGAGAATCATGGGAGTTGTAGTTCAAGCAACATCTGGAGGGCTGGCGTTTACGGAAGCCTGCTGTAAAGGCTGTCAGATTAGTACATGCCATCCAATTACCACAAGATTTGATAACATTTGGATGAAAACCTGTTTAATAAGCAGCACAGTTCATTATAGTAAAAAAATGGCACACAATTTTACAATACTGGATTCTCATTTCAATTTTGTATAGTTGTTCTGGGTTTAGTGTACTCCATTTACTTTGTTAAATAAGGGTGTTTAAAGAAAAACTAAAAATGCAGGTTAGGAATAGAGGGTGTGGAAGATACCTGTGGTGACCACAGATGATTTAGAATGATAAGTGGAAGCAGTTTACCTGCATACAAAGTAGCGGATCACATTATCATGGCAGACTATTATTTCATAACTGTCTTTTGTTTGTTCTGGATCTGCACGGTGGATGTACTTCCTGAATGCAGCCTCAATGCGTGGGCCATCTTTAAAATACTAAGATGGAGACAACGACCAGGGTTAAAAGCAGAAACAGAATGCACACCAGAAATGCTTTAAAAATAGAGCCACCACTAGATATAGCTTACAGAAAGATCTGGTATCCACTTGGATTCCGCAGGAACTGGTCGGATTGGAGGTCCTTCGTGAAGCAGACTGGAGCTGCACATTTTAATATCTATAAGAAGATTAAAGAAAGCCAAACCACCAACAAAACAGCTCAATAACGGTTATTCTGCAACTATTCAAAATATGCATAGGCAGCAAGAGTTGGGATTTCAGAGGTCTACATGCAGCAGCCTAATCCCACATGTGCAATAGAGGGTCCAGTAAAAATGATACCGGAGAAACTGACGGAAGCCAAGCACAGAGAGATGGACACAGGTTTCTTCAGGAAGGAAGAGATTCTTTATTGGATCACCGATCGGGACTCAGAGGGACTAATGTCACCAAAATACAGCAAGTTCTGAGCCCCGGACAATAGTGCAGGCTCCTTATATAGGCATATAACTCCTCCCATATTAAGCTCCACCCGCACATTCTCTTAACCAATCAACACAAATAAGAATTAACTTCCTGTTTGACCGCATGGCTTGTCCAGCACAATGGAGGAGGGGGAATACTATATCCTGTATTCTTGCACATGCTCCGTACACTACTGATCGTATCTTGCCTCGTGCAACCAACTGATCGATACGTCAGCATATGCACGTACACATGCCACGTGGTAATCTCGGCCTACTAAATTTATTTTTACCGAGATTCCACCACAAAACCTTTCCTTCCCCTGTACACATGGCTCACCTGGTAAATTCTTACTGATGATATCAGCAGTTTCTGTGGATCTGGTCAATGACGAATAAATAATGCAGCTAAAGTTATTCCCTTCACTTGCAAGAAGTGCCAGACGCTGTCCTGTTAGGCTGGCCTGTTCACGCCCTGTAGAAAGAAAGACAGCATGGAACTAGCAAGTACCATAACCACTACAGCTGTTCTGGTGCCTAGAATGCCCCACCCCCTCCATTCCTGCAGCTTACACTCATGCTCCTTCTCTGTACATCCTTCCAGATGTTTCAAGTTTATTAGAGACATTGGTTCACGGCTTTAGGAAAGATAAAGTCACTCCATGTTCAATAAGTGGTAAAGGAAGACCCCAAATCCCAGTTTTATCCATAGAAAAAACAAAAAAACCTAGATTTGTGTTACTGCATTTTTTCTTCTAAGGCCTTTAATTCCTCCCCACCCGATTCTGAGTTGTATGCTTCACTATTCCCTTCAATAATGCATCAGAAAGCTAAATTTGAAGAACCTAATTAAGCGGAGATTTAAATACATGGTACTAAGAACTAGTAATGACCAGCTTTAGACGATAGGTGTGGATCATTCTGAAACGTGGTGCAAACAGGGTACAGTCACCAATACAATGTGCCAAAAACAAGACAGAACTGAAACTTTGTTTCCAGCTTGGCTATGCCATTTCTATTCAAATTTTACACTTAACAGAAATGATCCCATTATTTCAATGTAGCAGCTAGGATGTTACAAACCCCAATATAGGATGCTGAGCAATCACATTGCAATGTTGGTTTTAAAAACTCGACTTCTGAGTAGGTTACTAAAAGGAAAATTTAAAAAAGTCATCTTAGGTTAAATAACCTGCAGTTATCCCTGGAACAGTTAAATTAACTGCATGTTGTATTTGTTATGGTATCAGGAGTGCCCAGAAACCAACCTATTGTAAGTAGTGTAACACACCACCTCTCTTCCAGGTAGGATTTTGTCACAGATCTTGTAACCACAGCCTTCTAGGGTACTGAAAGTCCAGGACACATCCAGCTCTGTTTTATTTGGTGAAATATATACACACGTTTCAAAAAGTGAAAAATAAACAAAACAAAATTCCTTGCACTTACTATACACAGCAAATCCCTATCTGGAATTGGGTGGCTTTCCCACTTGCCAATTTACAAAATGTATACCTGCAAGACACCATTCCTCTGGCTTTTCCTCCTCACCTTGCAGCATGCTGATCCCTTCTTTTTAAAAGCCTGCTAGCTAATTGATCAGATACAGGTGAGGTGCAATTAGGCATAAGTGAAACTATTAAGCAAAATACAAGTTCTGGTCTGACTGTTACTTAGCAGCTGGTGCTATTGGAGCACTGGCCCACCCTGCTATCCCAGGGACCCATACCGTGGTTTGCAGAGTACCAGTAATGCATCTTGCAAACCTAACATCTCTCCCTGGGACATTTAACGCTCAAACCTCAGGCTGCTGTTTAGTAAATCAGGCCGAAATATTATATAATATATATATATATATATATATATATATATATATATATATATATATATATATATATATATATATATATATATATATATATATATATATATATATATATGCCATCAACCGCCACACCACATTTCCTCTCACAGTAGTCAGACATTTTAGAACAGTTTGAATTACCTGGGGTCCACCAGATGCTGATCCCCGTTTCCAGCAAAGAGCTGAAAGCCTGCCCATGCAGGGTTGAGCTCAGGACAGCCAACAGAAGCTTCCAGCTTTCCATCAGAAGTAGTGAAGGCGGTAAACAGCACCCAGCAGACCACATGAAACAAGTCAAACCAGTCTTGTTTGACTGCTTACAAATTGAGGGCACCATAATCACTACAGCACATGCTAGTGGTTACAATGCTTGAGTGTTCCTTTAATGCAGGGGTTCCCAACCCAGTCCTCAAGTACCCCCCTACCAGTCCAGGATTACCCTATTGTGTGTAAAGGGTTTTCTAAAAAAACTCCTCAGACACAACTGGGTAATCCCTAAATCCTGAACTGTTAAGGGGGTACTTGAGGACTGTTGGGAACCGCTGCTTTAATGTGAAATGGATCACAATTTGTATCAGTCATAAACCAGGCAAACCGTCCTACGATAAAGTCTCTTTGCTCCCCACCCTGGCAGTCACATCTATGATATGATCAGCTCCTGGAAACCAGAGGAACTCCCCAGCTGAGTAAAATATATAATTAATCCCTGCTGTGTTATTCAAAGCAGGTGTCTACAGCACTATTCTTACCAATCCCAGTTCCAATCCCAGCGCCCAGGGATTATAGGTGGACATAGAAAACCAGAATCATCACCACTCTTTCCCACAGCCACAGAGGCAAAAACTGCAAAAGCAGAGCCACCAAAAGCAATCACAGCTCTATGGAGAAACATGTTACCAAGAAAGCAATCCCAGAATAATGCTAAAGCCACCACTGAGCCTGGAATTTATAGGTAGCGACTAGTTCAAACTTCCCACCCAGTTGTAGGCACTGTGATGTTACTGCAATTATGTAATTGTAGGGGACACATGGTGCAGATTGTCATAGCTAATAGGGGGCAGGAGATTCAAATCAATAGGAATGTGCTCTGTGTACTGCACAAGCAGGGTAACTTGACCGTGGAATGTATCAAGAAATGTTTTCTCAGATCTCCTAGCCTGCAAGGGAAAGTGAGAAAAGGCAACAAAGCTCAGTTTGTTTTAAAATCTCATTATTTGTAATCAAAATATCATACAGTTGTTAATATATGTATTTCTTGAAGAGATGTGTACAAATAATGTTCTTTTTCACTTCATGTATGAGTATGTATGAGCCTGTATGAGTTGCAGTGGTTCCCAACCCAGTCGTCAAGTACCCCTTAACAGTCCAGGATTTAGGGATTATCCGTTTGTGTCTAAGGTGTTTTTAGAAAGAAAAAAAAAACCACTTTAGGCACAACAGGGTAGTTCCTAAATCCTAGCCTGGTAGGGTGTACTTGAGGACTGGATTGGGAACCCTTGAGTTAGAGCATTGAGAGCAAGCTTCCCCAAACTCCGACCCTCCAGATGTTGCTGAACTACAACTCCCATGATTCTATGAATGAAATATAGGCTGAGAATCATGGGGGTTGTAGTTCAGCAACATTTGGAGGACCGGAGTTTGGGGAAGCCTGATTAAGAGGATCAAAACAAGCTTTGCTTAAAGGGACACTATAGGCACCCAGACCACTTCAGCTCATTTAAATGGACACTCCAGGCACCCAGACCACTTCTGCCCATTGGTGTCAAGGATCTTACCTGGAGTGGGAGTCCGGCACGCAGAGTTAAGGCACCCTTTGCAATTCGGCACAGACCGAGGGGACTCAGGACAGAAATCCCCAAGGCTGTGACGCAGTGCACTGGGGCTGAAATAACCAGTGCTTCCTGGAACGCAGTACAGACAAGGGATATCCAGAAGAGTAGTCAGTAACAGAATCAGAAGTCAGGGCTGGCGGCAATCAAGCGAAAACAGTAGACGAGCAGGGGATCAAAACCAGGAGTCAGATGAACAGCAGTGAAACCGAACAGGAAACACAATCTGACAACGAGAACCAGACTTGCGGGGTTTAAATAGGGAGTCTCAGCCAATCATCAAAGAACCTGGAACAGGTGTGCAAATCCCAGGTGAACAGGCTCAGACTACAGGATACCAAGAACAACCAGAAACAGTCAAAGATGCGTGGAGCCCAATGTAAGGATACTGACTGGGATGCAGGAAACTTGGGTTCAATCCCAGCCAGACCCAAATACACAATATTGTGTAAAGCACAATGGTGATCCTGACAATTGGAGTGGTCTGGGTTCCAACTCCCACTACCCTTAACTCTGCAAATGTAATTATTGCAGTTTTCATAAACTGCAATATTTACCTTGAAGGGTTAAGTTCTCCTCTAGTGGCTGTCTGTGTGTTATAACTACGCTGGACGTCCTCACGCTATGTGAGGACCTCCAGCGTCGCCGAAATCCCCATAGGAAAGCACTGAAATTATTATTTAATGCTTTCCTATGGGGAGGTCTAATGCATGTGCGCCGCCGGCCGTGCATGCTCAATAGGTCTCCCCCACCGGCTGACGTCGGCGGGGGATCAGCGTAGGCGGTGTTTGAACCAGTGCCGAGGGACCTATGGGAGGTGGGAGGTGGGAGGGAGAGGGGACCTGCAGTGCAAGGAAAGCGGTTTGTTTTCCTGGCACTGGAGAGTCCCTTTAAGTAGTCTGAGTACAGTGTCCCTATTGCACTTAGTGCTGCAATGTATAACATTGCAGTTTTAGAGACAGACAGGTACTAGAGGTGCTTCCGGAATGTTACCAGACTTTTGGTCCGCTAACTGACGCTGGACGTCTTCACGCTCTGCATGAGGACATCCAGCATCAGCTATTTCCCCACGGGACAGCCTTGGTTTAATACTGTCCTATAGGGAGGCATAATGCGCACACCGCACTCGCCACGCATGCGCATTAGTGTCCCCTTGTCGAGTGATGTTGGAGAAAGCAGAGCCTTGACTCAGGGCCAAGGGACATCGGAGCTGGAATAAGGTAAGTAAAAAAATCCATGCAGAAATGTAACATTGGTGTTACACAATGTATAGGTAAACCAAAACAATAATTTAAAAGAACACTCCAAACAGGGCCGGCGCGTCCATAAGGCGGCACAGGCAGCCGCCTTAGGGCGCACCGGCTCTGGGGGCGCAAGATTTCAGTGACCGGCAGGAGGGAAGCTCTCCCTCCTGTCAGGCCACCTTCTGGACCACCGGCGCGGCGTGCGGCAGTGCTGAGATCAGGTACAGAAAATTGAAGCTCCTGTAGGGGATATCCTCCACTCGGCAACGCTACAAGAGAGGTAGAAGGCACACCAGGAAGGGGAGTGAGACCACGAAGGGGGTGCGGGGTGCACCAAGGGACAGGGAGGGGAGGGGAGAGAAACACCAAGGGAAAAGAGGGGAGAGGTTCAAAGAACACTAAGGGACAGGGAAGGGAGGGGACCAATAATGGACGAGAGAGGGGCTGGTTAAGAGGCACATAGGTGAAGATGTTATTTTGGGGGGGGGGGGGGCGGAAAAATACATCTTCGGACCGGACCTGACTCCAAACACCTAAAAAACTGCCCAAAGTACCTGCCTTGCAAGGACTTCTCATTGAGCTGCATTGGGAAGGTTGTATTTGGACAGCAACAGAAAGTCTGGGCTTCGGAAGAAGGGTATGGCTTGCAAAAGCTGCAGACAAGAGATCTGCAGCATTTGTATGATATTTTATATATACCCCAAATGAAAAAGAAAAAAAAAATCCATGGATGTTTTCATTGGTAGTATATCTACTAAATGGGGATTTTAAATTATGTTTCATTCTTTTTGAATTTGGGTAGTGAAGAGTCCCTTTAAGGTAGCAGAGTTATGTACTAAAGTGAATACAGTTAGATTGTATAAAAAAAAGAAAAGAAAAAGAAAACAATATGTAGATTATATTGAAGCATTAATTTTAAGAACAAATAACTATCTACCTAACCCTGTCTACTCCAATTATCCTAGCAATAGTTAAAGGTACATTATAGTATTAGGAATACTATAGTGTTCCTCTGCCTCTAACAGTGTTAGGCATATAGTGCTAAGGGTGAGGATGTCCAGGTTTGGTTTGATTGAGTTAAACAACAGCAAGTACTTTTATTGGCTGTCTGATAGACAGCCACTAGAGCAGTGATGGTGAACCTATGGCACATGTGCCACAGCTGGCACGCCGAGCCCTCTCTGTGGGCACCGGCTGGCCACCTTTGGGCCCCCCACGAGGCGGGCGGCAGCTTCTATTGCGGGTTGAGGGAGTGCTGTAGCCTGAGCTCTTACTGCCGCTTAGTGATGCCGGGAGCCGGTATATGACATCAAACCGGCTCCCGGCATCACTTTTTTTTTTACTGTCTTTCAGATAGATACCTTACCTGATTTACTAAGCTCACTAAGATGCCTCTTTCCATTTTTGCTTGCCATATTACTTGTGCTATCACTTCTCGGGTGGATGGGATTTGTATATTTTTCCAATTCTGTGCTATCACTCATTTGGCTGCTGTAATGATGTGTAAAATTAACATTGAATCCTTTTATCTTCATTTTTGACTCAATTAAATTTAATAAAATTAGTGCAGGATCCATTTGTGACGAAACACCTTTTGTCACTGGATTTTTAGGTAACAAGCTGCCCTTTCCCCCTGGCTGTTGGAGGAGTCTGATTGCCAGCCTCGTTCCGCATGACTATGGCCCCTGGGAGATTTGGCCCTTTAAAAACATTATTTGGGCTAATGGATTTATATTGTGCTGCTGCTGGTCCTTTAAGAACTGCATTGTGGCTTATGGACTTGTACTGGACCATGCTGGCCCTTTAAGAACCATCTGGGGACATATTGAGACTTTGTGTGACAATACCCCTTTAAGACGGTGTCCGCAGTGCCCCCAGACTTAGTTAAAATATTTTGTTCCTGGCTTTCTCCCACTTGGTTCAGAAAATGGGGCTTACGGAACCAAGTACCACACAGGCGGACCACCCAGAAGTGGAAGTGTGCAGGCAATTTACCTCCCAGGCTGTGAGGTTACTGCAGGTTAATTGCCGACCGCTGGGTGGCCGCAGTTCGTGCAAACGAACACGTGGCGGCGGCCATCTTTGTTCATTCGAACGAGGTCAGCGGTATGTGTAGCCAAATCCATGGAACTAAAATCGGTTACACATTTCCGCGAACACCGCTGAGCCTTACCTTCTCCTACACTGAACTTTCAGCTGCAGAGACTAAGTCCCGTTCGAAGATTCGAATGCACGTTCGAATGGGACTTAGTCGTTTTTCTGCATAAAATTGACCGACCGCACAGCCAAAATCTATGGGACGGTTTTGGGCAGGAAAATATGCTTGCGGTCGGTCATAAAGGACTTCCGTCTAACTTTTTATGTACTGGGGGGATTTGTATGATTTTTGGTTATGTTTATATTTAAAGTATGCTGATTCTGAATATGTATGTTTTATGTGAATGTGATGCATATTTTTAAAGTTACAGTGTATGTATAAAAAGTGTATTTTTCCTGGCTGTGATAAATTACATTAACCCATTGTGTTCAGTAATTATATCACAGGCAGAGGGGAAGGATTGTATGTTTGTGTTGGGTGTGTTTTACGGTTTGCCTGTAAAGGATTGGTTGTACTGTGTCCCACCCTGTGGGATGTCCAAAGTACCTGCCCACTGCATAAAAGCCAGAGTGTGGTCATTAAAAGTGCAGATCATGAGGGGCGGAGCCTAACCTTCAATGGAGTAAGACGCACGAGCCCTTAGCTCTCTCACCCCGGGCAAGTAATCCGCGTCCATCAGCTACACACCGGGTGCTTCTCGCCTCCACGACTCACCCACAGACTCCCCACTACCTCCACATCACTCGGACAGATGGGGGGCGCAAAAAAACGGAAGGATTCCACACCATCCGTGGCGACGATGTTTCGCGCCAAAGAGGACCGGCGGCCATCTTGGGCCCAAAGCCAGGCAGACTCCAGCTCTGAAACCGACGGGAGTGAGGCCGATCAACACCAGGTGACCACCCCCCTCACCAAGGAAGACCTGCGGGCAATGCTCAGGGAAACGTCGGCGGACATAAAAGCCTGTACAGCCGCGGCCCTGGAAAAACAAATTGCAGGCCTCAAAGAAGAAATAGAGGCACTGGCCTCCCGCACGACACACAATGAAAGCTTACTGAAAGAAACGCTGACGAAGACCGCAGCCCTCGATAAGGACACAGGGATGCTTCACGACAGGATACTGTTCCTGGAAGACGGCCTGGAGGACCTTAATAACCGATCCCGCAGACAAAACATCCGCATCCGTGGTCTGCCGGAGTCAGTCCAGCCAGACGCCATACTCCCCACCATCAGGGCGATCTTTCAGTCCCTCCTGCCTAACGCTACAGAACAATACCACAGAACGGGCACGACCTACAACACCGAGGGACGTGATAACGAAGCTCCTACACTTCCCGGTCAAGGAATCCTACACCCTCCACCAGGTCTCCGACATGAAGGACTTCGCCGACCATCTAGGGATCCTGTGGTGAAATCTCGGTCAAAATAAATTTAGTAGGCCGAGATTGCCACGTGGTATGTGCACGTGCATATACTGATGTATCGGTCGGTTGGTTGCACGTGGCAACGATACAATCAGTAGTGTACGGAGCATGTGCAGGAATAGAGGATATAGAGAATTCCCCTCCTCCATTGTGCTGGGCAAGCCATGTGGTCAAACAGGAAGTTAGTCTTTGTTCTGTTGATTGGGTAAGAGTACGTGTGGGTGGAGCTGATTATGGTAGGAGCTATATACCTATATAAGGGACCTACACTGTATGATCAGGGCTCAGACTTTGCTGTTTTTGGTGACATTAGTCCCTCTGAGTACCGGTCGGTGAATCGAATAAAGATCTCTTCCTTCCTGAAGAAACCTGTGTCCATCTCTCTGTGCTCGGCTTCCGTCAGTTTCTCCGGTATCATTTGGTGCATTGGCCAGGAAGCTCATCGTTCAACGGTAGCTGAGAAGCAGAGGCGTGAGACGGTCTATCTTTGCCCACGCTCCCTACGGCTGCACCCCTGAACTTTTGCGTGGACCTCCTTTCATCTCGGCGCCACTGGTCTGTTGTCCAGGAGATCATCGGCTTCTACGTAGTAAGTGCTGGGGTGTCCCCGTCGATGAGTGTGAACTCAGGTTCAGGAACGAGGAGGTAAGACGACTACTGTTTTAGACGGTGGACCCACTAAGGGTATTGGATACCGATTGTGCGGTAGGCCCATAAGGGGTTTGTATTGTGTATGGAATTGGCCCCCTCCAGTGGAGGGAAGGAGCGAAGGCGCACCGCTCGTAATTAAACGCCCTGTAGTCAGCCCGTTTAATTTTGGTTTGGAGTCAGGCTGGGTCCTGTGTAAATAGCCCAAGCCGGACACCGGTGTCTTGTCTAGACTAGCGTATCTAGGGTGTATATTTCGTTCGGTAGGTCGGAGGGACCGGGAGACTAAGCGGCGCCTGGTGTAAATTCAGTCCGCTAGATCTCAACCTATCTTGGCTAAGTGGGAAGGCGTGTAAATTTGGAACTGAAAGAATATTAGATAGTTAATTTCTCTTATATCATTTTATACGATTTATTATCATTATTGCTGACTGAAAGGATATGAAACAGTTAAACTACTTTTTGCTTTGTATGCTTTAAATTTAATGTACGTCATAGAAATGCTGACTGTGAAAGACTTGAACAATAACATGCTTCCTTCTATAGGATATGATAATATGTTGACTGTGACAGACTTATACAATTCTATAGGAAATACGACATTTCAGGATGTCTTGCCCAGGATATTCATTCCAGACATTTTCAAAAAAGTCTTATCTTTCCATTGTCAGTATAACATGTGATATTTAAGGAAGTAATCAATCTTATACTCTGTATGGCATATCTCATGACTCAAGTAACTTAATTTGTATAAATATTCAATACACAGTAAAGAAATTGAGAACTTGTCAAGCACCTTTTCGTGTCTGTCTGTTATTTGCTGAGCAAGTTTCTCCCTTCAATTGATGTGGTGAACAGAGGATCGAGAATTGAGGGAAATTGAGTCCAGGACAGCATTAACCCTTTCAGGAACCCACTAGACTATTGATAGAGTAGATAGACTAAGAGGGTTTTGTTGTAAATTCTGACGGCTAACCAAAACGGATGTAAATAGTTTTAGGTAGTCCATCGAGGTACTGGCCAATAGATTAGTTGGGAAATTGTAAATGTGTTAAAGATTATTGTAGTAGAGTGTATATCTTGCTAGATAGCGTGAGCTCTGCCGTCTAGCGAGAGTGTGAATAGTGTGTAACTGTATCATAGCGTACGGTACCATAACCATGTATTATAATTACTGATACTGTAAATAACTACTAATAACTGTCGTTTATGTTGTATGTTAACACCATAACCACTACTAATTGAACTGTGACTTTCAAATTGTACTCTAACCAATGCTAACCGTACTATAACTACTGTTTGTAAAGACGATGTTACTAGGGTGTGTTATAGACGGGTAATTTAAATATTGAGAATTATAATGTGGGTGATTGTATAGTTTCCCCAAAAGGTACAGTATTAGTTATTTAGTGACTGGTGTAACAGCTGTGTGTGTATGGGAATTCCCTGTATGTTTTGTTGTGTGTGTTTGGCCTAGTAACTGTACCACGTGGTGCTGTTGCCAAGGGGAACGAGTGTGACTGTTGGAAGTGTGTTTGTTTGCTTCTGTTGGAGACGATGCTCCATTGTTAAGTATGGGTGCGTCGGATTCAAAGATTATTGATCCCTTAGAATGTATGTTAAAAAACGTTAAGAAGGGATATAATGTATACGATTTTGGAGTAAAGATGTCTCCAACACGCCTGACTACTTTATGCAGTAGGGAATGGTCTACTTTGGTGGCTGCATGGCCACCACGTGGTAGCTTTGATCCTAATCTGGTGCAGCGCGTACACGTGGCTGTATCGGGTAGGCCTGAACTTTACGGCCAGTTTCCGTATATTGATTGTTGGAAGCGGGCCGTAAATGACTTGCCAAAATAGATCAGGGTATGCCATGAGGAGCAATGTCGCCTCATGGTGGCCAGAACTCGGTTGTCCACTCTGGCCGTGATTACGCCCATTCCGGACACGCCCCCTGAGTCAGAGATCCCCATGCCGCCCCCTTACTCCTCCTCTACAGGAAGAGGAAGAGGAGGTGCT
This sequence comes from Pelobates fuscus, assembly GCF_036172605.1. Lineage (NCBI taxonomy): Eukaryota > Metazoa > Chordata > Amphibia > Anura > Pelobatidae > Pelobates > Pelobates fuscus. The sequence goes on from NC_086325.1 coordinate 118,308,597, forward strand.
GTTGGTAACACTACTCCCCTTGCCCCGTTGTCTCCACCTACCCCCTCCTCTAGCTCAGAGTCTAGCCCACTTGTTTTAAATCCTCCCCTTCCGGTACCTACCCCTATTAACCCCACCTATCCAGATTTGGCGTAATTTCTAGTTCCTGGTCAGGCTCCTCCCAGCCCCGCCCGGAATATTCTACTTACTGATCTTCCCTTCAGTAAAGAAAAAGTGTCCCCTTCCCCTCGTCTTACTACCCCTCGACCGGAACCCATAACTGACATCCCTCAACGAAGCCCCATACTAACCCGACAACTGACCGGTACCCTCCAACCCCGACATTATCAAATGCCTCTCTGACTGACACCGGGCCCGACACATATTAACGGTGAGGGCCAGTTACAACATGCTGATCCCGTCTTTGTTTACGTTCCCTTTACCACAACTGATTTATTCAACTGGAAGACCCATAACTCCTCCTACACCGATAAACCTCAAGCCATGACAGATTTGATTACCTCCATAATCCAGACACATAATCCCACTTGGGCTGATTGCCAGCAATTGCTTATGACATTGTTCAATAACGAGGAAAGAACACGGATAAATCAGGCGGCAATTAAAGCGCTTGAAGAAGTGGCCCGTACTCAAAATCAGGCCAACCCGGCAGCATGGGCCGCAGCCCATTATCCAAATGCAGATCCGAATTGGAATGTCAATGGCGCAGACATGGCCCATTTAAAAGCTTACAGGGACGCCATTATCGCTGGCATGAAAGCCAGGTGATCAATATGTCAAAGACGGCTGAGGTATTGCAGAAATGTGATGAGTCGCCCAGTGCCTTTTATGATCGATTATTGGAGGCATACCGGTTGTATGCCCCCTTTAATCCAGAGGCTCCTGAGAATTCCCGGATGGTTAACTCTGCCTTTGTCAGCCAGGCCTACGGAGATATAAAGAGAAAGTTACAAAAGTTAGAAGGGTTTGTAGGGATGTCTATAACTCAACTAATGGAGATAGCGAATAAGGTATATATGAATAGGGAGACAGAGACGAAAAAGGAAGAAGAGCGAAAGATGAGAAGGAAAGCAGATATGTTAGCAGTAGCTATCGCGGGTGTAGATAGAAGGGAAAAGGAAGTATATAGGGGAACTGAGAAAAGCGAGAATAAGTGGAATAGGGAGCCTTTAAGTAGGAACCAATGCGCATATTGTAGGGAAGAAGGGCATTGGAGAAGTGAGTGTCCACAGAGGGAACAACATGAGAGAGAGATAGAACAAGGGCAGGATATAGCAATAATTATAGAGGCAGAGCGAGAGGAAGAGGAGGCCCTGGAGGAAATGGTGGGAATAATAGAGGAAGCATTAATGGGGATAGGTATTACCCAGCAGCGCAGAGACCCAGAGAGAGAGAAGATAGGGACTTTGTGGGTTTGGCTGACACTGTCATGGAGGACTATTGATACCGACCGGGCTCCATCCCCCTTGGCCGAGCAGAGCCTATGGTCGATGTAGCAATAGGGGGAAAAAGGAGTTCTTTTATGGTCAACACTGGTGCTGAACATTCTGTGGTGACTGACCTAGTCGCTCCTCCTTCAGGAAGAACTATCACCATAATAGGAGCAACTGCAAGGAGTGCTGCTAAACCGGTTCTTAAAAGTCGACTCTGTACACTGGGAGGCCACGTAGTAAAACAGCAGTTCCTTTACATGCCTGAATGTCCAGTCCAACTGCTAGGGCGAGATTTGTTATCGAAATTACAAGCACAGATAACATTTCTGCCTAACGGAACAACATCCTTGAAGTTTAATGGACCCTCAGGTATAATGACAATATCAGTACCAAAGGAAGAAGAGTGGCGACTTTATACAGTGTTGACCAGCCAAAACCCTAAGAGTGATGAATCCTTGTTTAATGTACCAGGAGTGTGGGCAGAGAGTAACCCACCAGGACTTGCTCGCAATATCCCACCTATACGGATTGAACTAAAGCTTGGGGTTTATCCAGTGAGCCTAAGACAATACCATATTCCACAAAAGGCAAAGAAGAACATACAGTCTTATTTGGATAAGTTCATAAGGTATGGTATCCTACAATTCTGTACTTCCCCCTGGAACACCCCATTGTTGCCTGTTCAAAAGCCCGGGACAGATGAGTATCGCCCTGTGCAGGACTTGAGAGCAGTCAATGATGCGGTAGTAAGTATACATCCAGTTGTGCCCAATCCCTATAACCTGCTTGCTTTAATTCCGGGCGGGGCTACTTACTTCACAGTTTTGGACCTCAAAGATGCCTTCTTTTGCCTACGAATTGCTACAGAAAGCCAGTGTATCTTTGCATTCCAATGGGAAAATGCTGTAACGGGCTCGAAACGCCAGATGACTTGGACAAGACTGCCCCAAGGGTTTAAGAATTCACCTACCCTATTTGGATCAGCATTAAGTCAGGACTTACTAGATTTCAAGTCCATCCCAGGAGAATGTGTACTACTACAATACGTAGATGATTTGTTGATAGCGGCAGTTACAAGAGAGATATGTCAGCAAGCAACATATGATTTACTGCACATTCTTTGGAAGGCAGGATACAAGGTGTCCAGGAAGAAAGCCCAGTTGTGTCAGCCAACTGTCAAGTATCTGGGATTCCATATCTCTGAAGGTCAAAGGATAATGGGGCCAGAGAGAAAAGAAGCTGTATGCCAAATACCAACACCTAAGAATAGAAGACAAGTGCGAGAATTCTTGGGGGCAGCAGGCTTCTGCAGGATATGGATTCCCAGTTATGCGATATTGGCGAAACCCCTTTATGCAGCTATAAAAGGCACAGAACACGATCCCTTCCTGTGGACTATCGAACAGCAGAAGGCATTTGAGGATGTTAAGAAGGCATTGATGAGCACCCCAGCATTAGGTCTACCTGATCATACACGTCCATTCTACTTATATGTACACGAGCAAAGAAGGATGGCTGTGGGAGTACTGACACAGTACTTGGGATCATGGCAACGACCTGTTGCATATATGTCCAAACAACTGGATGCAGTGGCCAGTGGCCTTCCACCTTGTCTAAGAGCCGTAGCTGCCGCCGCCCTGCTGGTAGCTGAAGCTGATAAGCTCACTCTGGGTCAGGAACTCTACATGCGAGTCCCGCACGCAGTACAGACGTTGCTAGACTATAAAGGCAATCATTGGTTTAGTAATAGCCGTATGACTAAGTATCAAGCTATGTTATGTGAGAACCCGAGAGTGCATCTAGAGACTGTCAATAACTTGAATGCAGCTACCCTTTTGCCACAACCTACTGAGAGTCAACATGATTGCCTGGAGGTGATGGATGAAGTGTTCTCAAGCAGACCGGACCTTCGTGATTTTCCCATCCAGAACCCCGATGTCCAGTACTATACGGGCGGCAGTAGTTACGTGAAAGAAGGGATTCGCTACACAGGATATGCAGTGACAACCATAGACAAGGTGATAGAAGCTCGGCCATTGTCAAAAGGAACATCGGCACAGAAGGCAGAATTAATCGAACTCACACGAGCGTTACAATTGGCTGAAGGATTGAGGGTGAACATCTATGCGGACTCAAAGTATGCGTTTTTAACCACTCATGCCCATGGAGCTTTGTATAAAGAAGGAGGACTACTGAACTCAGAGGGTAAAGAAATCAAGTACGCAGCTGAGATATTACAACTCTTGGAAGCCGTGTGGGAATGGAAAGAAGTTGGTATCATACATTGTCAAGCACATTTGAAAGGTGATGGTGATGTGGTGAAAGGAGAGCGGATGGCAGATAATGCAGCCAAGCGTGCCGCTGAATCAGGACAACAGGAATATGTGGAGTGTATAGCTGCTCTCATACCGACCCCTCTGTCTCAATGGACTCCAATTTATACAGCTCAAGAAGAAGAGTGGTTAAAGACGGAAGCTGGAAAATACTTGGAGAATAAGTGGTATCAGTTAGAAGATGGAAGGATATTCCAGCATCGCTAGCAGTAGAAATTGTCCAGAATTATCACAATGGGACACATTCCGGGAGTGATAGTATGGAAGAATCTCTTAGGAAGCATTTCTACATACCAAGCTTGTCCAATTTGACTCAAGCTATTGTACCAAGATGTGTGTTATGTGCCAAAAACAACGCAAGGCAAGGTCCAGTGAAACCACCGGGAGTCCAATATATGGGAGGACTCTCTATGTCCGATCTCCAAATAGACTACACGGTAATGCCTAAATCCGGTGGACATCGTTACCTACTAGTAGGTAGAAGCATGTCCTACTCGTACAGAGAAAGCATGAGAAGTTGTGCGATTTTTGTTGCGGGAAATAATACCCCGATATGGACTACCATGTTCTATAGGATCGGATAATGGTCCAGCCTTTGTTCACCAGTGCCTACAACAACTGACTCATATGCTCGGTATTAAGTGGAAACTTCATACGGCATATAGGCCTCAGAGTTCTGGGAAAGTGGAAAGGATGAACAGAACTATTAAGAACCAATTGGCAAAGATGTGTCAAGAAACCCAACTTAAATGGAATGTTCTTTTGCCAATAGCTCTGTTGCGCATTCGTAGTACACCTACCAGAAGGATGGGTCTCTCACCTTTTGAAATTATGTATGGGCGTCCACTTCCCGTACTTGGTAACTTAAGGGGGGATTTAAGTCAGTTGGGAGAAGGAATTACCCGGCAGCAGGTTGTAGAGTTGAGTAAAACTATGGAGGAGGTACAGAAATGGGTACAAGCTAGGTTACCTGTGAATATTTATCCACCTGTCCATTCTTATCATCCAGGAGATCAACTTTGGATAACGGAGTGGAACAGTGTACCGTTGGGGCCAAAGTGTTGGGTCCTTATGTTGTTCTTTTGTCTACCCCAACAGCTATAAAGGTGGCCGAAGTGACTCCGTGGATTCATCACTCCAGGGTTAAATCAGCAGCAGTAGATTCTTGGCAAGTTACACCAGATCCTGAGAATCCCTGCAAGATCCGGTTGAAGCGTGCAACTTAGTCGGAGTGACGAGGAAATATTGGGACTTCTAGAGTAATCATAGAGATCAGCAAGTAGGTGTTTTGACGGCCATAATAAAGCCTGACCACCTGCCTACGTTACATAGTCAGAGTGTCTTGAAGGGATCTCTGTGAAGAAAAGTGAGGATCAGGAGGACTCCATTACCTGCAGCCCTCACATCCTGGAAGCTGAAGTGCCATCGCACGGTCGAAGAGTCAGGACAAAGATGTCAGGAGTGATGTGTTTGATAATGTATATATGTGTGTTTTTAATTATTCAGGAAGGTAGAGGTACCGACACACCAGGCTGTGAGGTTTGCATTAAGACTACGAAAAAAGGCAATCACATTTCCCAGACCCTTATTTGGCATTCACAATATGAGTGTAAAGGACATGTATCTAAGTGTAGATACTTAGGTATAGATTATAGTGTATGCCATTTAGGAGCAGGGGAACCTAAGTGTTTTAGTCCAGAGTATCAACCCCGTACAATTTGGTTGACTATTCGTAATGGAGACTCACAGGGGACCCTGATAAATATGACCATACTAGAAACCATACATTCTTCAGGTGTTCTGCTATTTGATGCATGTAAGGCGATATCAGGTGGTAGAAAACCGTGGAATGTATGTGGTGATCTTAAATGGGAAAGAACGTATTGGGTCTAATGATAAGTATATTTGCCCCAGTAGTAAGTACAAATATATGGATCCAAAATGCCCAAATAAAGATTATAATTATTGTCCGTATTGGTCCTGTGTAGGGTGGGCAACCTGGGGACAGACAGTAGATAAGGATATGATTGTCACTAAGTTGCCTACCAAACCATATTGTAAGTCTATGGAGTGTAACCCAGTCCATATACTTATCAATGACCCAGAACTATTTATAGATAGGTTTGGGAACTTATTTGGGTTCCAGATATATGGAACAGGTTTGGATCCTGGGACAATATTATTTATAGGGATAGAGACCGATACTGTGGCAACCCAGACTCATCAGGTCTTCCATTCCTTCTATGAGGAGATGAGTGTGGAAAATAAGATCCCCCATAACGCGAAGAACTTATTTATTGATTTAGCCGAGAGTATTGCTGGTAGTCTTAATGTAACCAACTGCTATGTGTGTGGAGGTACTAATATGGGAGACCAATGGCCATGAGAAGCAAAGGAGGTAATGTATTCCGGTTCTGAGACAGTTGAACAGTTAATATCTTCTCAAACTGATTATCAAATGAGTGTTAGAGGTAAATCTGAGTGGCGATTAAAGACCTCCATTATAGGTTATGTTTGCATAGCAAGGAAAGGAATAATGTTTAATACATCTGTAGGAGAATTGACTTGTCTAGGGCAAAAAGCTTATAATGATGATACAAAAGATACAACTTGGTGGGCAGCTTCAAATGTCTCAGAACCACCTAATCCGTTTGCAATTTATACCAATTTAAAGGATGTGTGGTTTGACTTATCTGCTACATCTAGTTGGAAAGCTCCAGCAAATGTGTACTGGATCTGTGGTAAGAAAGCCTATTCAGAGTTACCACAGGACTGGGAAGGGGCATGTGTATTAGGTATGCTCAAACCATCCTTCTTCTTGTTGCCAATTGAAACAGGAGAGACTTTGGGAGTTAAGGTATATGATGTGAATCATAGAAAGAAAAGGGGACCCCTAGAGATAGGTACCTGGGAAGATACTGAGTGGCCTCCCCAGCGTATTATAGATTATTATGGGCCAGTTACGTGGGCAGAAGATGGTACTTGTGGATATAGAACCCCAATATACATGCTCAACCGTATCATAAGGTTACAGGCAGTGGTTGAGATAATTACCAATGAAACATCGCAAGCGCTCAATCTCCTAGCAAAGCATAACACTAGGATGAGGACAGCCGTCTACCAAAATAGATTAGCCTTGGATTACCTATTGGCAGTAGAGGAAGGTGTATGTGGGAAGTTTAATCTAAGCAATTGTTGTCTTCAAATAGATGATGAAGGGCAAGCAATAGCTGAGCTTACTAGCCATATGGTTAAACTAGCACATGTGCCTACTCAAGTATGGAAAGGGTATAATCCGAGTAGTTGGTTTGGTAATTGGTACGAGCAGCTTGGAGGACTCAAGGCATTGGTAGGTGGAGTCATGCTAATCTTGATGTTGTGCCTTCTCCTGCCATGTCTGATTCCTTTAGTAGTTAGGTCTGTGCAGAGCATTATAGAGAATATAGCAGAGAGAAAGGCCGCTGCACAGATAATGGCTGTTTATAGGTATGAGGCTCTAAATCAAGGAGAACATGTACAGGAAGAGGAATGCTGAGGGATTCGTATCTTTAGAGAGGCGCAAAGTCTAGTCTGGTTTATGGCAACTTGAGGTGTAAGCAAACTCTGATTAAAGGACCACTCTAGTGCCAGGAAAACATACTCGTTTTCCTGGCACTAGAGTGCCCTGAGGGTGCCCCCACCCTCAGGGAACCACTCCCGCCCGGCTCTGGAAAGGGGAAAGGGGTAAAAACTTACCTTTTTCCAGCGCTGGGCGGAGAGATCTCCTCCTGCTCTCCTCCTCCGATCCGCCTCTTCTCCTCCCTGTCGGCTGAATGCGCACGCGCGGCAAGAGCTGCGCGCGCATTCAGCCGGTCACATAGGAAAGCATTCTCAATGCTTTCCTATGGACGCTGGCGTGCTCTCACTGTGAAAATCACAGTGAGAAGCACGCAAGCGCCTCTAGCGGCTGTCAATGAGACAGCCACTAGAGGACATAGGGGGAAGGCTTAACCCATTCACAAACATAGCAGTTTCTCTGAAACTGCTATGTTTATGAAAAAATGGGTTAACCCTAGAAGGACCTGGCACCCAGACCACCTCATTAAGCTGAAGTGGTCTGGGTGCCTAGAGTGGTCCTTTAAGTGATGCATCTGGAATTATGAAATATCAGAAGCAAAGGGGGGAATGTGGTGGAATCTCGGTAAAAATAAATTTAGTAGGCTGAGATTGCCACGTGGTATGTGCACGTGCATATACTGATGTATCGGTCGGTTGGTTGCACGTGGCAACGATACAATCAGTAGTGTACGGAGCATGTGCAGGAATACAGGATATAGAGAATTCCCCTCCTCCATTGTGCTGGGCAAGCCATGTGGTCAAACAGGAAGTTAGTCTTTGTTCTGTTGATTGGGTAAGAGTACGTGTGGGTGGAGCTGATTATGGGAGGAGCTATATACCAATATAAGGGACCTACACTGTATGATCAGGGCTCAGACTTTGCTGTTTTTGGTGACATTAGTCCCTCTGGTCCCGGTCGGTGAATCGAATAAAGATCTCTTCCTTCCTGAAGAAACCTGTGTCCATCTCTCTGTGCTCGGCTTCCGTCAGTTTCTCCGGTATCAATCCCTCTACACCACCTGCCACTGGACTCGATCCCCACCCCGACGGAGAACATCCACCGCAAAGGAGGTACCCGATCGCTCCCGGCGCGGCCACAGCCCAAGCGGAGGCCCTCACCCTCACCACGGGGCGTGGAGCAGCCAGACACCTGAAATGCCACGCCGGTGCCACCCCAGAGCTTACACGGGGCGCCAGCCTCCCACCCAAGGTCGCAGACCACGGACAATGATTACCTGGTAGTATAATCTACGTTACACCACAGTTGAAAATTGTTTAGTTACACCTGTTAAATTTGTTCACAAAATTATTTAATTGTACGGGCGGTAGAGCCCAGGGCACCGGTCGCCCCGGGCGCGCAGAGGGGGTCATACAGAGAGGACCTATAGATGATGATGCGCGCCGGGGGATCAGAATGTAGCCTCACGAGGCCTCACTGCAGTTAGTTGAAAATTAGCATAAGCCACTGCCCTCCCGACAGGACCATTCGGCCCGGGGCCCCAGCCGCCCCGAAAAGCAGGAAGTCCAATATCAATAGACCATGGCTGAATACCACAAAACAGAAATGTAGAGGACAGATCATAGCTCACAGTCCTCCCACGGCTCAGCCAAGCCCTGATACGCTCATTATAACTGGTATACCTACCGACAGGGACCGTAACGTCCTGGTTTCTAGGCCCCTAGAGTGCTTAAGACATAAGGACAGCAACCATAAGAGGCTAGGCAAGCACCGGAGGAAGTGACCCTATCCCCACACTACCACACAACCCCTCGTAATCAGAGACCAACTGCTAAAGCGTTTAGTACAGGTCAGCTGAAACCTGGCCCGCAAGCACAATAGGCACCCAGACCTAGCCACTAAGGGACCAAGACCAGAGGCCGCACCCCCAAATACAAGGAGGACAGGTGACATGGCAACACCATAACTCGTAGCACCCAAAGGCAGGCGGGCTACACCACCTGTCTACGCTACAGAAGATACAGGTCTGAACCACACAGCCCAACATAAAGCCCATCCCGAGCACAGGGAGAACAGATGGTATTGCAAGGTCCCACACTATGTACCCCCAGGCCAACCACACCCGTTACCCCGGTCATGAAAGTTGCAAACGCAGGCCTAGAGGTCAGAACCACTTTCTCTGATTAAACACCTACCCTGCATATAGGGAGGACAGATAGCATAGCATAGCTATATGACAAATTTAGATGCGGCAGCTACCCTGGTTGTTTATACTACCAATGTTATAACCGTATACTCCCAGGCCAGAACCGCATTCCAGCACTCAAAACCTACCCTAAACATAGGGAGAACTGGGAGCATAACACAGGTTTCTAGCAGGCCCAGGCACGCTGGCTAAATCTGAGATCCATGTAACAAATGTGACAAATGTGATAAATGTATGAAATAAATGTATGTCTCCATGTTAACACCGCATATTCCAGGTCAACGCCTCCCCTACGCACAGAGAACATATATCATACTGACAGCGGCACAAATAGACAGGGGACTGACGGTAACACCTCGCCATACGATACCTAACCGCAGCCAAAGGGCACAGGTCACAAAAACAGGCCCTCCGGTTGGATATGCAAAGCCCTGACTCACAACCACCCCAAGTACAGGTACCCGAATCACCACAGCCGAATCTGGCCCAGATACACAGCCTGACCCCTAAACCACCCCTTAACCGGGGATACAACAAACCAAGGACAACGGCCACCAGCCGCGAGTCCCACAAACGAGGGACCAACGGCACCTCAACAACTAACTACAGTCAAGCACAGTTAATTCACGAGGGCGGCATACACCCCCCCTAAGAATCAGCACGACCAGGCCCACCCACTCCCCCGGAACAGGGAGTAATTACACCGCTCACAGCGGTCCAGAGCCGCGCAAAGAGGGGAAGAAAAACAAACGCCACCGCCCGCCACCAAGGCCACTATGGGAACAGGGCGACAGGGCAGGAGTAGAGGGGCAAGGACTCGAAACCCCATACACACATAGAGAAATACAGCCCCAGACCAACCCATATCAGGAAAACATCAGCCCAGCCCACCCACCAATACACCGCAGTAAGAGGGGACACGGGAACCCCTAGCACAGCACTCAACGAAGATGGGCACATCACACAAACACCCAAAAACAGAAAGGGGGGATTCCCCCCGCAACACGAGCTACGACCCCAAACAGCTCACACTCCCTAACACTACTCAATATCGACACAAAAAGGTCACAACATCAGGACCGCAGCAGCTTACACCCCAAACATCAGACTTGAGTCACATAACACTTATAAGACAACAACCCAAGCGAAGGCATAACCACAAGAACAAAAAGTGGACTCACCCACACCCATAGAACAACCAGATGGTTACACCCCACCCATCCATACAACAACCCAATCATCCACCCAGGTAACGGCGCTACCACGACGCCACACCCGCACCCACACGAAAAACCTCGGGGTGGACAGCGACTGGCACGTAGATAGTCCACTCTCCACCTCACACACGTACAAACAACCACAACCACCACATCTGACCCAAATTCAGAGAACGATCCAATCTAAAGCCTCAAACCGCCCAAACATCGCCTGGCAAGAGACAAATAAGACCAGGATTTCCCCCACCTATACCCCCCCCATACCCACCTCATCTCAATCCCCCCCTAAGGTACACTGCACATACCTTCTCCGCTCCACCAACGCCACGAAACGCACGTGACCACATAGACACCGCACTGACCGGCATGCCGGCCACTCTGACCTGCCTATCGATAAACTGCAAGGGCCTGAACAACCCAGCCAAAAGGCACCAGTTCATGCGATGGGCCAATAGATCGAAAGCGGACATCCTCCTCCTCCAGGAAACACACTATACCCAAGCCAAACAGTTCCCTCTCCTAAGCCGACATTACCGAGTCAACCACTTCGCCAGCTCCCCCCAGGACAAACAGAACAGAGTAGCCATCATCATTTGGAAATCGTGCCCCCTATCCATCCACCGAACGATAGCTGACCCACAAGGCCGATACCTCACGGTATCCGGCAAAATAGGCACGCACTCCTACGCAATCACATCAATCTACGCGCCGAACACCCCTTCTGGGGCATTCTGGCACACCACTCACACCACTCAATTCTAGGCGGGGACTTCAACGCGGCCCCATCACCAGCGGTGGACAGACACCGCACACAATCGCACCCATGAGCACGATGCCACCAACCAACGGCCAAAACGGACAAAAGTCTTGCGGCCTTCATTTCAAGAACCCACATGATCGACGCCTGGAGATCCCAACACCCCACCACCCTAGACTACACCTTCTTCTCACACCCACAAAAGTCACACTCCCGCATAGATCTATTTCTGATATCCCCGACACTGGTGCCCATGGTCAACAGCACCACTATAGGACCCATTACGTGGTCAGACCATGCGGATGTCACATTGACACTAAACCTACCAGGCACAACACGGCCCTGGACCTGGCGCTTAAACCCCAACCTACTTCACAACCCGCTAATTCGACAAAACGTGGCCCACGCTATCACTGAATATTTCACACTAAATAAGGATACGGTCACCTCCAAAGGTTCCCTATGGGCTGCCCAAAAGGCAGTATTACGGGGAGTCCTGATTAACCAAGCAACGATACACAAAAAAAAACAGACGGCCCACCTAGAACAAACACTAACGACTCTCAGGACTCTAGAGGCTAAGTGCAAACTCAATCCAACACCAGTCATAAATGACCAAATTAAAAAATGCCAAACAGACATTAAAGACTACATGGCGAAGGACTCGACCAAAGCATTACTATGGACGAAACAACTCTTCTATGACAAGGCGAATAAAGCGGACACACTGCTCGCGCGCAAACTCAAACAAAGAACAGAACGCAAACAGATCAACAAAATATCCACACCAGAAGGAACCATCACAGAGAACCCACTTGAGATAGCCAGCGTCTTCCAAAACTATTTCAAAGCACTGTACGATCACTCACCCACAACCCGACAACACCCCGCACACGCCAAACCGCTCATAGAACATTACCTACACCAGGTCCCCCTACCCTCTCTCCCCACAGAAGCAGCACAAACACTGTCCAGACCTATCACGCCGGAAGAACTGGCAGGGACAATAAAAACATTGAAACCCAACAAAAGCCCGGGCCCGGACGGGTTCACAAGCCTTTACTATAAAACATACGCAACCACCCTCATCCCACACCTCTGCAACCTCTACAACGCTATCATGGATGGTGAACCCCTGCCACCGGACATGCTACAGGCCAACATATGCCTCCTCCCGAAACCTAATAAAACGCTCCTAGAACCAGCACATTACCGACCGATCTCTCTCTCCTCAATGTGGACATCAAACTGCTCACCAAACTACTAGCAGACCGTCTCAATCCCTTTCTACCCCAACTAATCCACCCAGACCAGGTAGGCTTCATATCAACAAGACAGGCAAGCGACAACACCAGACGCACATACAACCTCATATGGACAGCCCACACAAGACGGAACTCGACACTATTCTTATCACTGGATGCCGAAAAAGCTTTTGACAGACTGCTCTGGCCCTTCCTGTTCACAACCCTTGAAAAATTCGGATTCCCGCAAAGCTTCCAGAACGCCCTACAGGTACTGTATGCCACGCCACAAGCTCACCTCTTACTCCCGCTTACCCAACCCCCCTCCTTCACGATCTACAACGGTACGCGCCAGGGCTGCCCTTTATCCCCGGTCCTCTTCGCACTCTCCCTGGAACCACTCTTACAGACCCTGAGAATCAACAATGGCCTCAAAATACGCGAAGCAGTATATAAAACAGCAGCATATGCAGATGACCTGCTCATCACAATCACTGAACCATAAACCTCCCTACCACCCCTCCTACAAGCCCTGGACACGTAGGCAGCCATGTCGGGATATAAACTAAATATAGATAAAACAGAAGCCTTGCCTATACACATAGACCCCCCCACGGCAACAACCATCCAAGACAAGTAACCCCTCAAGCTAAACGCCACCCATATACACTACCTGGGAGTTACCCTACCGGCAGACCTCTCCAACAGCTACACCTTGAACTACACACCCACAGTACAAAAAATTACACACGACATATCCACCTGGCAAAACATGCCGATATCCTGGCTGGGTAGACTGGCGTCAGTTAAAATGAATGTACTCCCATGGCTTCTATACTTGTTCCAAACCCTACCGATCCCCATCCGGAGAACCGACTTCAAACTGCTCCAAACCACAATCGATAAATTTATCTGGTCCAACCGACGTACCAGAATCAAACGGCAAACTCTATACGTCCCCAACAGAACCGGGGGACTAGGCCTACCTCACCTTACCCATTACTATGAGGCGGCCCAACTAGCACAAGGCCAAAACTGGCACGCCCCGTACGGGGTCAAAAGATGGGTAGACCTAGAACACAACATCTTCAGTAGAGACTTCCCCTCCCTCTATATCTGGCTACCAAAATCCGCGAGGCACGCCCTACCCGGCACATCCCCAGCCATAATAAACACCATCAACATCTGGGACAAAATCACGCAAAAAAGGGGGCTCACAACACAACCCTCACCGCTAACTCCGATACTCCGCAACACACAATTCCCACCGGGCATGACGCCCAAAGACTTCGCCCGCTTCGAAGACAACGACCTCCCCCGCCTACATCACTTCTACAGAAACCAACAACCAATACCGTTCGCAGAACTCCCACAAATCACGCCATACCGTACCTTCGACATGTTCCGCCACATCCAGATCAAAAGCTTCCTCGAAACACCGGCAATTCAACAAGCAGGCACCAAAGCACTTACACCCTTCAAAAAACAATGCATACAATCCCCAACTCAAAAAGGCCAAATATCTGCGCTCTACACACACATCATCCAAGGCGTCAAAGATGGCGCTCTCACATACGTGTCGGCTTGGGAGAGGGATTTAGGCCCAGCAGCGGACCCCACAGACAGGGCCAAAATCTGGGAGGCCACAGCCTCCATCTCCATATGCGTCAATCACAAAGAACAGGCATATAAGACGCTGATGAGATGGTATCTCACTCCCCTAAGGCTCAAACAGATGGGCAGGTCAGACTCAGACGCATGCTGGAAGGGCTGCGGACAAAAGGGAACATACCTCCACATGTGGTGGGACTGCACCCCCACTGCACAACTCTGGCAACAAGTAGCCTCCATGGCAACGAAGATCCTCCACACAAACATACCACTAGACCCGTGGATGTGGCTCCTATCCAAACCACTAACAAACACACCCAGGGCTCAAAACAAGTTAATAGCCAAAATTGCACTGGCCACAAGAAGAGCCATAGCTGAAAAATGGGGAAGCCCCGACACCCCATCACTCGACACGGTCCACCGCAAGATAAAAGAGACAATCAAAATGGACGAAATGTCCGCTCTGATCCATGACACGACCACACACTTCCATAGAATATGGGACCCATGGTTCTATGAATTCCCTCTCCCCACCTAAAACATACACGGACACACCACACATAGAGAAGCTCTACGGGCACCCTACCATAGACCTCCAAAAGGCGCCACAAAAACACATAACCTAACCCCAACTCCCCCGACCGCAACCACACAGGCACAACCCAAAGGACCCGAATGGACACAAGCCCGCCACAACACAGACAAACAACACGCATTAAACCAACGGAGACTACTCAATCCCCTTAAACCGGGACACACTATAACAATCCCAAAACAAGGGAATCCAATCAAAGGTCCATGTAGCCTTAGGACAGGCAGACCCACAAACACCACACAAGGGAACCGTGACACCACAGGACAAATGGAACCAACCCACACAGAACAGCCAGCACAAATATACGCACACACGGGAGACCCTAAAAGGACAGAGTCACACCGACCACGGTCCATGAACCCAGGGGCCCCACCTGACAAACTGAGGACCACACCCACCACCTAGGACACCAACACACATTAAACCCCACGCAGGCTCATACACCCCCTATTCCACATGGACACCACGACACAAACAGACCGGGAACGACACAGCACAACAACAAAAGAAAATGTATGTGATAGTGTACCCTACCCCCCACCTTCTCTATTTTTGTACCCCACCCCCACCCCTAGATAATGACTACAACTGTATTAAAATGTAAAGCTTGGTAAACTGATTTGACAACATGTGGCGAAACCAACTTCGCCACTGTGAACTGGAGAAGCCTGGTTGCTAGCCTCCTGCCCTGCGACTATGGCCCCTGGACATATTGTACTGGAAAAACTATATTTGGGCATGTAATAATGTATATTACTGCTACTGGGCCTTTAAGGGCCATCCGTGGATCTATGGGGACTTTTGGGATACTGTACCTTTAAGACTGTGGAGCGTAGTACAGTAATCCTGCCAAAATGGGCCAAAATGCATGGAACTGTTTTCGGATACTTTACCCATGCGGTCGATCAAATCTTTGGAACCTCATATCTCCCGAACCATTCATCCGAATGACCTGATTCTTGCATATGTTGTCCCCCTGAATAAGGGCTATCAGGGGATACCTGTTTTGGAGGTGTGGCACATGTATTTGGGGTACATCCAGGAATTGGGGAAAAGGGTGTACGGTATAATTATATTAAGTGCTAATCTAAGGGGAGGAAATGTGTGGGAGGTACATCCCTGTGATTGGTTAATTTCATCCTCCCCCTGGGAGTGTCCTGTATGTACTTGTTTGTAATAAAAGCCAGGCTGGATGAGCCAGTCTGTGGTTCCTGTTTAACCCTCAAAATGAAGTGTCGTCTCGTTCTTGGGGGGAATTGGATTGTAAGCTGACTGCCAAGAGTGTAAGCGGATTGTATGCTTTTCTTGTTCAGCTGTTCCAGTTCGGAGTGTTATTTCGTATCCAGATCGGGAGTTTGGTGTTCTGCAGTAGCTGTGCCTGTCTCTAGAAAAGGGGATTATCGCCTAAACGGATTTTTCCCCTTTTATGCTGAAACGGTCCGTTACAATTGGTGGCAAGCGGCGGGATCGTTCCTACAACCAGAGGGACAGCTACAGACAACACCATTCCTGGATTACAAAGTAAGGGCAACGCCAGTACTCGTACAGCGTCCCCACCAGCAGTCATGTTCTATCGATATGAAGGCGTAGAGTTTGCTACTGAGGTAATGAGGAGAATAGCCAAATATGGCCCGAATCCCCTGAAGGTGATTGTTGATGCAGCTATACAGCAACTGCTTGAAGAGAACCAGAGGTCACGTGATCTCGAGCACGATTTCATCCTGTTAATGGTGAGTCGTGGTCAAGAAGATGAGGTAGCCGATATCCTCCTCCAACACAAACCAGAGAAACCCAAAGTAGAGGACTGCATGGAGTGGTACTGGAAAGGCCCCCAGCAGGCAGGTGGAGATGGGACCGAGGTCTCTCTACCGGCCCTACAGGGATGCTGGGCAGTCGGCCCAGATCCCCAACGGCAGTGTGTACCCCAGGGAGCTGATGGTGTCGTCCATCCTCCCCAGCGGCAGTGTGTACCCCAGGGAGCTGATGGTGTCGTCCATCCTCCCCAGCGGCAGGCTGAGTTGCAGGGGGCAGAGGTAGTTGTTCCTGCCCCCCAGCAGCAAAGTGATATGCCAAGAAGGCAGTGTGAAGTGAAGGGAGAGGAGAGCAGCGTCCTCCCTCCCCAGCGGCAGTGTGTACCCCAGGGAGCTGATGGTGTCGTCCATCCTCCCCAGCGGCCGTGTGTGTCCCAGGGAGCCGAAGGTGCAGTCCTTCCTCCCCAGCGGCAGGCTGAGTTACAGGGGGCAGAGGTAGTTGTTCCTGCCCCCAGCAGCAAAGTGATATGCCAAGAAGGCAGTGTGAAGTGAAGGGAGAGGAGAGCAGCATCCTCCCTCGCCAGCGGCAGTGTGTACCCCAGGGAGCTGATGGTGTCGTCCATCCTCCCCAGCGGCCGTGTGTGTCCCAGGGAGCCGAAGGTGCAGTCCTTCCTCCCCAGCGGCAGGCTGAGTTACAGGGGGCAGAGGTAGTTGTTCCTGCCCCCCAGCAGCAAAGTGATATGCCAAGAAGGCAGTGTGAAGTGAAGGGAGAGGAGAGCAGCGTCCTCCCTCCCCAGCGGCAGTGTGTACCCCAGGGAGCTGATGGTGTCGTCCATCCTCCCCAGCGGCCGTGTGTGTCCCAGGGAGCCGAAGGTGCAGTCCTTCCTCCCCAGCGGCAGGCTGAGTTACAGGGGGCAGAGGTAGTTGTTCCTGCCCCCCAGCAGCAAAGTGATATGCCAAGAAGGCAGTGTGAAGTGAAGGGAGAGGAGAACAGCGTCCTCCCTCCCCAGCGGCAGTGTGTACCCCAGGGAGCTGATGGTGTCGTACATCCTCCCCAGCGGCAGTGTGTCCTGCAGGGAGCAGAGACAGTCAGTCTCGCACCCCAGCAGCCGGACCAGAGAATGAAAGGGGAGACAGCTGGTTCCCCCTTCCACCAGCAGAGAGAGTGCCAGGGAGAGGAGCCTGCTAACCCCTCTCCCCAGCGGCAGTTTACCATCCAGAGAGAGGAGCTTGTTACACCCTCTCTCCAGCGGCAGCCTAACCCACCAAGGGGAGATGTTAAGCCCCACAGCTGTGCAGATGGGACCGTAGTCTCTGCACTTACAGCACCAGGGGTAGGGACGGTCGGTCCTGTTCCCCAGCCACAGAGCGATATATCCAAAGGGGAAACAGTCGGTCTCCAGCAACCAGGCTCCAACCAGACTACTCCTGTGGTAGTGCTGGCAACAGGACAGAGTACCGCTGGTCTCTGCCCCCTCAGCAACCCACCAAGGCAGCCTACCAGCCCCCCACACAGCCGTGGTGAGGCACCTGAACCCGGACAAGATCCTCCCTCACCCAGGTGTAGTAACTATTTATTGTGGGTGGGCTGCTCTACTATTTCTGTTTTGTGGGTGGGTTGCTGGACTAACCAGGGCACTGACCGGCAGGAGGTCAGATACCCTGTTAGTCTAATTGGTAAAGGGGAGAATTGTGGCGAAACCAACTTCGCCACTGTGAACTGGAGAAGCCTGGTTGCTAGCCTCCTGCCCTGCGACTATGGCCCCTGGACATATTGTACTGGAAAAACTATATTTGGGCATGTAATAATGTATATTACTGCTACTGGGCCTTTAAGGGCCATCCGTGGATCTATGGGGACTTTTGGGATACTGTACCTTTAAGACTGTGGAGCGTAGTACAGTAATCCTGCCTGTAATACTTTAATGTCATGTATGTATTTTTGTATGCAGTTAACCTGGGTTATATATATATGCAGCATTCATCTGATTGTTCGGTAGAATCACTCCATTCATTGTATTGAGGAAACTACCGAACAACCAGACCACCCAGGACTAAGTGTGCCTCCAATTACCGTTTGCAACAATGTTGCAAACGGGTAATTGGCAATCAGTGTAGTGTGGTCTTTGTCCTCTGGGTGGCCGCCATTCGGGAAACAAACACGTGGCGGCGGCCATCTTAAACTACCGAACAGCTGTGTTTTGCCGTCGAGTGTCTGGAACTAAAATCGGACATTTGACTAGGCAAACACCGCTGAGACCTCCATACTTCCAGAAATTCGTATAGAAACTACCGAATGACCCGCCGTTCGGTAGAAAGAACCCCACAAACAAGGGAATTCATTCAAACCCTCTCCAGGCTCTATAACACAGGCAATTCGTCTGTTTTCATTCCCGTGTTTGTGACCGACCGCAGGGCCAAAATGCATGGAACTGTTTTCGGATACTTTACCCATGCGGTCGGTCAAATCTTTGGAACCTCATATCTCCCGAACCATTCAACCGAATGACCTGATTCTTGCATATGTTGTCCCCCTGAATAAGGGCTATCAGGGGATACCTGTTTTGGAGGTGTGGCACATGTATTTGGGGTACATCCAGGAATTGGGGAAAAGGGTGTACGGTATAATTATATTAAGTGCTAATCTAAGGGGAGGAAATGTGTGGGAGGTACATCCCTGTGATTGGTTAATTTCATCCTCCCCCTGGGAGTGTCCTGTATGTACTTGTTTGTAATAAAAGCCAGGCTGGATGAGCCAGTCTGTGGTTCCTGTTTAACCCTCAAAATGAAGTGTCGTCTCGTTCTTGGGGGGAATTGGATTGTAAGCTGACTGCCAAGAGTGTAAGCGGATTGTATGCTTTTCTTGTTCAGCTGTTCCAGTTCGGAGTGTTATTTCGTATCCAGATCGGGAGTTTGGTGTTCTGCAGTAGCTGTGCCTGTCTCTAGAAAAGGGGATTATCGCCTAAACGGATTTTTCCCCTTTTATGCTGAAACGGTCCGTTACACAACACATGTCCGATACGCGACACATGCAATAACCAAGCTCCTCCCGAGCTCATCTTTATGTACCCCTATTCATACCACCTAATGTTATATTGAAACTTTAAAGCAACAATGTTGCCTTAGCAGTCTGAAAGTACCCCCACTGCATAGTCTAACTCGAACACTTACTAACCTTACTTGGATACATTGGTACTACATGTTGAAATGACGCCAATGTAATGTATAATTCTGTCATGCATAATAATTTTCTGAAACGTGCAGTCTACTCGAAACCACATATGTAACCATTTGAATAACTCACGCACTTATTGATACTGTTGTGGCATTGTTTGATCCTTTGTTATTTCTTGCACACACAAAATAAAGAATTTATAAAAAAAAGTGCAGATCATCTTGTACCTTCATGAAGTTTCGGCTCATGTTTGGGGGATTGGAGCACTACACTCTGGGGATTGCTATAATCACTATACTCCCCAGGGTATATTCACTAAGCTCTGCTAAGAGCTTGTTCGTGTTCCTGCTCTCTGGAATTCGGAGAGGTCCACCTACTGGAAGCTGGACCCTGGTCTTGGGTCCAGAGTGGGTGGAGACGGCGAGACCCCAACCAAGCTACGGCGGTTCGTGGGGTCTGCAGTGGTTATGGTGTCAGGCAGAGTGCTTGGAGTCCTCGAAAGCACTAGGAGCATCCGTCAGCGGAAGATACCCGGTTGGGGTGCCAGCGGTTCCGTTACACCATTGTTCATTTATTTCCTGTCATATAATCAATTAATGTAATTATATCTTTCCAATAAGTATATATTGTTTGGCAGTACCACCATATGTGTAAAAAGGTGCCCTTATCAATGGATGTATTTGGATATATAAGTAAAAGTGTTTGGAGTAGAGAAATTGAGTAGAAATATAGAATAGTTCTGGTTAGCAAAGAAGTTTAACTAAGTCCCAGAAATTAGTTGAATAGACAGAGTGTTAGAGTGGTATTCCTTGGGCTGGTCTGATCTAATGATACTTTGATGATCTCCTGAAACCCCAATTTCTTTAAAGAATTGCTTATCTTGAATTTCTTTACGTCACCAATTTAAAGTGACCAATGGGAATAGGTGGGTGTACCTTCTTCTAATGATAGTCCTATAGACATTCATCAGTAGATTGCGTTGTTGCATCACAATACATTTTCATTACATATTCCAACTACCACTTTATCTAAAGGGTTAATTTAATTTCATGATGCAAATTATGTCAAAAATGTCTTATCTTTATGGGCAATCCATCATTAATGAATGTCATACTTCAAGGGAATAGTGGTCCTTTTTGGTAGACCACCAGTCTCCTTTTTGTGCCATAAAGTTTATTTTTAAAGCATCTTGACTTTGGTTCAACTCACTCTTGCAATGGGGTCTTATAGAAGTCCCATTGAATTTGAAATGTAAA
This sequence comes from Pelobates fuscus, assembly GCF_036172605.1. Taxonomy (NCBI): domain Eukaryota; kingdom Metazoa; phylum Chordata; class Amphibia; order Anura; family Pelobatidae; genus Pelobates; species Pelobates fuscus. Next base: position 118,329,731 of record NC_086325.1, read on the forward strand.
ATAAATTACTGGTAGGGAGTATCTCTTCTTGACTCTAATCGGTCTGGTTTTCTCACACTGTCTTATTGTATGAGCTAAGTATGTCTGTACTATTATATGTGACAACGCATAATATATACATGTCTTTTGCACACATTCAGCTAATATTAGTTTTAATAATAATGAAATGTTATTTTCTAATAATGAAATGAAATCTCTACAAATGTATTAAAATTATTATTGCAGCTACTATTTGTATATAATTAAACATAATTATATGGTTAGTATATATAGATATGTATCTCTTGGCTGGGCTCTCAACCCCCCTTGTTCCAAATACTTTGGTTTCCAACACTTAGTTCTAAGTGTCAGATATGCCTTATCTATAATTGATACCGGAGAAACTGACGGAAGCCAAGCACAGAGAAGTGGACACAGGTTTCTTCAGGAAGGAGGAGATCTTTATTCGATTCACCGACCGGGACTCAGAGGGACTAATGTCACCAAAAAACACCAGGTCTGAGCCCTGATCATACAGTGTAGGTCCCTTATATAGGCATGTAGCTCCTCCCATAATCAGTTCAACCTACACATACTCTTATCTATCAACCGAATAGAGACTAAATTCCTGTTTGACCACATGGCTTGCCCAGCACAATGGAGGAGGGGAAATACTCGTATATCCTGTATTCCTACACGTGCTCAGTACTCTGTTGATTGTATCTTAGCTACGTGCAACCAACCGACCGATACATCAACATATGCAAGTGCACATACCATGTGGCAATCTTGTCCTAGTAAATTTATTTTTACTGAGATTCCACCACATTCCCCCCTTTGATGCTTCTGATATTTCACAATTCCAGATGCATCACTTAACCATAGTTTGCTTACACCTCAGGTTGCTATGAACCAGGCCAAACTTTGCGACTCCCTAACGATATGAATCCCTCAACATTCCTCTTCCTGCACTAGTTCTCCCTGATTTAGAGCCTCATACCTATATATAGCCATTATCTGTGCAGCAGCCTTTCTCTCTGCTATATTCTCTATAATGCTCTGCACAGACCTAACTACCAAAGGAATCAGACATCGTCGGAGAAGGCACAGCATCAAGATTAGCATGACTCCACCTACCAATGCCTTAAGTCCTCCAAACTGCTCATACCAGTTACCAAACCAACTACTTGGATTATACCCTTTCCATACCTGGGTAGGCACATGCGCTAGTTTAACCATATGGCTAGTAAGCTCAGCTATTGCTTGCCCTTCATCATCTATTTGAAGACAACAATTGCTTAGGTTAAACTTCCCACATACACCTCCCTCTACTGCCAATAGGTAATCCAAGGCTAATCTATTTTGGTAAACGGCTGTCCTCATCCTAGTATTATGTTTCGCTAGGAGATTGAGCGCTTGCGATGTTTCATTGGTAATTATCTCAACCACTGCCTGTAACCTTATAATACGGTTGAGCATATATATTGGGGTTCGATATCCAAAAGTACCATCCTCTGCCCACGAAGCTGGCCCATAATAATCTATAATACGCTGGGGAGGCCACTCATTATCTTCCCAGGTACCTATCTCTAGGGGTCCCCTTTTCTTTCTATGATTCACATCATATACCTTAACTCCCAAAGTCTCTCCTGTTTCAATAGGCAACAAGAAGAAGGATGGTTTGAGCATACCTAACACACATGCCCCTTCCCAGTCCTGTGGTAACTCCGAATATGCTTTCTTACCACAGATCCAGTACAAATTTGCTGGGGCTTTCCAACTCGATGTAGCAGATAGGTCAAACCACACATCCTTTAAATTGGTATAACTTGCAAACGGGTTAGGTGGTTCTGAGACATTTGAAGCTGACTACCAAGTTGTATTCTTTGTATCATCATCATAAGCGTTTTGCCTTAGACAAGTCAATTCTCCTACAGATGTATTAAACATTATTCCTTTTCTTGCTATGCAAACATAACCTATAATGGAGGTCTTTAATCGCCACTCAGATTTACCTCTAACACTCATTTGATAATCAGCTTGAGAATATGTTATCTGTTCAATTGTCTCAGAACCGGAATACATTACCTCCATTGCTTCCCAGGGCCATTGGTCTCCCATATTAGTACCTCCACACACATAGCAGTTGGTTACATTAAGACTACCGGCAATACTCTCGGCTATATCAATAAACAAATTCTTAGCATTATGGGGGATCTTATTCTCTACACTCATCTCCTCGTAGAAAGAATGGAAAACTTGATGAGTCTGGGCTGCCACAGTATCGGTCTCTATCCCTATAAATAATATTTTCCTAGGATCCAAACCTGTCCCATATATCTGGAACCCAAATAAGTTTCCAAACCTATCTATAAACTGTTCAGGATTATTAATAAGTATATGGACTGGGTTACACTCCATAGACTTACACTATGGTTTGGTAGGCTTAGTAACAATCATATCCTTATCTACTGTCTGTTCCCAAGTTGCCCACCCTACACAAGACCAATATGGACAATAATTATAATTCTTACTTGGGCATTTTGGATCTATATACTTGTTCTTACTACTGGGGCAAATATACTTATCATTAGACCCATACGTTCTTTCCCATTTAAGATCCCCACCTACATTCCACGGTTTTCTACCACTTGATATCGCCTTACATGCATCAAATAGCAGAACACCCGAAGAATGCACGGCTTCTAGTATTGTCTTATTTATTAGGGTCCCCTGTGAGTCTCCATTCCAAAAGGTCAATCAAATTGTACGGGGTTGATACTCTGGACTAAAACACTTATTTTCTCCTACTCCTAAATGGCATACACTATAATCTATACCTAAGTATCTACACTTAGATACATATCCTTTTTTTTTTTTAATTCTTTATTTTTGGAGTGCAGGAAAGTACATACGAGTTACAGACGCCACAACAGCGTGCATTTATACTGGAACACATACGAGTAATACAGTGGCCGAAAGAAATTGCACAACATTTTGTTTTTTTGAAGAGCATAGTAATAGATTAGGCAGTAATAAATGAACTACAATAAATGAACTACAATAAATTTGCTAGGTAATGCGTCGGTTTCAGCGTGCCTCAGAGGGACCAACAGTTAATTCTGTAGCTTGGCTGAGGGGTGACTTCGCCGGTGTAGCTAGACAACTAGCTTTGGGTAATCTAGAGTATTATTTTGGCTAAGTTGTACAGGTGTCATCTAACTTAGTGTATGTCAAGCCATTAATTGTCAAGAGAGGCTTGAATAAAAATAGGTTGTAGTGAAATAAAACAAAGCAGAAATTTTAAACGTTTAACCTCGTGATATCGCTTGTTTTAGCGCATATAGAAAGTGGACTCGTTTTAGAGAGGCGTCTCGATTCTGTATAACATAATACAATACTACATAGTATAAGCCGATACAATGCTTTTATAAATTGTGAAGTGTATCTTGTTGTGCTCAGATGTGTATCTGACTGCAAAGTTTGGGTATGTTGTACCTGGTCACTACCTCGTCGCCCATCCCCCCACGGCTACCCATGGCCGGGGAGGGAGGGGAGGGGAGGAGCACCACGTATGTCGAGATGTGTTTGAGGATGGGTTGGGTTAGGTGAGGTGCCGGTGAGGGCGTATGCATGAGTAAGCTGTGGTGTGCGGACAATTGTCATACAACAATAAAAACGTTAATACATTTCACAGTAAAACAACAGAAAGATCATCGGTAAGGCTAGATTGGACCACATAGCAAATCATAGTGTCCTAATGAGGCCGAGTGACCTATAGTCCCGATCAGAATGGTCTGCATTTTGAGGGTCGTCGGGGCCTGTTCAAGTGCCTTTATCTTCAGAGGGGGTCTGTCTAGGTCGACGCGGTACGAATATTTTGGTGCGCTCTGGGTCCCATCTGTGTTGCTGGCTTGGGTTCTCATGGTGTGCCGGTCCAGGTATAGCATCTTGGGGTAGTCCTAAAATGTGCAGCAGGTCTCTTGCACCCTGCAGCGTGTACACCACATGTTTATCTTCCCCTTTCATGACTAGAAGCGATCGATCAAAGCGCCACCTGTATTTAATGTCCCGTTGCCTGAGGAGGGTAGTGAATGGCTTCAGGGACCCCCTCCAAGCTAGTGTGCCGCCAGTTACGTCGGCGAAGAAGGTTAAAGAATGTCCTTCGAATGAGACCTGGGTTCTATTTTTAAGCGCTGCCTGGAGTGTGGCCTTGTCCTTGCGGTGGTGGAAGCGGACTATAAGATCACGGGTTGCGGAGGTCGGGGCTCTAGCCGGTTTTGGGACCCTGAATACGGATTCAACCGGGATATTTTTTGATTTCTTCGGCGTGAGTAGCTCCGTCAGGAGCCTGCGGACTAAGTGCGGCAGCTCCTCTGCCGGTATATCTTCCGGCAGCCCCCGTACCTTGATATTAGTGGCTCTGCGCTCTTCCTCTGCGGCGGCGAACCGTCGGTCATATTCCTCAGTTTTGTGTTGTAGGTTAGTAATTTCCGCCTGCATTGCGGTGATTTGCGCATCTCGCGCCACAGAGGCGTTTTCCAGGGTTCCCAGCCTTCCGTTCATGCCCTGTAGCTCCGTGCGTAGGGCAGCCATGTCTGCCTGTAGCGTGGTCTGGAGGCCTGCCAACAGGGTTTTTAGCACTGAAGTGGTCACCGGAGCGTTGTCCGGGTCTGGAGGTTTGGTCCCCGGTGTAGGTAAGTGTGTGGTCGGTGGGACTTCTTCTTCCGGATAGAAATCTTCCTAGAAGTCGGAATATGTGTCATCATGGTCGGCCATTTTGGGCCTTGCCGCCTCGCGGGCCTGTCTCCACAGGGCCCCGATGTCTTGGCTCTGCCTTGGCTGATCGGGCTTCGCTTTTTTAGATTTACGCCCCATATCGGTTCTGCCGTCTCTCTCTTTCACCTGTGGTGATTTGGAGGAGGTTTAATGGGCTGTAATGGGCAAAAGTTTGCTTTTTCCGCGGGAGCTGCAGCCCCATGCGACTTCTCCGCTTCGTGGCTTGGCTCCGCCCCCCTAGATACATATCCTTTACACTCATATTGTGAATGCCAAATAAGGGTCTGGGAAATATGATTACCTGTTTTTGTAGTCTTAATGCAAACCTCACAGCCAGGTGTGTCGGTACCTCTACCTTCCTGAATAATTAAAAACACAAATATACACATTATCAAATGCATTTCTCCTGACATCTTTATCCTAATTCTTCGTCCGTGCGATGGCACCTCAGCTTCCAGGATGTAAGGGCTGCAAGGAATGGAGTCCTTCAAGTCCTCTCTTCCCTTCACAGAGGTCCCTTCAAGACACTCTGGCTATGTAACGTGGGTAGGTGGTCAGGCTTTATTATGGCCGTCAAAACACCAACTTGCTGATCTCTTTGTTTACTCTTGAAGTCCCAATATCTCCTCGTCACTCCGACTGAGTTACACGCTTTAACCGGATCTTGCAGGGATTCTCTGGATCTGGTGTAGCTTGCCAAGAATCTACTGCTGCTGGTTTAACCCTGGAGTGATGAATACACGGAGTCACTTCAGCCACCTTTATAGCTGTAGGGGTAGACAAAAGAACAACATAAGGACCCCTCCACTTTGGCCCCAACGGTACACTGTTCCACTCCTTTATCCAAACTTGATCTCCTGGATGATAACAATGGACAGGTGGATTAATATTCACAGGTAATCTATCTTGTACCCATTTCTGTACCTCCTCCATAGTTTTACCCAACTCTACAACCTGCTGCCGGGTAATTCCTTCTCCCAACTGACTTAAATCCCCCCTTAAGTTACCAAGTACAGGAGGTGGACGCCCATACATAATTTCAAAAGGTGAGAAACCCATCCATTTGGTAGGTGTACTACGAATGGGTAACAGAGCTATTGGCAAAAGAACATTCCATTTAAGTTGAGTTTCTTGACACATCTTTGCCAATTGGTTCTTAATAGTTCTGTTAATCCTTTCCACTTTCCCAGAACTCTGAGGTCTATATGCCGTATGAAGCTTCCACTTAATACCAAGCATATGAGTCAGTTGTTGTAGGCACTGGTGAACAAAGGCTGGACCATTATCCGATCCTATAGAACATGGTAGTCCATATCGGGGTATTATTTCTCGCAACAGGAATCGCACAACTTCTCCTGCTTACGAGTAGGACATGCTTCTACCCAACCTGAGTAGGTACACACAACTACTAGTAGGTAGCGATGTCCACCGGATTTAGGCATTACCGTATAGTCTATTTGGAGATCGGACATAGGGAGTCCTCCCATATACTGGACTCCCGGTGGTTTCACTAGACCTTGCCTTGCGTTGTTCTTGGCACATATCACACATCTTCGTACAATGGCTTGAGTCAAGTTGGACAATCTTGGTATGTAGAAATGCTTCCTAAGAGATTCTTCCATGTTATCTCTTCCGAAATGTGTCCCGTTATGATAATTCTGGACAATTTCTACAGCTAGCGATGCTGGAATAACTATTCTTCCATCTTCTAACTGATACCAATTGTTCTCCAGGTACTTCCCAGCTTCAGTCTTCAACCACTCTTCTTCTTGAGCTGTATAAACTGGAGTCCATTGAGACAGAGGGGTCGGTATGAGAGCAGCTATACGTTCCACATACTCCTGTTTTCCTGATTCAGCGGCACGCTTGGCTGCATTATCTGCCATCCGATTTCCTTTTGTTACATCACCATCACCTTTCAGATGCGCTCGACAATGTATGATACAAACTTCTTTCGGTTCCCACACGGCTTCCAGTAGTTGTAATATCTCAGCTGCGTACTTGATTTCTTTACCCTCTGAGTTCAGTAGTCCTCTTTCTTTATACAAAGCTCCATGGGCATGAGTGGTTAAAAACGCATACTTGGAGTCCGTATAGATGTTCACCCTCAAACCTTCAGCCAATTGTAACGCTCGTGTGAGTGTGATAAGTTCTGCCTTCTGTGCCGATGTTCCTTTTGACAATGGCCGAGCTTCTATCACCTTGTCTATGGTTGTCACTGCATATCCTGCATAGCGAATCCCTTCTGTAACAGATCCTTACAAGTCCCGGGTGGCTGTGAAGCAAGCAAGGGAATTACAGTTTAATCCTCTATTCGTTTCATTTTCCTCTGTTCGCATGGTTTAAGTGAATCCACTGTGTAAAGTATAGGGGGATTCAGTAGTAAAACCGTTCGTATGATTCAGTACGAATTCCGTGTGTAAAATATAGGTGGCCGCCATTTCGGGACTTTACACGTGTTCGCGGCCATCTTGCGCACGAACAGCGGTGTTTTCCTGTGAACGCATGGAACTAAAATCGGATACGCAAACAGGCGAACACCGCTGAGACCTCCATACACCCAGAACTTCGTACGGAAACTACTGAACAACCGGCCATTCGGTAGTTATACTTAACTTGGTATGGGGATTCTAGCGATCACGGAGATTCGAATGGATGGCAAGAATTTCGTATCTTTTGTTCATACGAACGGAGACCGACCGCAAGGCCAAAACGTATGGAACTATTTTCGGCTAGTTGGGCTGGGCGGTTGGTCAAAACTTTGAAGCCCCATAACTCCCGAACTGTTCATCCGAATGGGCTGATTTTTAGATATATTGTTCCCCTGAATGAGATTTAAAGCTGTACCCCCTGGTTTTGGGGTACATTCAGAAATGGGGTAAAATAATGTATGTTTTAATTATGTTAACGGTTTATCTGAGGGGAGGGGATGTGTGGGTTGTACCCTGTACATGATTGGTAATTTTATACCTCCCCCTGGGTGTGTTCTTTCTGTACTGAATCCTAATAAAAAGCAGGCTGGGTGTGTCAGGATCGGGACAGGGATCCAACACGCAGAGTACAAACAGGTACAGGATACGTATACCGGACCTTAGAATGGCCGGACTAACGTACGGAGAGTATAGAGAATGGTCAGAGACAAGCCGAGGTCGAGGGAACGAGAGGACAGGTAAGCGAGGAACAAGCCGGGTCAAGGATAACAGAGGTAAACAGAGTAAGTCAAACAAGCCGGGTCGGAACCAAAGGGATAACAGAAAATACCAGAGCACTGTGTGACTAGACAGGCTAGAACCAGCACAGGGCCATGAGCAAATGGGAGAAGCAAGTTTAAATACCCTGGCTCGGAGGGAGAGACACGCCTCCGACGAGATCTGATTAGACTCTAAAGGATTGAGTGACAGGTCGTTCCGGGCTGGCGTCATGACGTCGGTTTCCGGACGTCCTTCTACAAAAGGAAGTGACTCCCTCGCGGCCGGCGTTTATGTGACCGGGAGGACCGCGAGGAACAGAGGAAACAGCCCGTCCGGACGGATAGACGTCTAAGTCTCTGCCTCTCTCGGAGGTAGAGACCTCAGGTACCCTGACAGTACCCCCCCCTCTCAGATACGCCCACCGGGCGGAAGGAACCGGGACGAGATGGGAAGCGGGAGTGAAACGCCCTGCGGAGACGAGGAGCATGAACATCCTCTTGAGGTACCCAACTCCTCTCCTCAGGACCATATCCCTTCCAATCGACCAGATATTGTACTCTCCCCCGGGAGATTCGAGAATCGATAATAGAGTTAACCTCATACTCCTCCTGACCCTCCACCTGAACAGAGTGAGGAGAGGACGTTGTGGAGGAAAATCTGTTGCAGACTAGTGGTTTCAGCAATGAAACATGAAACGAGTTAGGGATGCGTAAGGCAGTAGGAAGAGCTAGACGATACGCAACAGGGTTAATCCGAGTCAGCACCCTGTAAGGTCCAATATAACGAGGAGCGAATTTCATGGAAGGTACTTTTAAACGGATGTTTCTTGTACTCAACCATACTCTATCACCTGGAACAAACACCGGAGCCGCCCTTCTACGTTTATCGGCGTGTTTCTTAACCAGCATAGAATTGTGCAGAAGAATTTGTCGAGTCTGATCCCACAACTTCCTCAAATTGGCAACATGAACATCAACCGACGGTATCCCTTGGGAAGGGGAGGCCGAGGGAAGAATAGATGGATGAAAGCCATAATTCATGAAGAAGGGGCTTGAATGAGTAGAATCACAAACGAGATTGTTGTGTGCAAACTCCGCCCAAGGAATCAAACCAACCCAATCGTCCTGGTGTTCAGAAACAAAGCAACGTAAATATTGTTCAATTTTTTGGTTGGTGCGTTCAGCAGCTCCGTTAGACTGAGGATGATAGGCAGAAGAGAAATTCAATTTGATACCCAGTTGAGAGCAGAAGGACCTCCAAAAACGGGAAACAAATTGGGAACCTCTGTCAGATACAATTTGGGAGGGTATCCCATGTAAACGAAAAATCTCCCTTGCGAATATCTCTGCCAATTCGGGTGAAGTTTAGGCAGAGGAACGAAGTGAGCCATCTTGGTGAATCTGTCAACCACGGTGAGGATGACAGTCTGACTTTTAGAGATAGGCAAATCGACAATGAAGTCCATAGCTAAACAGGACCATGGTTTCTCTGGAACCTCTAAGGGATGCAGAAATCCACATGGAAGCGTATGAGGTTGCTTAGTCTTAGTACAGACCTCACAAGTATCGATGAAATCTTTAATATCCTTACGCAAAGCAGGCCACCAGAAATCTTTGGAGATTAAAGCATACGTCTTGCGAATGCCAGGATGCCCAGCTACCTTGCTGTTGTGGAAACACCGCAACACTTCCAGTTGGAGAGCAGGGGGAACGAAGTGTCTATCCCCAGGAGTCTGTTTAGGAGCTAGATGTTGTAACTTTATGATCTCGGTAAGCAACGGAGAATGAATCCTGAGATTCGTGTTAGCGATGATATTACCTTTAGGAACTATCGAGGAAAGAACAGGCTCAACTACAGTGGACGGTTCATATTGGCGAGATAAAGCATCGGCTTTGGAGTTCTTAGAACCAGGTCTATAAGTAAGCACATAATTGAAGTGAGTCAGGAACAGGGACCAACGAGCCTGCCTGGCGGATAGGCGTTTAGCCTCCCCAATATAGGACAAGTTCTTGTGGTCCGTTAAGATAGTAACAGGATGTAAGGTCCTCTCTAATAAATGCCTCCACTCCTTAAGAGCCATAATGACCGCTAACAGTTCCCTGTCACCGATGTCATATCTGCTTTCAGGACCAGATAGTTTCTTAGAGAAAAACCCACAAGGGTGTAACGGTTTGTCCACCCCTAACCTTTGTGACAGAACAGCCCCTACTCCCGTCTCAGAGGCATCGACCTCGAGTAGGAACGGCAGAGTCGTATCAGGATGGGCCAAAATTGGGGCAGAGGCAAAAAGTTCCTTGAGCGTCTTGAAAGCAACAAGAGCCTCAGTAGACCAGGTCTTAGTATTAGCCCCTTGTTTGGTCATATTGGTAATAGGCGCAATAATAGAAGAGTATCCCTTAATAAAGCGCCTATAATAATTAGAGAAACCAATAAACCTCTGAATAGCCTTGAGTCACTTAGGCAATGGCCAATCTAAAATAGATTGGAGTTTGTCAGGATCCATCTTAAAGCCTTCCCCAGAAATCACGTACCCAAGAAAGTCTATCTGAGACTGGTCAAAACTGCATTTCTCCAATTTACAGTATAGGCCATGTTGCAGAAGTTTGAGCAATACCTTTCTGACTTGTCTGTGGTGGGTCTCAATCTCCCTAGAGTGTATAAGTATGTCATCCAGGTATACAATGACACAATCATGTTGAAACTCCCTAACAACTTCATTAATCAAATCCTGAAAGACTGCCGGAGCATTACAAAGACCAAATGGCATAACTGTGTATTCATAGTGACCATAACGGGTATTGAACGCTGTCATCCACTCGTGTCCATCCTGGATTCTCACCAAGTTATACGCCCCTCTGAGATCTAACTTGGTGAAAATTTTAGAGCCCTTTAAACTATCAAAGAGCTCGGTAATCAAAGGAATGGGATAGGCATTTCTGATGGTTATCTTATTCAACCCTCGGTAATCAATACAAGGTCTCAAAGTGCCATCCTTCTTTTTAACGAAAAGAAAACCAGCCCCGGCGGGGGAAGAGGATCTCCTAATGAATCCTTTTTCTAGATTCTCACGAATATATTCCTCTAGAACTGAGTTCTCTTGAGTGGATAGAGGATATACATTGCCCCTCGGAGGCATAGTACCAGGTAAAAGCTTAATTTTACAATCAAATGACCTGTGTGGAGGTAAGGTATCGGCATTCTTCTTGTCGAATACTGCTTTTAAGTCCTGGTAAATGAACGGTATCTGTCCCTCTGTAGACTGAGTGGAACTACCCGGTGTGTTTATCACAGCCAATGGGGAAACCCTGCGTAAACACTTCTCCTGGCAGCCCTGACCCCATGAGAGTATCTCCCCTAACTCCCAATCGATAATAGGGTTATGTCTTTTTAACCATGGGTACCCCAGGACTATGGGGACCGAAGGGGACGAAATGAGCATAAGTGATAAGTTCTCCTCGTGTAAGATACCAACAGTTAAGTTAACGGGTATAGTCTCACGGGAGATAACAGGCTCAAGTAAAGGTCTACCATCTATGGCCTCAACGGCCAAGGGTGTATCCCTTAACTGGGATGGGACAGTGTGTTTAGTAGCAAAGGCTTGGTCGATAAAATTCTCAGCAGCTCCGGAATCTATCAAAGCCATAGTCTTTAGTACTCCCTTCTCCCAAGTTAAAGAAACTGGTAGCAGAAGCCTGTGATCCTTATAATTATGAGTAGAGGACAAAATAGAAACACCCAAGGCCTGTCCTCTAGAGAAACTTAGGTGCGAGCGTTTCCCGAACGATTAGGACAATTCAGGCGTAAGTGACCTCTGACTCCACAATACATGCATAATCCCTCTCTTCTCCTGTACTGTCTCTCTTCTTCCGAGAGGCGAGTATTACCTATCTGCATAGGTTCAGGAAACAGTGAGGTAGTGGAATCAGGATTTTGAAATGCGGGAGCTAATTTAAAGGGAGGTCAAAGGTTCCTCTCTCTCGAGTGTTTTGTCTCTCTCTTAAACGCTCATCAATACGAGAAATGAACGAAATTAAATCCTCCAAATTTTCAGGGAGTTCTCTAGTAGCAACCTCATCAAGGATTAAGTCTGATAACCCGTTCAAAAATACATCTATATAAGCCTGCTCATTCCACTTAACTTCTGACGCCAGAGACCTGAACTCTAGTGCATAATCCACGAGAGTTCGGTTCTCCTGTCTCAGGCGCAACAGTAATCTGGCTGCATTGACCTTTCTACCAGGGGGGTCAAAAGTTCTTCTAAAGGCAGCTACAAAGGCATTATAGTTATATACTAACGGGTTATCGTTCTCCCATAGTGGGTTGGCCCATCTCAGAGCTTTCTCAATGAGTAAGGTGATAATAAATCCAACCTTTGCCCTATCTGTAGGATAGGAGCGAGGTTGTAATTCAAAGTGGATACTGATCTGGTTAAGAAAACCACGACACTTCTCAGGTGAGCCACCATAACGTACTGGTGGTGTAATACGGGAAGAGGCACCTACAGTGGCTACCTCTAAGCCTGAGCTCAGAGGAGAAATAGAAGTAGTACGCGTCTCCTCTGGCGGGTTATTAGCACGAGACAATAACGCCTGTAGTGCTAGCGCCATCTGATCCATTCTGTGCTCCATGGCTTCGAACCTAGGATCAGAAGGACCAAGCTGACTGTTTGTACTTGCAGGATCCATTGGCCCTGTCGTAATGTCAGGATCGGGACAGGGATCCAACACGCAGAGTACAAACAGGTACAGGATACGTATACCGGACCTTAGAATGGCCGGACTAACGTACGGAGAGTATAGAGAATGGTCAGAGACAAGCCGAGGTCGAGGGAACGAGAGGACAGGTAAGCGAGGAACAAGCCGGGTCAAGGATAACAGAGGTAAACAGAGTAAGTCAAACAAGCCGGGTCGGAACCAAAGGGATAACAGAAAATACCAGAGCACTGTGTGACTAGACAGGCTAGAACCACGACAGGGCCATGAGCAAATGGGAGAAGCAAGTTTAAATACCCTGGCTCGGAGGGAGAGACACGCCTCCGACGAGATCTGATTAGACTCTAAAGGATTGAGTGACAGGTCGTTCCGGGCTGGCGTCATGACGTCGGTTTCCGGACGTCCTGCTACAAAAGGAAGTGACTCCCTCGCGGCCGGCGTTCATGTGACCGGGAGGACCGCGAGGAACAGAGGAAACAGCCCGTCCGGACGGATAGACGTCTAAGTCTCTGCCTCTCTCAGAGGTAGAGACCTCAGGTACCCTGACAGGGTGTTCCAGTCCTCAGTTCTTCTTGACCCTTCAAAACGTAGCCTTGTCTCGTTATTGGAGGGAATTGCTGTATCACACTGGGGATTGCTATGCTCTGCATATTCCCCTGAGCTTTAATCACTTAGCTCTTTTAAGAGCTTGTTCCGGATACGCTCTCCTGGAGGAGAGGTCTTCCCCACACGGTCCTGAATGCTGGAGGTTCATTCTGCGGTGGTTGTGGTGTCGTCTGCAGTGCTTGGAATCCTCTGAGAGCGCTAGGAGCATCCATCAATGGAGGGTACTCGGTCGGAGTACACGGAACTCTGTTACATTGGTGGCAGCGGTGGGATGGTCCTTTTATCCAAGGAGCAAGTGCTGAATGGAGGCACAGTATGCCAAGCTGAAAAGACCCACATTGAAAGATTTATTGGAGAGTCGTGGTAGGAGTGCCAGTAACAGACCACGGAGAGAGCTGATAGCGGACCTACTGGAGCTGGACGAGATGGATAGGTCCATGGAAGTCACTGAGCCCATGGCACCCGTCAGCGAGAACGATGAAATTACTGCAATTGTACGGCGGAGATTATCTTTATACCCAGCCACGTCTGTGGAGCTAATAAATCAACTGATCCGGGAAACAAGGGAAGAGATACAAACCAAGAAGGAGCAAGAAACGGCACTGGTAAGGGCTAACCAGCCTATTACACATACAGTTCCTACCCCTCCACCCAATGCTGCGGTAAAGAAAATTCCATTCACTGCTTTTAAAACCTTTGTGGAAAGTGAAGAAGAAATTGATGGATATTTGGCAGACTTTGAAAGGCAGTGCTCCCTACACCAAGTACCGCCAGAGCAATGGGTCACTATTCTGGCTGGGAAGCTATCAGGAAAAGCAAATGAGGCTTTTCAAGCACATACTACGGAAGAGATTGCGCAGTATCAAAAGGTAAAAGAGGCACTGCTCCACCGGTACGCTGTAACCCCAGAGACATACCGTCGCCGCTTCCGGGAGTCCAAAAAGAAAGCTGTGGACTCCCACATGGAATGGGCTAATAGGTTACAACGAGTGGCATCACACTGGATGCAAGGATGCAACGCTAGCACGGGAGAAGAAGTATTACAACTATTTTTATTGGAACACTTCTTCCAAGGTGTATCTGCTGACTTGCAGGATTGGGTAAGGGACAGACGTCCTAGCAACTTAAAGGAGGCAGCTCGGCTGGCAGACGAGTACGCCGAAAGCAGGAGAGTAAGCCAAAATACCCCAAGGCCAGCTATCAAAGTGGAGCAACGTTCCCCAGCGGCATCGTCTCGACCAGAGTTCCGGGCTCCCATACCACCAGGGCCAGCTCGCCCTCAAGGACACAACAACTACCCCCGAGACTCGCCTAGGATCACCTGCCACCGGTGCAACAACCCTGGACATATCGCAAGGTATTGCCCGCTGGGGCCGGCCGCTAATAATAATTGGAGGCGCAACCCCACAGAGAACAACACCACACGTACCTCTGCTGCCCACTGTATAGAGGCCGAGATGGGCCCCGAGGAATGCTTGGGCATCTTGTATGAGGCGGATCCAATACAAGCCGCCTCCCCAGATAATCGCCAGCACCATAGGCAGGAGGTACGCGTGAATGGACAAATAGCCCAAGGATTGAGAGATACGGGGGCTACCATTACTTTGGTGCAGCGACACTTGGTAAAACCAGAGCATTTGGACAAACACACTTGGTAAAACCAGAGCATTTGGACAAACACAAGCTGTCCGTGTTGCGGGGGGGCTGTATTTCGTTTACCCACGGCCCGGGTGCACTTGGACTGGGGGGTTGGGTCAGGAAAGACCACGGTGGGCATCATGGATAATTTACCTGCTGAGGTCGTATTGGGCAACGATATTGGCCCTCTGACTTCAGCCTACTTGCCCACCACAGATGCAGCTTGCCCCGTAACCACCCGAGCACAGAGCAGGCTTGCCGATGACGCCACCACAGGCCGGGAGACCCAGGTAAGCAACACACAGACACGTAGGTCACACATAGGAGAGAGGCCATTAACTTGGGACACCCCAGAAGAGTTTGGGAGGGAGACTAGAGAGGACCCCACCCTACAGACGTACCGGGAGATAGCCGCTAGTGGGGGGGATGAGCATGAACGTTTTGTATGGGAACATGACAGGTTATACTGACTGACTGTGAGTAGGAAGAAGGGCTGTGCCCCTTCACAGAAACGCCAACTAATGGTACCCAGAAAGTACCGGTTGGAGCTTCTCCGAATTGGCCATGATATTCCCCTAGCAGGACATTTGGGGGGTAACCGCACAACCTATCGGATCGCCCAGACCTTCTTCTGGCTGGGGATTTCCAAGGATGTGCGGCACTACTGCAGTACATACAACATATGCCAGTGGGTAGGGAAGAGAGGGGACCACCCTAAAGCTCGACTGTCACCTATGCCCATAATCGAGGAACCGTTTAGCCGGGTGGCAGTCGACCTGGTAGGGCCCCTACCTAACCCTAGTCCATCCGGTAAGAAATATATACTTACTGTGGTGGACTACGCTACCCGCTACCCGGAAGCCGTCGCCCTGGCAAATATCCAGGCCGACACTGTCGCCAGTGCTCTAGTGGGGATATTCACTAGAGTAGGCTTTCCCCGAGAAATACTGTCTGACAGTGGGACTCAATTTACCGCAGATCTGACCCAACAGTTATGGAAGGTCTGCGGTATTCAAAACCTCCTCAGCTCACCCTACCACCCCCAGACGAACGGTCTCTCTGAAACAGCCCGTCCGGACGGATAGACGTCTAAGTCTCTGCCTCTCTCGGAGGTAGAGACCTCAGGTACCCTGACAGTACCCCCCCTCTCAGATACGCCCACCGGGCGGAAGGAACCGGGACGAGATGGGAAGCGGGAGTGAAACGCCCTGCGGAGACGAGGAGCATGAACATCCTCTTGAGGTACCCAACTCCTCTCCTCAGGACCATATCCCTTCCAATCGACCAGATATTGTACTCTCCCCCGGGAGATTCGAGAATCGATAATAGAGTTAACCTCATACTCCTCCTGACCCTCCACCTGAACAGAGCGAGGAGAGGACGTTGTGGAGGAAAATCTGTTGCAGACTAGTGGTTTCAGCAATGAAACATGAAATGAGTTAGGGATGCGTAAGGCAGTTGGAAGAGCTAGACGATACGCAACAGGGTTAATCCGAGTCAGCACCCTGTAAGGTCCAATATAACGAGGAGCGAATTTCATGGAAGGTACTTTTAAACGGATGTTTCTTGTACTCAACCATACTCTATCACCTGGAACAAAGACCGGAGCCGCCCTTCTACGTTTATCAGCGTGTTTCTTAACCAGCATAGAATTGTGCAGAAGAATTTGTCGAGTCTGATCCCACAACTTCCTCAAATTGGCAACATGAACATCAACCGACGGTATCCCTTGGGAAGGGGAGGCCGAGGGAAGAATAGATGGATGAAAGCCATAATTCATGAAGAAGGGGCTTGAATGAGTAGAATCACAAACGAGATTGTTGTGTGCAAACTCCGCCCAAGGAATCAAACCAACCCAATCGTCCTGGTGTTCAGAAACAAAACAACGTAAATATTGTTCAATTTTTTGGTTGGTGCGTTCAGCAGCTCCGTTAGACTGAGGATGATAGGCAGAAGAGAAATTCAATTTGATACCCAGTTGAGAGCAGAAGGACCTCCAAAAACGGGAAACAAATTGGGAACCTCTGTCAGATACAATTTGGGAGGGTATCCCATGTAAACGAAAAATCTCCCTTGCGAATATCTCTGCCAATTCGGGTGAAGACGGGAGTTTAGGCAGAGGAACGAAGTGAGCCATCTTGGTGAATCTGTCAACCACGGTGAGGATGACAGTCTGTCTTTTAGAGATAGGCAAATCGACAATGAAGTCCATAGCTAAACAGGACCATGGTTTCTCTGGAACCTCTAAGGGATGCAGAAATCCACATGGAAGGGTATGAGGCTGCTTAGTCTTAGTACAGACCTCACAAGTATCGATGAAATCTTTAATATCCTTACGCAAAGCAGGCCACCAGAAATCTTTGGAGATTAAAGCATACGTCTTGCGAATGCCAGGATGCCCAGCTACCTTGCTGTTGTGGAAACACCGCAACACTTCCAGTTGGAGAGCAGGGGGAACGAAGTGTCTATCCCCAGGAGTCTGTTTGGGAGCTAGGTGTTGTAACCTTATGATCTCGGTAAGCAACGGAGAATGAATCCTGAGATTCGTGTTAGCGATGATATTACATCTAGGAACTATCGAGGAAAGAACTGGCTCAACTATAGTGGACGGGGGGGGCGTGGCCGGCAACACGAGAGAGCGGACGCGTGTCTTAGGAGCTCCGGGCCCGAACAGACAAAAAACCTTTAATAATTCCCGGTACGGAACCCAAACAGCACACACAGGCCAGTACCCCCACCAGAGACAAATATGGGGCGCAAAAATAAAAGTTTTCGCCCTCCAGAGGCTCAAAAACAGCCTGATATCAGGCTATCATTTGAGAGGCCGGCGGCTGCGGCCCAAACTAAGATGGCGCCCGCAGCAAACTGTGCGGAAGATGACTCGGAGGCATCCCAAGAAGATAGGGAGCAACTCACATCCCCAGAGTCGGACGACCGCATCTCAGAAGTGGAGTCTGAGGATGATTCTGCTCCAGTCACTAAGGGAGACATGAAGGACCTAATACAAGAGATACGCAGGGTCTGGAAGGCAGACCTCAACGAGGCTCAAACTGAAATAGGGGAACTCAGGCACAAAATCGTGGAAGTACAACAGAAAGACTGCACCCGTGAAAAGCAAATAACAACCACTCAGAGACAAGTGGAGGACCTGGCACAGCAAGTCAGAGACCTCTCACGATCAGTGACCACCTTAGAGACAAGACACAGAAGGAGGAACATACGGGTAAGAGGGGTGCCAGAAGGTGTTGGGGAGGAGGCCCTGCTCCCTTATATACGTGGGGTAGTAGCCTCACTCCTCGCCAGAAACGACACCAAGGACCTGATAACAACGGCCTTCAGGATCCGAAAAGCCGCGACTGCCCCCTCTCAAGCACCAAGAGATGTTATAGCCACCACCAGGGACATCGCGGTGAGAACTGCCATCATGTCCAGGTCTAGAACCCTTGGAACGGTCACCTACAAAGGCGGAGCAGTGTCCATATATGGAGACTTACCATTTGGAGTGTTGGCAGCAAAAATACATCTAGCCCCCACTGCAAGGCAAGTGAGAGACGCCATGATCCGGTACCGTTGGGGAGACGACGGATCACTGATAGTACCACGGGGACCCGAGACTTTCACACTAACCCCAGCAGAGGATCCAAGAGTCTTCTTGCAGAAGCTGAACCTCGGAGCTGCCAACCCGAAAGAGTCGGGACCCACCCGTATGCCAAAGGACATAGGGACGCGAACTACTCCACAGCCATGACGGAGACGATCTGGATAGATAGGCCCTGTACACACTTTGTCTTCCTGACGCTAAAGAGAGACCTCACTTACACAGGTTAGATAGCTGCCTACCCACCTGATCATAGAAGACGGCAACACCGTGCCGAGCACCAAATCCCTTACAGCACTAATATGCAAGAATAGGACACACAGACACACTAGTGACACACAAGACGACAATCTAACTGACACATTCAGGCCACCATGTGAATACAAGCCCCCGACAGCAAGCAACGACCGACCGCAGTCCCCCCACAGAGACTGATAAGTACAAAACTTACTAATATTGAATTTACTAATATTGAATTTGCTATGTTATAATAAGAACCATTGTAAGATGTCTGTTGACAACATACTAGTTATCCTACTATGAACCAGTTGTATAATGCGGAAATATTTCTAATAAAAATATAATTAAAAAAAAAAAAACTATAGTGGACGGTTCATATTGGCGAGATAAAGCATCGGCTTTG
Organism: Pelobates fuscus; assembly: GCF_036172605.1. Lineage (NCBI taxonomy): Eukaryota > Metazoa > Chordata > Amphibia > Anura > Pelobatidae > Pelobates > Pelobates fuscus. The sequence continues at coordinate 118,348,877 of NC_086325.1, forward strand.
GAGTTCTTAGAACCAGGTCTATAAGTAAGCACATAATTGAAGTGAGTCAGGAATAGGAGCCAACGAGCCTGCCTGGCGGATAGGCGTTTAGCCTCCCCAATATAGGACAAGTTCTTGTGGTCCGTTAAAATAGTAACAGGATGTAAGGTCCCCTCTAATAAATGCCTCCACTCCTTAAGAGCCATAATGACAGCTAACAGTTCCCTGTCACCGATGTCATATCTGCTTTCAGGACCAGATAGTTTCTTAGAGAAAAACCCACAAGGGTGTAACGGTTTGTCCACCCCTAACCTTTGTGACAGAACAGCCCCTACTCCCGTCTCAGAGGCATCGACCTCGAGTAGGAACGGCAGAGTCGTATCAGGATGGGCCAAAATTGGGGCAGAGGCAAAAAGTTCCTTGAGCGTCTTGAAAGCAACAAGAGCCTCAGTAGACCAGGTCTTAGTATTAGCCCCTTGTTTGGTCATATTGGTAATAGGCGCAATAATAGAAGAGTATCCCTTAATAAAGCGCCTATAATAATTAGAGAAACCAATAAACCTCTGAATAGCCTTGAGTCCCTTAGGCAATGGCCAATCTAAAATAGATTGGAGTTTGTCAGGATCCATCTTAAAGCCTTCCCCAGAAATCACGTACCCAAGAAAGTCTATCTGAGACTGGTCAAAACTGCATTTCTCCAATTTACAGTATAGGCCATGTTGCAGAAGTTTGAGCAATACCTTTCTGACTTGTCTGTGGTGGGTCTCAATCTCCCTAGAGTGTATAAGTATGTCATCCAGGTATACAATGACACAATCATGTTGAAACTCCCTAAGAACTTCATTAATCAAATCCTGAAAGACTGCCGGAGCATTACAAAGACCAAATGGCATAACCGTGTATTCATAGTGACCATAACGGGTATTGAACGCTGTCATCCACTCATGTCCATCCTGGATTCTCACCAAGTTATACGCCCCTCTGAGATCTAACTTGGTGAAAATTTTAGAGCCCTTTAAACGATCAAACAGCTCGGTAATCAAAGGAATGGGATAGGCATTTCTGATGGTTATCTTATTCAACCCTCGGTAATCAATACAAGGTCTCAAAGTGCCATCCTTCTTTTTAACGAAAAAAAAACCAGCCCCGGCGGGGGAAGAGGATCTCCTAATGAATCCTTTTTCTAGATTCTCACGAATATATTCCTCTAGAACTGAGTTCTCTTGAGTGGATAGAGGATATACATTGCCCCTCAGAGGCATAGTACCAGGTAAAAGCTTAATTTTACAATCAAATGACCTGTGTGGAGGTAAGGTATCGGCATTCTTCTTGTCGAATACTGCTTTTAAGTCCTGGTAGATGAACGGTATCTGTCCCTCTGTAGACTGAGTGGAACTACCCGGTGTGTTTATTACAGCCAATGGGGAAACCCTGCGTAAACACTTCTCCTGGCAGCCCTGACCCCATGAGAGTATCTCCCCTAACTCCCAATCGATAATAGGGTTATGTCTTTTTAACCATGGGTACCCCAGGACTATGGGGACCGAAGGGGACGAAATGAGCATAAGTGATAAGTTCTCCTCGTGTAAGATACCAACAGTTAAGTTAACGGGTATAGTCTCACGGGAGATAACAGGCTCAAGTAAAGGTCTACCATCTATGGCCTCAACGGCCAAGGGTGTATCCCTTAACTGGGATGGGATAGTGTGTTTAGTAGCAAAGGCTTGGTCGATAAAATTCTCAGCAGCTCCGGAATCTATCAAAGCCATAGTCTTTAGTACTCCCTTCTCCCAAGTTAAAGAAACTGGTAGCAGAAGCCTGTGATCTTTATAATTATGAGTAGAGGACAAAATAGAAACACCCAAGGCCTGTCCTCTAGAGAAACTTAGGTGCGAGCATTTCCCGAACGATTAGGACAATTCAGGCGTAAGTGACCTCTGACTCCACAATACATGCATAATCCCTCTCTTCTCCTGTACTGTCTCTCCTCTTCTGAGAGGCGAGTATTGCCTATCTGCATAGGTTCAGGAAACAGTGAGGTAGTGGAATCAGGACTTTGAAATGCGGGAGCTAATTTAAAGGAAGGTCTAAGGTTCCTCTCTCGAGTGTTTTGTCTCTCTCTTAAACGCTCATCAATACGAGAAATGAACGAAATGAAATCCTCCAAATTTTCAGGGAGTTCTCTAGTAGCAACCTCATCAAGGATTACGTCTGATAACCCGTTCAAAAATACATCTATATAAGCCTGCTCATTCCACTTAACTTCTGACGCCAGAGACCTGAACTCTAGTGCATAATCCACGAGAGTTCGGTTCTCCTGTCTCAGGCGCAACAGTAATCTGGCTGCATTGACCTTTCTACCAGGGGGGTCAAAAGTTCTTCTAAAGGCAGCTACAAAGGCATTATAGTTATATACTAATGGGTTATCGTTCTCCCATAGTGGGTTGGCCCATCTCAGAGCTTTCTCAATGAGTAAGGTGATAATAAATCCAACCTTTGCCCTATCTGTAGGATAGGAGCGAGGTTGTAATTCAAAGTGGATACTGATCTGGTTAAGGAAACCACGACACTTCTCAGGTGAGCCACCATAACGTACTGGTGGTGTAATACGGGAAGAGGCACCTACAGTGGCTACCTCTAGGCCTGAGCTCACAGGAGAAATAGAAGTAGTACGCGTCTCCTCTGGCGGGTTATTAGCACGAGACAATAACGCCTGTAGTGCTAGCGCCATCTCATCCATTCTGTGTTCCATGGCTTCGAACCTAGGATCAGAAGGACCAGGCAGACTGTTTGTACTTGCAGGATCCATTGGCCCTGTCGTAATGTCAGGATCGGGACAGGGATCCAACACGCAGAGTACAAACAGGTACAGGATACGTATACCGGACCTTAGAATGGCCGGACTAACGTACGGAGAGTATAGAGAATGGTCAGAGACAAGCCGAGGTCGAGGGAACGAGAGGACAGGTAAGCGAGGAACAAGCCGGGTCAAGGATAACAGAGGTAAACAGAGTAAGTCAAACAAGCCGGGTCGGAACCAAAGGGATAACAGAAAATACCAGAGCACTGTGTGACTAGACAGGCTAGAACCACGACAGGGCAATGAGCAAATGGGAGAAGCAAGTTTAAATACCCTGGCTCGGAGGGAGAGACACGCCTCTGACGAGATCTGATTAGTCTCTAAAGGGTTGAGTGACAGGTCGTTCCGGGCTGGCGTCATGACGTCGGTTTCCGGACGTCCTGCTACAAAAGGAAGTGACTCCCTCGCGGCCGGCGTTTACGTGACCGGGAGGACCGCGAGGAACAGAGGAAACAGCCCGTCCGGACGGATAGACGTCTAAGTCTCTGCCTCTCTCGGAGGTAGAGACCTCAGGTACCCTGACACCGGTTTAGCGGCACTCCTTCCAGTTGCTCCTATTACGGTGATAGTTCTTCCTGAAGGAGGAGCGACTAGGTCAGTCACCACCGAATGTTCAGCACCTGTGTCAATCATGAAAGAACTCCTTTTTCCCACTATTGCTACATCGACCATAGGCTCCGCTCGGCCAAGGGGGATGGAGCCCGGTCGGTATAAATAGTCTTCCATGACTGTGTCAGCCAAACCCACAAAGTCCCTATCCTCTCTCTCGCGGGGTCTCTGCGCTGCTGGGTAATATCTATCTCCACTAACACTTCCTCTATTATTCCCACTATTTCCTCCAGGACCTCCTCTACCTCTCGCTCTACCTCTATAATTACTGCTATATCCTGCCCTAGGTCTGTCTCTCTCATACTGTTCCCTTCGTGGACACTCACTTCTCCAATGCCCTTCTTCCCTACAGTCAGGGCCGCCATCAGAAATTTTAGGGCCCCTGACAAAGCACAAGGTCTGGGGCCCCCCGGGCCCGCCCACGCCCTACCTAATCCGCTGACAATGATGCAGGACTGAATGTGGTGTGTATAGTGGAAGTGAATTAGAATGTGTGTAATGGATGTAGTGTTTGTGTGTATTAGATACTGTTTGTGCAGTGAATGCAGAGTGTGTGTTTGTGTAGCGGATGCAGTGTGTATAGTGAACGCAGAGTGTGTTTAAGTAGGGGATGTAGTGTCTGTACAGTTATGTAGTGGATGTAGTGTTTGTGTGTACTAGATGCAATGTGTTTAGTGGATGCAGTGTCTGTAGTGGATGTAGGGTGTGTATTAGACGCAGTGTCTGTGTATAGTGAATGCAGAGTGTTTCAATGTGTGGTGGATGTAGTGTGTGTACTGTGAATACAGGATGTTTGTGTAGTGGATGCTGTGTGTATAGTTAATGCAGAGTGTGTGTCAGTATAGTAAATGCAGTGTGTGTTAGTGTGCAATAAATGCAGTGTGTGTTAGTGTGTAGTGAATGCAGAGTGTGTGTCAGTGTAATGAATGTAGTGGGTGTGTTAGTGCAGTGAATGCAGAGTGTGTGTCAATGTGTAGTGAATGTAGAGTGTGTGTGTTAGTGTAGTGAATGCAGACAGTGTGTAGTGAATGCAGAGTGTGTGTTGTACTAGTGTATGCAGAGTGTGTGATGTACTAGTGTATGCAGAGTGTGTGTCAGGGTAGTGTATGCAGAGTGTGTTGTATTAGTGTATGCAGTGTGTGTGTTGTACCAGTGTATGCAGTGTGTGTGTTAGTGTAATGAATGTAGTGTGTGTCAGTGTAGTGTATGCAGTGTGTGTCAGTGTAGTGTATGCAGTTGATGTAGAATTATTAAAAACCTTTATTGATCCTGTATTGAATTTTTGTACTAACTCCATTCTAACTACATTACATGACAGATTTTCCTAACAGCATTTAGAATATTGAATAGAGAATGTATTTTCTAGAAAAATATGACTAACACCGGAATTATCAAGTTCCTGTAATATGAAACAAAGTATACTATAGCTAGGCCATGAGAAAACTGCTCTAATGAAATGTTCTTTCATAAAAAAGACCCTGAACCTGACCCCGAGTCTGACATCACTAACTACCCAAAATGACGCCCAAGCCCCCCTTCCCACCGAGTAAGCCTCGTGCTGGGTAAGATGGCGCTTGAGCCATCTGTCCACACCCGTGTCCAAAATGACGCCACCTCCCGGTGGGAGGACACCTAGTCAGCCACTTAGTACTTGAGCCAATTAATAATATTGATGGGTGGACATTGACATAGCCACTTAACACCTAATCCAATTAATGATGTTTATTTGTTGTTATTTTGATATTCAATGATGATGTCATTTTGCTCTTATAAGGGTCTGCGAGCCCGCTTTTAACCAGATGCCATTACATTTTCTCGAAGTGCTTTTAACCTGAACTCCGTGTGTCAGTGTGAATTTACTTCTGCGTATACGCAATTTAATCGTCTCAGATTTGGACAGGAACAGATAGACATTTGAACATATTTGTTTATTTTTAAAATAATCTATATCAATTTGGCGCCCAACGTGGGGCACCGGGCTATGGCCTCTGGCCGGTAAGCCGTCCTAAGGAAGACGCTGCTGGACGGAGGAATCCTGGGGGAAGGAAAGGAGACTGATCACCTCCCAGTACACGGTAGAGACTACTGCAGAGCCTAGCCGGTATGTTCCAGCCCCTTTGATTGACCCATCCCAGTGTCTGTGACTGCTACCGGGAGGACATCAAAGACAGGTAATATCTTGCCCGGTGCCTTAATGTTACCCACCTGTTTACCTGCATTTAGTCTATCTGTTGCCTGGGTGTGTTTGCATTGGTCTGTCTCTAGTTTAAGTGCCCGGGTGTTTGTCTGTGTGCCCCTTTGGGAAAAAGGGGGGTGGACCTGTGGGTGTGTGCCTGGGGGTCCTCTGTTGCCTGTTTACCCCTTTTAGGAGCCACGTGGCTGTGGCTGTAGGGAAAAAGGGGGGTGGACCTGTGGAAGCTTTCCTGGGTGTCTTCTTTGCCTGTTTACCTCTTTTAGGTGCTGGGTAGCTGCAGCAGTAAGGAAAATGAGGTGGGGGGAGTCTGTGGAAGGGTGTAGACTCATTGCTTCCTGGGGATTCCCCATGGTGTCACTTTGATAGCCTAGCTAGCCTCATTGTGCACATAGCTCTGCTTGCAGAGAGGTGGTACCCTCCAGCTTCGAGCGCTGAGGCTGGTGGCATTCCAATTTTATTTGTGGTGCGTGGATTCGGGCAGGCATTGCTGTCTCCATCACCACGGGGTAGTGAGACTTACGGGTGGGTCCGTAGGTGCGCTGCGAGGGTGAGGATAGTGGTGGCCACACGTAGTGGACCGCTGTAACGGGGGAGGCATTCGGATCTAGGGCCGGTGTTAGCTGTTTTCCGTGGCCGCTGGTAGTGAGACTTGAGGAAGTCGTTCTCCGAGCGGGGATACTACGAGGTTGAGGGAGGTGGCTTTGGTCACATGAGTAAAGGAAAGGGATTACTGTTGAATTTATTTGAACTGTGATGCATGCACTGTATTTCAATTGAATTGTTGTTTTAATTGGGAGTCATTCAAACTCCTGTGTCTGTCTCTACTTTCACTTTACTTTTACTTTTTACTCTACTTCCTGTGATATTTACACTTTCCACTCCTATTTCTCTTGTGAGAGAAGTGATTGGTCACACACTTCTCACCTCGCTCCAATCCGTGGCTACCTCGGGTAGGCGGAATTAGTGACTAGTCTACGTTTTGGGAAGACGCACTTGGGGGGACCCACCCTCTCAAGTGGCAGTCGAGCATTGTAGACACTCTGTTTAAGAAAACCTTCTTTCCTCTATATCTGGGACGCCTTTTATAGGGGGAATGGGACAGGAATTAGGAAAGCCCAGTAAGGGCTGGTTAGCGTGTGATCTAGTTGAAGACAGAGAGGGAGAAGAGATGGTCAAGGGAATTGAAAAGATTGCTAAAGTGTGTAAAATTGCTGTGCCTTCATGTGGTAGATTACAGCCAGAAAGCTGGCGTAGATTACTGACAGAGAAGAAAGGCAAGCTTGCAGATAATGATTTACTACGTACTGCAGAAGCCTGGTACAAAGTAGCAAGAGCTATTCAACAGGAAGGTTGGGTTGAGGAAGAAATAGATTACAAAGGTGTAAAATTGTATGTATATCATAATAATTATGTTGCTGGGGCATTCCCTCAGCCAGCGCCCCAAAATGGCGCCCAGGGGATGTTTATCCCCAAGGTTCAGTCAGCAATGAGTGACAGCCAGCTGACCATGTTCCCCACTCCCAATCCTCCCATAACCCATCCCGTCATCGCCCCTGTTTGTCCGGTCCTGAATTCTGATGGATCTTTATTCTCCCCCCCATCATCCCTAACATTCCCATCATCCTCATCCATCCCTACACTACCTTCTCTGTCTAAACCAAACATTTCATCCGCCATTCCTTCCCTACGCTCTCTCTCCGTCAATAATCCTACCCTCCCTACCCTCAATAGAGCTTGGTTGCTTCATCTAAGTGTTGCTTCTAAGTGTGTGTGTGGTTGGAGATATTCTGGAGAGTTTTACAGAAGCTTCAACTGTCTAAGAGTTGTGCTAAGAGTTTTCTTTTTTTACTATTACAGGTAAGATTCATCTGTAGGAAAAGGTTACTGATTGCACAAGGTTTGATTTCCTGTTGGTAATTATAAGGCATTTGATTTGATTAGGTAGCTACTTGCTATTGATTGCTGTGTAAATTAGCTATTGTTTGCTAATAAGCAGAGGCCTGCCCAGGTGTTAAACATTCCTAGTGGGAGGTGATTTGAGGAGTATATAAGGGCTGTTGTCATTAGCTTGGCTAATAGAGCTTGGTTGCTTCATCTAAGTGTTGCTTCTAAGTGTGTGTGTGGTTGGAGATATTCTGGAGAGTGTTGCTTCTAAGTGTGTGTGGTTGGAGATATTCTGGAGAGTGTTGCTTCTAAGTGTGTGTGGTTGGAGATATTCTGGAGATAACCTGGAGGTAATCTGAGGTATTCAGGAGGATAAATAAAAAAAAAGGTAAAATTTGTTTGATTTAAATTATTCGCCTCCTTGGAATGGCAGACTTAGTTCAGTGTAATAGTTGCTTTGCATTTGTTTCACGTTCCACTTTTTGGAGGTTTGGTTGTTGTCTAATCTGTAGACAGTTCTCTATCTTGCGACAGGAGATTGTATTTTTGAAGTCTGAGATTTGTAAATTATCTGGTAAACAAATTCAGGCTGGAACTGCTGCAAAGCCATTGCCGCAGAGACATACTAGGAATGGCAGATGGATTACTGTAGGATCTGGTAGACTTGGAGTTGTGGATAAAAGGCATATTGCACAGTCTGTTGTTCTACATAATTCATTTTCTGCACTTTCAGAGTGTAGTGGTGTCCTGGAGATAGGCACTGAGGCTAGTGGTGTTGTGCAGAGAGGCACTGAGGCTAGTGGTGTTGTGCAGAGAGGCACTGAGGCTAGTGGTGTTGTGCAGAGAGGCACTGAGGCTAGTGGTGTTGTGCAGAGAGGCACTGAGGCTAGTGGTGTTGTGCAGAGAGGCACTGAGGCTAGTGGTGTTGTGCAGAGAGGCACTGAGGCTAGTGGTGTTGTGCAGAGAGGCTTGAAGACTATGGTGAGGCCTAATAGAAAGCAGTTGTTGTTGGGGGATTCCATCATAAGAGGTGTGGAGATGGACAATGGTGGTCTTGTGAGGTGTCTTCCCGGAGCTACTGCTCACAGAGACAGGAGACGTATCTGTAATATTGTTAAGCAAGCAAAGCAGGAAGGGGAATTGGATGTACTTGTCCATTTAGGGACAAATGACTTGGCTTGCAATGAGGTTTCAGAGGTTAAGGAAGTTTTTAGTGTTTTTGCCAATGATATACGGCAGGTTGCTTCCACACTGTCATTCTCTGAAGTTCTGCCTGTGCATAACACTCAGAACGACAGGCGGATGCGTATTAGGGACTTTAACTTGTGGCTTGGTGAATGGTGTCGGGAGCAAGGATTTGGCTTTATTGCTCATGGTAGCTCTGTTTGGAATGGAAATAAACTGTACAAAAAAGATGGTTTGCATCTTTCTCAAAAGGGAACAAATGTTCTCAGTGAGCAGTTCAGAGGTTTTGCTAGGATGTTTTTAAACTAGGAGGGGGGGGGGCAAAAGGGTGATAAAACATCAATCCAATTGTCCCCCAAAACAAGGACAGAAGGTGCCTGTAGCAAGTTTTAAAACATGATAAGCTTAGAGTCATGTCTACAAATGCTCGCAGTTTAGGGAATAAGATCCATGAACTTGTGGCAATAATGGCAACTGATAGTGTAGATTTAGTCGCTGTTACTGAGACATGGTATAATGAGAAAAATGACTGGGACATAGCAATACCAGGGTACTCTTTATATAGAAAAGACAGGGAAGGCAAGAAAGGGGGAGGGGTGGCCCTGTATGTAAAGGATAGCATAAAATCTAGCCTAATAAAGGTTAGTGAGGCGAACATAGAGTCCGTTTGGGTTACGTTAGAATTTGGTAATCACACAGTGATTACCAATATTTTTGTTCGGTATTTACAGATGAAAATAAAGGAAAGGGACCTCAGTTAAGAAAAAGGATAAATGAGTCATTTATTACATGTGAGTTTACAGAGGAAGAGGTTCTATTTCAACTGTCAAAAGTAAAGACAAATAAGTCAATGGGACCTGATGGAATACACCCAAAGCTATTAAAAGAGCTTAGTGGTGTACTAGCAAAACCATTAACAGATTTATTTAACCAATCATTGATAACAGGAGTAGTCCCAGAAGATTGGAAGTTAGCGAATGTTGTGCCCATTCACAAGAAAGGTAATAGGGAGGAGTCGGGCAACTATAGGCCAGAAAGCCTTACTTCAATAGTGGGGAAAGTGATGGAAACCATGTTAAAGGATAGGATTGTTGAACATCTAAAAACACATGGATTTCAAGACCAGAGACAACATGGGTTTACTTCAGGGAGATCATGCCAAACTAATCTTATTGATTTTTTTGATTGGGTAACTAAAATTATAGATCAGGGTGGTGCAGTAGACATTGCTTACCTAGATTTCAGTAAGGCTTTTGACACTGTTGCACATAGAAGGCTTATCAATAAACTACAATATTTGAGTTTGGATTCCAATATTGTTGACTGGGTAAGGCAGTGGCTGAGTGACAGGCAACAGAGGGTTGTAGTCAATGGAGTATATTCGAAGCTTGGGCTTGTCACCAGTGGGGTACCTCAGGGATCTGTACTTGGACCCATTCTCTTTAATATTTTTATTAGTGATATTGCAGAAGGTCTTGATGGTAAGGTGTGTCTTTTTGCGGATGATACTAAGATATGTAACAGGGTTGATGTTCCAGGAGGGATAAGCCAAATGGAAAATGATTTAGGTAAACTAGAAAAATGGTCAGAGTTGTGGCAACTGACATTTAATGTGGATAAGTGCAAGATAATGCATCTTGGACGTAAAAACCCAAGGGTAGAGTACAAAATATTTGATAGAGTCCTAACCTCAACATCTGAGGAAAGGGATTTAGGGGTGATTATTTCTGATGACTTAAAGGTAGGCAGACAATGTAATAGAGCAGCAGGAAATGCTAGCAGAATGCTTGGTTGTATAGGGAGAGGTATTAGCAGTAGAAAGAGGGAAGTGCTCATGCCATTGTACAGAACACTGGTGAGACCTCACTTGGAGTACTGTACACAGTACTGGAGACCCTATCTTCAGAAGGATATTGATACCTTAGAGAGAGTTCAAAGAAGGGCTACTAAACTGGTTCATGGATTGCAGGATAAAACTTACCAGGAAAGGTTAAAGGATCTTAACATGTATAGCTTAGAGGAAAGACGAGACAGGGGGGATATGATAGAAACATTTAAATACATAAAGGGAATCAACACAGTAAAGGAGGAGACTATATTTAAAAGAAGAAAAACTACCACAACAAGAGGACATAGTCTTAAATTAGAGGGACAAAGGTTTAAAAATAATATCAGGAAGTATTACTTTACTGAGAGGGTAGTGGATGCATGGAATAGCCTTCCAGCTGAAGTGGTAGAGGTTAACACAGTAAAGGAGTTTAAGCATGCGTGGGATAGGCATAAGGCTATCCTAACTATAAGATAATGCCAGGGACTAATGAAAGTATTTAGAAAACTGGGCAGACTAGATGGGCCGAATGGTTCTTATCTGCCGTCACATTCTATGTTTCTATGTTTCTATGTTTCTCCCACTTGCATCCACCCAGTTCCCTAACCCCTCCTCACCCACTACTGTCAATCCCACTACACCCACTCCGGCTCCTCCTACTACACCCGCCTCTGCTAATCTCTCTCCGTCCTCTCTCCTGCCTATTCCTCCCACAGCCCAAGTTCCCACCCCTTCAGCTTCATTTCCATACCCCGGATATTCCTTCTCCTTTCCTAATCCCTGCCCAACTAACCCGCCCTCCCCAGGTTCCACCTCAGCCCCTGCCCAGATGGCCTGGCCATACCCCTTCCCTTACCACATGGCCCTCCCCTATCCAAACCAAGCCTACTTCCTTTCCCAAGCCACTCCCCAGACCCCGTTCACGCCCAATCCGGCACAGTCTACCCCGGATGTGCCCACATCCAACATGGCCGCCACTACCTCCCTTAACCCTAACGCAGCTTCCTTTCACGCCTCCAATATGGCGGCCCCCAGTTATCCAGCACCCCTAATGCCGGTACTTCCCGGTGACTACTCACCCCAAGCTCATAATCCACTGGCCACCCCAGCATCCGGGATTCCCGCATTCCCCCCGGTTCTGACACCTCACTACCCAGAGGGGTCCAGGTCACAGACGAAGATGAGTATGAGGAGGCCGGCTCTCATGGATACCGGGGCTCACCGGATGCCACGGGGCCTCCGCCTCGCTGTTCCCTCGATGATCCTTTCGGACATACGGGCCGGGGGGATCAGGCCCCTCCTAAATATGTTTCTTTTAATCCTACTCAGGCTAGTGCTCTGATGAAATCACTCCCTGACCCAGAAAAGCAACCTATGCCTTTTTACCGAGGGATAGTTCAAATTCAAAAGACTTATTCCGCCGCATGGCGTGATTTACTGAGCATTTGTGCTATCAAAGCCGGAGATGCATACTGGCCCAGCATTGCCCGCCACCTCAGCACAGATTTGCTTATAAGTGACATTGATTACCCCTCCGGAGTAGCATTCTGCAACCAGCTAAAGGAATGGGCTAAGGACAAACTTGCAGATCAGGCTGCTGGCCTTACTGATATTGTACAGGAAAAAGGAGAATCAGTGGAAAAGTTTCATGCAAGACTGTTTCAAATGTTTACAGATTTGGGATTTGATCTCACAGACAAGATCCATTCTCAAATGCTGTCTGGTTCATTTGTCCTAGGTGTCAAAGACTCCATACGCAAGGGAATCATTGCTGCACGCCCTGAATATAAAGTAGTCCCTCTGGATACCTTACTCCTAGTTGCTAGGGGTCTGGAATCTGCCCAGACTCCTAGAAAGCCCAATTCAGCTCCTCTCATGGTGTCCCGTCCCGGACCTGTCCCAAAAGGCACCAAACCCGAGGATTGATTTTGCTTTAATTGCAAAGCTAAAGGACACTTCAAAAATGATTGCCCAGAACCCAAGAAGGTGTTCAAGCCTGCTCCTGGCCCCAAGGCCACAAAAACAGTTCCAATAGTTGAGGAACCAGATGATTAGGAAATTGGCAAGCCTGTGTCATCAACCCCTGCCATGGCAGTGTCTTCAGGGGATAAGGGGGGGCCACTTGCCACTGTGACTCTACCCATTGAAGGACAACCTACTACATTTCTTGTTGACACAGGTGCAGCCCGAAGTGTTCTACGAGAACAAGATCTGCCAGACCCATCATTTCTGTCAAATATTGATGTCTCTTGTGTAGGAGTGGATGGCCTACCAAGACACAGTCCTTTAACAACTCCATTACGAGTTGGCAACTACCCTAGCTTGCTTGCTCGTTTTGTGGTATCCTCCACATGTCCCATTAACCTGTTAGGCGCTGATGTCCTCTCACGCCTGCAGGCATCTATCATCTTCACTCCAGATGGACAAGTAGAGCTATCTACCCCTCTATCTGTGTCAGACACCTCAGCCTTGTGCTCCCTGCCTCTGATGCTCCATTTAGAAAATCCCCATGAGGATGCACAGGAACTGAGGTCCAATTTCCCGGATTCACTAAAGACACAAGTACATGCAAAACTGTGGTCCTCAGGCCCAGAGGACATAGGCCACCTAAAAGTTCCACCTGTGGTGGTAAAACTCATTCCAGGAGCAAAGCTACCAAGGAAACCACAATACCCTTTAAAACCAGCTCAAACTGCAGCTATCTCAATTCAAATCAAAGCACTCTTGGAGAAGGGTGCTCTTGTCAAGTGTGAATCAAAATGCAACACCCCATTGTTTCCTGTGAAGAAAAAGACTCCAAAAGGTGAACCAGAGAAGTATAGAATGGTCCAGGATCTCCGTGCGGTGAATGAAGCAACAGTCCTGGACACCCCTATTGTACCAAACCCACACACTCTGCTCTCTGGGGTCCCACCTTCTGCAAAATACTTCACAGTCATTGATCTGGCCAATGCCTTCTTCAGTGTACACCTGGATCCAATTTGCCAATACCTGTTTGCCTTCACACATGAAAAGCAACAGTATACATGGACTGTCATGCCCCAAGGGGCACAAAACTCTCCTAGTCAATTTGCAAAGGCCATGTGCTCTATCCTTGATCCATGGCAATCAGACCATCCAGAAGTTGTCCTACTCCAGTATGTGGATGATTTGCTGCTCTGTGGAGATGACATACCCACAACAGAAGAATGTTCAATTAGTCTCCTTTGCTACTTAGCAGACCAAGGATGCAAAGCTTCACTTCTCAAGCTTCAATTCTGTCAACCTACTGTCATCTTCCTTGGCCATTGTCTATCTCAAGGTACTAGACATCTCACTCGTGACCGAGTTAGAGCAGTACTGGAAATTCCACCTCCAAGGACTTCAAAATCTCTACATGCCTTCTTAGGCCTCATTTCCTACTGCCGAGCATGGATCCTAGAAGCCTCTCTGCTCATGCAACCACTCTATGATGCACTCAAGTCAGACCCATTCTGCCTGACCAATGAAGCACAAGAAAACTTCTGTACACTAAAACGTGCTATTGCATCTGCTCCTGCTCTAAGCCTACCAGACTATACCAAACCCTTCAAGTTATTTGTCTCTGAAAGACAAGGCCACGCTACAGGAGTCCTTACTCAAACAAATGAATTAAGAGGCCGTCAAAGGCCTATTGGATTTTTCTCCTGCCAGATGGATATTGTGGCCAGAGGGACCCCTTCTTGCCTTTGGGCCGTTTTTGCAGCTAGAGAACTCATTGAAAGAACTGCAGACCTGGTCCTTGGCCACCCTCTAGTTGTCTTGGCCCCTCATGACATCTCTGCCATCATCAACCAAGTACAACTCAAGCATGTGTCTCCTGCAAGACACCTACGTCTTCAATGTCATCTCCTGTTACCTGACAACATTACCATACAAAGATGTCAAGTTCTCAATCCGTCCACTCTTCTCCCACTACCTGAGGGAGGTATCCACTATGGGTTTATCATGGATGAAACCTACATCTACCTTCTTACTGGTACCATCAAGAGAATGCATCCTGATTTATCCTTTCATGATGGACAAACACCTCTCTGCGAGGGAGCAGGATATGCCTTCTGTACCATGTGGTACAAGCCAAACATCACTCCTGAACCTTGCTACGAAGATGAGCTCTATCATCTGGTGGAGGTGAAACTCACTGCACAAGACTTCTACTGTGACTCTGAAGGCAACAGCATGGTCCTGATTCTTCTACCTTCAGAACTCAAATACTTGTATCATCATTGGGACATTGCCGTCCCACATGTCCCTGTCACCAACCTGAAAACAAGATCATGGAATGATCTTGGACCCATGAAAATTATGGGCCACCATGAATGAATCACAGCTACAGGAAAATTGCATTGTCAGATACCCAACAATTGACCATCTTGAAGCATGGCCACGCCACTTCCTGGAAAATGAATTTCAAGATCTGGTCATAGTGAATGACTATGACCCAGAGACACCTCATGACTGTTTTGAACAGATGAAAATGGGGACAATACACCTACCAACTGTACATGAGGATCCATTAGCAGATCCTGATCTCATTCTGTTTGTGGACGGTTCAAGGTATGCTGATGAAGAAGGAAAATACCACACAGGGTATGCCGTAACCACAACAGATGAAGTTATCAAGTCATCATCTTTACAGTCCAACAATGTCTGCACAAGAAGCTGAATTGCAAGCCCTGACTTCAGCATGCAAGATCTCCGAAGTAAAACGTGCCAACATCTACACAGATTCAAGATACGCTCTGGGTGTGACACATGACTTCGGACTAATTTGGAAAACAAGTCAAACACAGTTCTGCAATCAAGGAACTAATGGATGCCCTCCTACTCCCGGAAGAAGTGGCCATTTTGAAAGTAAAGGCACATGGGAAATTGGATACAGATGAAGCAAAGGGCAACCACTTAGCTGATCAGGCTGCTAAGCAAGCAGCAAGAAAATTGCAGGAAGTGGATGAAGAAGTGTCCGGACACGAAGAAATTCCTATTTTTACCTTGCAGACTCTTCCTACTGACCTAAGAATCTTACGGGAACAGCAAGCTACAACTGCCCCCGAAGAAATACAGAAATGGAAGAAGAAAGGAGCAGTCCTAAAGGATGGAGTATATTACAACAACTTTGGATTCTGCCTTCCTAAGAATCTATATCCAGCAGTTGTCCAATGGGCACATGGACCTGCACATCTGTCAAAAGACTTAATGGCTGCCCTCATACAGAAGTATTATGAAGCACTTGGAATCACAACATTGATCAACAGCTTCTGTAGGGCCTGTGTCATTTGCGCAAAATGCAACCCAGGAAAACCAATCAAAGTGTCCTTGAAACACCTGGCTAAGCCTATGTACCCATTCCAGAGAATTCAGATTGACCATATACAAATGCCCAAGAGTGGGCCTCATGAATATGCACTAGTAATAGTGGACATGTTTTCATGTTTTGGACTTCCAGAAGTTATTGAAAGTGACCAGGGCCCAGCCTTTACAGCAACAGTGACTAAAGAAATTTGGACTGCTCTGGGAGTGACCCTAGCTTTTCACACCCCTTACCACCCACAAAGTAGCGGTAAAGTGGAACGCATGAATGGCACCCTAAAAGCCAGAATGTTAAAAATGTCACAAGAAACAAAGATGCCCTGTCCAAAAAGCTTGTCAATAGCCTTATTCAGCGTTAGGCACACACCTAGAGGGAAGCACTCACTATCCCCATATGAGATTCTATTTGGGACTGCACCCAGACTAGGTTGTTACTACCCTCAACAGTTACAGCTTCAAACTGATGTTTTAGTAGATTATGTAACTGAACTTGCAAGTGCCTTGAACAAAATACATGCCCAAGTTTTCTCTTCAATTCCAGATCCCGAATTTGATACGGGTACCCACAACCTGCTTCCCGGAGATTGGGTTCTGGTCAAGAAATTTGTGCGGAAACATACCCTGGAACCAAGATTTGACGGACCATTCCAAGTTCTCCTGATCACTTCAACCTCCATCAAGTTGGCCGGCAGGCCACATTGGATCCACGCTTCCCATTGCAAGAAGACTCCTGCCCCAGAGGAAGCAGATACCGCACAACCATGTACCTCTGGTACATCATCTCCTTAATTAGCCTAATTAATTCTCAACAAGTAGCCATTACTAAAGATGCCAGTGGGTATACCTTCTGGTACAATTCCTCATGTACCCGTGTGTCTACATACACTTTTGATTACTGTGACATTGTAGACTGCCCATTTCCTACGTCACAAATTCAAACTATCTATAGAGATATCCCACATGTAAAGGACCCCTATGTTTGTGTAGTTGACAAACAATGGGGGCATAACTGTAACCATTGGGGGGCTGCAGGGTGGAATGCTGGGCCTGCCTGGGGTTACAAACCCAAAAGTGCCTTATCTAAGGTAGATGACCATGGTAGATCCCTCCTCCAAAGATGACCCTAAGGAAGCCTGGAGGAGGTACACCCATGAAATTAATCCTAAACATAGAGCATCCCAGCCCAACGGATGCAGATCAGTATGTAATGGGAATGTATTGGAAGAAAGGTTCCTATAACAAATTGGGGCACTTCTACCTAAAAGATATGTGCCACTCTCCAGAGTGGCAAGGGGCCACCCACATGGTCTCAAATCCATTAAAACCACACATCCAGTCCTTTAAAGACATGATGGCCATCGCTAACCCCACCTTTGAAGATACTATGGCCGCTGAAACAGGTTTTAATGATGTTAATTTATGGTTAGAATGGATGAAATATAATGCCAACAAACATAACAGAACCGCATGCTATGTGTGTGGTGGTGCCCGGCCTCACCTTGGCACCGTACCTTTGACTTTGCCAGTAGATATAGAAGAATGTGTTTTGAGTCTTTTTGCCTACCACTATAACTTTAATAGGTCCCTCTGCGAAGCATGGACAGTAGAATACCCTCTCCTAACCAAGGATGTCAAACCCCCAGATGGTGTTACAGTTTACAAAGGAAACTACACATGTTATGCCAATTATGATGGAATTGGTAAGTTCTTGGGTAACTTCTCCAAAGGGCATTGTGCCACCTACAGAACTGTCCCTATGTACCTGTTACAATTCCATGCTAGGTCATTAGGGGATATTTACTGGTTGTGTGGGGATTTACAGTTAAGATCCAGGATGGACAAGGAATGGTGGGGGGAGTGTACTCTGGCTAAAGCCATCATGCCTATACATATTATCTCTGACACACACCCTGACATACATGAGTCCATACACACACCAGCCGAGGTTAAGCGTGAAGCCCCAGTAAGAGGCAGTTTTGACCCCCACATTTACATTGATGCCATTGGGGTGCCTAGGGGGGTGCCTAATGAATTTAAAGCAAGAGATGAAGTTGCTGCGGGGTTTGAATCACTTTTTACCATAGTTACTGCAAACAAGAATTTAAATTGGATAAATTACATTTATTACAACCAACAACGCTTTGTTAACTACACCAGAGATGCCCTCCAGGGTTTAGCCGAACAGCTGCAGGCTACATCTCAAATGTCCTTCCAGAATAGAATGGCCTTAGACATGATTCTAGCTGAAAATGGGGGCGTATGTAAAATATTGCCCGACACCATGACCTGTTGTACGTACATCCCAGAAAACACAGGTCCTAATGGTAAAGTCACCTCGGCCATAGAGAAATTAAATAAGCTCTCTGAAGAGTTAAAAAGGAATTCTGGGATAAAAGATCCCTGGGAAAGATGGTTTGGTTGGATGACTGGATGGCAAAAAGCTTTAATGCATATTGGTATGGCATTACTAATTTTTCTCTTTATTTTTGCTCTTCTCGTTTGTTGTGTCCTCCCTTGTCTAAGAAAATTTCTGCAGAAGACTGTAGACCAAGCGGCACCAACATTTGCACACCTGACAGTTGATGACCAAGATTTCCAAGATTTCAACTCACCCTGTATACCGCTGCAAACTATCCCTTTTACTGATAAAGTGCAAGAGTTTTAGGTAGGGAACCAGCTTAGGGACAGCGTCCATCTCTATGGAACTGACTGCCGTGCGGAGATGTGGTGGACAAGCCACCGCGGGTTACCAGCGGAGTGAAGAGATTTCCTGACCGTATTGACGGATGTGCTGCAGCCTGTTAGGGAAAGGAAGGGACAGAATTGCACTTTGCAATAACACCTAGCTAGCGGTCACTGGGTTTCTGTGCCTTTGGGCTAACACATCTTCTGGTATTAACAAATAAAGTTTATCTTTTTTAGAATCTAACATTTCATAGGGGGGACTGATGTAGAATTATTAAAAACCTTTATTGATCCTGTATTGAATTTTTGTACTAACTCCATTTTAACTACATTACATGACAGATTTTCCTAACAGCATTTAGAATATTGAATAGAGAATGTATTTTCTAGAAAAATATGACTAACACCGGAATTATCAAGTTCCTGTAATATGAAACAAAGTATACTATAGCTAGGCCATGAGAAAACTGCTCTAATGAAATGTTCTTTCATAAAAAAGACCCTGAACCTGACCCCGAGTCTGACATCACTAACTACCCAAAATGACGCCCAAGCCCCCCTTCCCACCGAGTAAGCCTCGTGCTGGGTAAGATGGCGCTTGAGCCATCTGTCCACACCCGTGTCCAAAATGACGCCTACTCCCGGTGGGAGGACACCTAGTCAGCCACTTAGTACTTGAGCCAATTAATAATATTGATGGGTGGACATTGACATAGCCACTTAACACCTAATCCAATTAATGATGTTTATTTGTTGTTATCTTGATATTCAATGATGATGTAATTTTGCTCTTATAAGGGTCTGCGAGCCCGCTTTTAACCAGATGCCATTACATTTTCTCTAAGTGCTTTTAACCTGAACTCCGTGTGTCAGTGTGAATTTACTTCTGCGTATACGCAATTTAATCGTCTCAGATTTGGACAGGAACAGATAGACATTTGAACATATTTGTTTATTTTTAAAATAATCTATATCACAGTGTGTGTCAGTGTAGTGTATGCAGAGTGTGTATGTCAGTGTAGTGTATGCAGTGTGTGTGTTGTACCAGTGTATGCAGAGTGTGTGTCAATGTAGTGTGTGCAGTGTGTGTGTCAGTGTAGTGTATGCAGGGTGTGTGTCAGTGTAGTGTATGCAGTGTGTGTTGTACTAGTGTATGCAGTGTGTGTGTCAGTGTAGTGTATGCAGTGTGTGTTGTACTGGTGTATGCAGTGTGTGTGTCAGTGTAGTGTATGCAGTGTGTGTTGTACTAGTGTATGCAGAGTGTGTGTCAGTGTAGTGTATGCAGAGTGTGTGTCAGTGTTGTGAATGCAGTGTGTGTGTCAGTGTAGTGGATGCAGTGTGTGTCAGTGTGATGGATGCAGAGTGTGTTGTACTAGTGTATGCAGTATGTGTGTCAGTGTAGTGTATGCCGTGTGTGTGTTATCTTAGTGTATGCAGAGTGTGTGTCAGTGTAGTGTATGCAGTGTGTGTGTCAGTGTAGTGGATGCAGTGTGTGTCAGTGTGATGGATGCAGAGTGTTTTGTACTAGTGTGTGCCAGTGTAGTGAATGGAGTGTGTGTGTCAGTGTAGTGGATGCAGTGTGTGTCAGTGTGATGGATGCAGAGTGTTTTGTACTAGTGTATGCAGTGTGTGTGTCAGTGTAGTGGATGCAGTGTGTGTGTTGTACTAGTGTATGCAGAGTGTGTGTCAGTGTAGTGTATGCAGAGTGTGTGTCAGTGAAGTGAAAGCAGTGTGTGTTTCAGTGTAGTGTATGCAAAGTGTGTGTCAGTATGCCTCCAATAATCGGTCATAAAAGGCACTGGGCAATTCATCACATTTCTGCAATACCTCAGCCGTCTTAGACATATTAATCGCCTTTTTTCCTCCGGCTTTCATGCCGACAATAATAGCGTCCCTGTATGCTTTTAATAGCATATCTGCGCCACTGACATTCCACTCACGATCAGTATTTGGATAATGTGCTGCGGCCCATGCTGCTGGGTTGGCCTGATTTTGTGTACGGGCCACTTCTTCCAGCGCTTTAATTGCCGCTTGGTTTATCCATGTCCTTTCCTCGTTGTTGTCAATCTTTCTTTTATTAGGCATGTGCAACGGGGTACAGAATAAAGAGAGGGAAATGCATGAGTGGTATACAGTATAGGGTTAATACATCGTTAACAATGATGAATTACATTTCCTGGGTAGCTATGCCCATTTTTTATTTTCATGTAGGTTAGCAGAAACATATTATTAACAGAAGGAACGTCTGTCTATTTAGAAACCTGTAAGGAGTATATATGCTTAAATCGTATGACTAAAAACGTTTAAGGGATGCATATGCCGATAACACTTAACTTAGAGACGTTTAAGGGTTATATATGTTGGTAATCTGCATCTTTATGAACAGTGAAGGAATATCGATGCTGATACTACATGACTGTCGAAATATTTATAAGGCCTATATGCTGTTAATATATGACTTTAAATGCATTGAGGGCGTATAGGTGCTGATAACACCCGGCTTGAGGAGCATTTAAAGGTTATACATGTTATAAACATATGACTGTAGGATCCTGTGGGGGTTTGCCGATGATACAGGGCTGTAGAGACATTTAAGGAGTGTGTATGCCGATAATGTGTAACTTTGAGAATCTTTAAGGAATACTTAAGCTGATATATGGCTCAGAGACATTCAAAGCCTATAAATGCTGATAATGAGTAGCGTTAAAAACCTTTTAGGATTACTTATGAGTAGGAACACCTATGCTGATATTGTTATCATTATTATAATGATCTCTCTTGGCCGATTTGGTGGTTATGGTTGCTGTATTAATAGTATGGTGTCGCTCAGTAACCCCTGAGCGCGGGGGGGGGGGGGGGGGCATGGCACTGTCGGGAGCAAACTATTAACTGAAAGGTTCAAAGTCAAACTAAACATATGCACAAACAGAGGGTATCACTATGCAAGTCCCGGTCTGCGACTTTCTCACCACCAGGTGTCCTTTGCGGTTTCAGCCGGTGTCGGTCCCAGCTCTGGGGGTAAACGGAACAATCTTGGAAACATCCCAAGTGTCTGTATGTCCCAAGTTGGATGCCGCCGGCCGGGCTATACCCAGCTTTTGCTTCGTCCGCCGAGGAGATAGTGTGGTTGTGGCTATCTTTCGTGGCTATCAGGGTTCGTGAGGGCCCCCACTTGTAGGCAATCCCTGCCGATCTCAGGGCTTGCGTGACATGTTGGAGGGATCTTCTCCAGGTCAGGGTGGAGCGGCAGAGGTCCTGCAGGAAATGGAGCTGCATCTCTTCAAACTGGTAAGGTGCGTTGTTTCTTGTCTCTCGTTGGACCGCCATCTTGTCTCGGAGCATGAGGAAACGTACCATCACGTCCCTAGGTACCCCAGCCGGGGCTCTAGCTGATGTGGCTAGTCTGTAGCAGCCATCCAATTGTATATTTTTGGCTACTCGTTGTTGCAGTAGGGCTGCAAATAGGCGGCGTAGGAAGTGCGGCAGTTCTTGGTCATCGACCGACTCTGCGATGCCTCTAATCTTGAGGTTTGTTCGCCTTCTTGTGTCTTCCATTGCCTCTTTGAAGTTGGGTGGCATGTTGTGCAGTCTGGAGTTGCAAGATCTGCTGTGCGTCGCGTGCTTGGCGTTGGGCTATAGAGGAGACAGATTCTTCGGTACCTCGCACTCTGGCCGTGACCATAGAAATATCCTCTCTGATGATGTCTAAATCTGCGTTAAAGAAGGCTCTGATGTTGTTCATCAGGGCTTGTATATCTCCCTTAGTAGCTGGGGCTTGAAGGTCTTCCTGCAGTGAGGTTAATTTTGAGCCCTCTGATCTCGGGATGTCATCGAGGGTATCGAGGATTTCATCTTCGGAGGAGGGGCAGGTTGAGTCCGCTGGCGACGCCATTTTGGGCCTAGGCCGCGGTTGCTGCAGCAGGTCGCAGATGTTTCTGGAGCCCTCCCCCGCGAGGGTTCTGAGTTTCTTAGCTTTTTTGCCCATCTCTGGTGTTGTTGGGCTCGGTCCTCGGTTGTGTGAGGGTAAGAAATCGCCGTTATGCGTGTATTTGCCGTGGGTATAGCGGGAGCTCGTCCGACATGCGTCTGCTCCCTTCAGTGTCCCGGCCACGCCCCCTTTCCTCGTTGTTAAACAATGTCATAAGCAGTTGCTGGCAATCAGCCCAAGTGGGATTATGTGTCTGGACTATGGAGGTAAACAAATCCGTCACGGCTTGAGGTTTATCGGTGTATGAGGAGTTATGGGTCTTCCAGTTAAATAGATCAGTAGTAGTGAAGGGAACATATATGAATACAGGATCAGCGTGTTGTAAATGGCCGTCACCGTTAATGTGTGTCGGGCCTGGTGTCAGTCGGAGTTGGAGGGTACCGGTCAGTTGTCGGGTTAGTATGGGGCTTCGTTTAGAAACGTCAGTTAGGGGTTCCGGTCGAGGGGTAGTAAGACGAGGGGAAGGAGACGCTTTACTGAGGGGGAGATCAGTGAGTAAAATATTCCGGGCCTGACTAGGAGGAGCCTGACCAGGAACTAGATATGACGTCAAATCTGGATAGTTGGGGTTAACGGAGGTAGGTACCGGAAGGGGAGGGTTTAAAACAAGAGGGCTGGGCTCTGAGCTAGAGGAGGGGGTAGGTGGGGACAACGGGGCAAGGGGAGTAGCGTTACCAACAGCACCTCCTCTTCCTCTTCCTGTGGAGGAAGAGTAAGGGGGCGGCATGGGGATCTCGGATTCAGGAGGCGTGTCCAAAATGGGCGTAATTACGGCCTTAGTGGACAAGCGAGTTCTGGCCACCATGAGGCGACATTGTTCCTCGTGGCATACCCGGATCCATTTTGGCAAGTCATTTACGGCCTGCTTCCAACAATCAATATACGGAAACTGGCCGTAAAGTTCAGGCCTACCTGATACAGCCACGTGTACACGCTGTACCAGATTAGGATCCAAACTTCCACGTTTCCAAAGTAGGCCATTCCCTACTACATAAAGTAGTCAGGCGTGTTGGAGACATTTCTACCCCAAAATCATACACAGTGTATCCCTTTTTAAAGTTTTTCAACATACATCCTACGGGATCCATAACCGTTGAATCTGACGCACCCATACTAACAATGAAGCGTCGTCTCCAACAGAAACTAAACAAACAAACTTCCAACGGTCACACCCGTTCCCTTGGCAACAGCACCACGTGGTACAGTTACTAAGCGAAACGCACACAACAAAACACTCAGGGAATTCCCGTACACACACAGCTGTTACACCAGTCACTAAATAACTATTACTGTGCCTTTTGGTGAAACTATACAGTCACCCACGCTATAATTCCCTATATCTGAATTACCCATCTATAACATACCCCAGTAACATCGTCTTTACAAACAGTAGTTATAGTACGGTTAGCATTGGTTAGAGTACAATTTAAAGTCACAGTTCAATTAGTAGTGGTTATGGTGTTAAACATACAACATAGACGACAGTTATTAGTAGTTATTTACAATATCAGTAGTTATTATACATGGTTATGGTACCGTGCGCTATAATACAGTTACACACTATTCACACTCTCGCTAGACGGCAGAGCTCACGCTATCTAGCAAGATATACACGCTACTAAAACAATCTTTAACACATTTACAATTCCCAACTAATCTATTGGCCAGTACCTCGATGGACTACCTAAAACTATTTACATCCGTTTTGGTTAGCCACGCTGCCCAAGCACCACATGTAGCGAACTAGAGGGCGGAATTTACAACAGCACCCTCTTAGTCTATATACTCTATCAAAAATCTAGTGGGTTCCAAATTTAAATGCCTTCCCACTTAGCCAAGATAGGTTGAGATCTAGCGGACCGAATTTACACAGACGCCGCTTAGTCTCCCGGTCCCTCCGACCTAGCGAACGTCATATACACCCTTGAACGCTAGTCTAGACAAGACACCGGTGTCCGGCTTGGGCTATTTACACAGAACCCAGCCTGACTCCAAACCAAAATTAAACAGGCTGACTACAGGGCGTTTAATTGAGCGGTGCGCCTTCGCTCCTTCCCTCCACTGGAGGGGGCAGATTCCATACACAAATAACCCCTTATGGGCCTACCGCACAATCGGTATCCAATACCCCTAGTGGGTCCACCGTCTAAAACAGTAGTCGTCTTACCTCCTCGTTCCTGAACCTGGGTTCACACTCATCGACGGGGACCCCCCCAGCACTTACTACGTAGAGGCCGATGATCTCCTGGACAACAGACCAGTGGCACCGAGATGAAGGGAGGTCCACGCAGAAGTTCAGGGGTGCAGCCGTAAAGAGCGTGGGCAAAGATAGACCGTCTCAGGCCTCTGCTTCTCAGCTACCGTTGAACGATGAGCTTCCCGGCCAACTGCACCAAATGATACCGGAGAAACTGACGGAAGCCAAGCACAGAGAAGTGGACACAGGTTTCTTCAGGAAGGAGGAGATCTTTATTCAATTCACCGACCGGGACTCAGAGGGACTAATGTCACCAAAAAACAGCAAAGTCTGAGCCCTGATCATACAGTGTAGGTCCCTTATATAGGCATGTAGCTCCTCCCATAATCAGTTCAACCTACACATACTCTTATCTATCAATCGAATAGAGACTAAATTCCTGTTTGACCACATGGCTTGCCCAGCACAATGGAGGAGGGGAAATACTCGTATATCCTGTATTCCTACACTTGCTCAGTACTCTGTTGATTGTATCTTAGCTACGTGCAACCAACCGACCGATACATCAACATATGCAAGTGCACATACCATGTGGCAATCTTGTCCTAGTAAATTTATTTTTACTGAGATTCCACCACATAATCACTGTTTGCATTAGCCATATTCCAATCAGTTTGGTCATGCAGTGAATGGAGTAAGAAAAAAAAAATATGTCTGTGCATCTTTTACCTTCTATTACAAGATTGAGTCACATACTTTACAGTATAAATTTTTAATTTTAATCCACAATATCTCGGACAGTATGCATTCGTTTGTGCCCATTTGGCACTTTATATTACTTCACCGATTTCCACTTGCTGGCTAATTTGTTTACATTCATTCTTTTGTAATTTCTGCACATTGGCGGTACATTTACTGTTTCTAATTCGGATTTGTGTGTTTCAATGTTCGCCCCATGGTCTTCTGTAGTGATGTTGCGAACACAAAATTTTCGGTTCGCGAACGGCGAACGCGAACTTCTGCAAATGCGAACCGCCATAGACTTCAATGGGCAGGTGAATTTTTAAACACACAGGGACTCTTTCTGGCCACAATAGTGATGGAAAAGTTGTTTCAAGGGGACTAACACCTGGACTGTGGCATGCCGGAGGGGGATCCATGGCAAAACTCCCATGGAAAATTACACAGTTGATGCAGAGTCTGGTTTTAATCCATAAAGGGCATAAATCACCTAACATTCC
The DNA here is from genome assembly GCF_036172605.1 of Pelobates fuscus. Classification (NCBI taxonomy): domain Eukaryota; kingdom Metazoa; phylum Chordata; class Amphibia; order Anura; family Pelobatidae; genus Pelobates; species Pelobates fuscus. The sequence continues at coordinate 118,374,855 of NC_086325.1, forward strand.
TAAATCACAATGGATATTGATTGACACCTGACATATGACATAGTGACACCTTGACATATGGATTGACACCTGTCCTCAGAGACCCTGATACACATTGACACAGAGCAGAGGGGGGGGACCTACTGTATGATCAGGTAGTGTAAGACTATTCTTATCAGTTTAATCCCTGTTACGAGTAGAGGACTATTTCCTTGTTTTGCCAAACCCCTTCAAAGATGGGAAAAGCGGTATGAGTGGAAGAAACGAGGAAATGTGGTCAGGTGGTGGTGCCAGCCCTCAGTGCATATATAATAATATATATAAAAAAATAAATATAAAATAAATAAAATGATCAATATTAACTCCCCACCCCCCTTTTTCTAAAGGCAGTGAATCATGGGGCTTCTGGGGGCGTCCGTAGCATGCCGCATCTTAAGGGGCAGGCTGGGGTCATCCAATCACAGCTTGCCCCATTAGCAATTTTATCCCAAGTGTGTTCCGCATTTCTCTGATTAGTGTGGATCTGCCTCCCTCTCTTCACTTCTGTTTTAGTGAGAGAGGGAGAGAGATCTGTGGTTTAGCTAGAGAGATTTAGGTATTTATAGGTAGGGATTTGTAAAATCTTGAGACCCAAAGGCTCTTTTCAGAGCCATTAACCCCTGTCTTGCCAGTGATCACTATAATCACTGGCTCTTGCACAGCAGCACGTTTCTGCTGTTTGTGCCTTGTTTTTTTTTTTGTTAGGGGTTCATTTTTTGTGATCTTTTTTTCTTTTTTGAGACCCAAAAGCTCTTTTCAGAACGATTAACCCCTGTCCTGCCAGTGATCACTATACAGATCACAGGCTCTTGCACAGCAGCACTTATTTTGCTGTCTGTTCATTTTTTCAGGGGTTGATTTTTTTTTTGTGACAGGTCACTAAGTAAAGTGATTGTGATCATGTACATGGATCAGGGAAGTCAACCAGCGCTTAGCAGTCATATGCCACCCTTGCGCTAGAGTCTGACGCGTCTATGTCAGACTTTGACCCTGATTTTGACCCTGCCAGGTGCTCAGATACATCATCACTAGATACAGTGTCTACTGCTAGTGATGTATCTGGTGATGTTGTATCTGTGCCTGCTAGTCCCCCTGCCAGAAGGAGACGTGCTGCTCCAGCTGGCAGAACTGCTGAGGAGTGGGTAGTGCCTCATCGCCAGAGGCCAGACATCCCATCCTTTACTGCAAATCCTGGCATTAATTTGGATGTCACAGGATTTAGCCCTCAGCAGTTTATGGAGGTGTTTCTGGGCGATGATGTATTGGGGAACATTGTCGCCCAAACTAATTTATATGCCCATCAATTCCGAGCTACAAATCCGGACTCTTTTTTGGCAAAGCAGCAATGGGCCCCCATCGATGTGCCAGAATGTAAAAGATTCTGGGCATTGACTATGCTGATGGGCATCATAAAGAAGCCCTCCATCCGCTCCTACTGGAGCAGTAGCCCCATCTGCTCTACCCCCATTTACTCCCAATGTATGTCGAGGAAGAGGTATGAAATGATTCTGCATTTCATGCACTTCAGCGACAACAGCCTGTATCCCCCTAGGGAGCATCCCCAGTTTGACAGGCTGTATAAAATCCGCCCCCTGATTACCCACTTTGCTGCCAGGTTTGCAGAGGCTTATACACCTGGAAGTAATATATGTGTGGATGAATCCCTGATGAAGTATAAGGGAAGGCTGGGATTCAAGTAGTATGTTCCTTCCAAGCTCTCTAGGTATGGTGTAAAGATGTATAAGCTCTGTGATAGCGAGACTGGGTATACTCAGGTCTTCCGGGTGTACGAGGGAAAGGATAGCCACCTTGACCCTCCAGGTTGCCCAGAACATATGGGAACCAGTGGCAAGATTGTCTGGGACCTGATATTCCCCCTGATGAACAAAGGGTACCACTTGTATACTGACAATTTTTATACAAGTGTCCCTTTGTTCAAGCTACTGTACTGTTTTGATACAGTAGCTTGCGGTACAATTAAAAAGAACAGCACAGGTTTCACAGGACAACTTGCACGCACCTGGCTACGAAGGGGGGGAGACCTCAGCTCTGCGCCAAGAGGAGCTGTTGGCAGTTAAGTACAGAGACAAGAATAACGTCCTGTATACTGTGTACTTATGCACAAAGCGTTGTACGATCAGATTACACACATGTGCCATGCACAGCACATGTGTGAACTTGCCCAACTTCAATGCCGCCAACAAATTTGTTCCGTTGTCACAAACCACTTTGCCGATCTCCAGTTGCTGCGGAGTCAGCCACTTTTCCACCTGTGCGTTCAGGGCGGACAGGAGTGCTTGTCCGGTGTGACTCTCTGCTTTCAAGCAAGTCAAACCCAAGACGGCGTGACACTGCCGTATCCGGGATGTGGATAGTACCTGGGGAGCTGGGGGGGTGCCGTTGATGTGGAGCAAGATGCAGCAGCAGAAGAGGACTCAGCCGAGGAGGTTATGGAAGAGGATGGAGTAGGAGGTGGCAGCAGGATTGTCTGCAAGTCGTGGTGGTGTCACCAACTCCTCTGCAGAGCCACGCATTCCATGCTTGGCAGCCGTCAGCAGGTTTACCCAATGTGCAGTGTAGGTGATATACCTGCCCTGACCATGCTTTGCAGACCAGGTATCAGTGGTCAGATGGACCATTGCCCCAACACTGTGTGCCAGACATGCCATTACTTCCTTTTGCACAATCGAGTACAGGTTGGGGATTGCCTTTTGTGAAAAGAAATTTCGTCCGGATACCTTACACTGCGGTGTCCCAATAGCTACAAATTTTTAAAACGCCTCAGACTCCAATAGCTTGTATGGTAAAAGCTGGCGGGCTAATAGTACAGACAAGCCAGCTGTCAGACGCCGGGCAAGGGGGTGACTTTCTGACATTGGCTTCTTACTCTCAAACATGTCCTTGACAGACAGCTGACTGTGGGCAGATGAGCAGGCCTGACACACAGACGCTTGCAGACAACTAACTGCTATTCAATCTATAACAGTGAAAAAGGTTTTTTGGTTTTTAAATGCACGCTATTGTGACACCAGATAAGAGTGGCACTTTGAACTGGCAAAGGTTGGCATAGTACACACTGTAGGCCTGACACACAGACGCTTGCAGAAAACTAACTGCTATTCAATCTATTACAGTGAAAAAAATATATATTTTTTTAAATGCAAGCTATTGTGACACCAGATATGAGTGGCACTTTGAACTGGCAAAGATTGGCAGAGTACACGCTGTAGGCCTGACACACAGACGCTTGCAGAAAACTAACTGCTATTCAATCTAATACAGTGAAAAAAGTTTTTTGGTTTTAAATGCACGCTATTGTGACACCAGATATGAGTGGCAATGTGCACTGGCAAAGGTTGGCAGAGTACACGCTGTAGGCCTGACACACCCGCTTGGAGACAACTAACTGCTATTCAATCTATAACAGTGAAAAAAGTTTTTTGGTTTTTAAATGCATTCTATTGTGACACCAGATAAGAGTGGCAATGTGCACTGGCAGAGGTTGGAAGAGTAGACGCTGTAGGCCTGACACACAGACGCTAGCAGAAAACTAACTGCTATGCAATCTATTACAGTGAAAAAAATATATAATTTTTTTAAATGCAAGCTATTGTGACACCAGTGAGTGAGTGGTGGCACTGGGCAGGCCCTGAAACACACACTAGTGAAGGAAACTGACTGCTATTATATTACAGTCCAAAAAGTGTTTTTTTTTTAAATGCAACCTATTGTGACACCAGTGAGTGAGTGGTGGCACAAGTGGGCATAGTATGTGCTATGAGCCTGACACACAGGCTGACTGGCAGGCAGGCAACTGCAATTGCATTACACACAAAAAAGATAAGGAGACTGATGTTCCAGCCCTAAAACTGGCTTTTTGGTGTGCTGTCCTTACAGCAGAGATCAGATGAGTCCTTCAGGACTGTAGTGGACACTGTATACACTAACCTAGCTATCCATTTCCCTATCAAATCAACAGCAGCTACACTTTCCATCCTCTCACTAAGAATGCAGCTTGAGAATGAATCTAAAATGGATGCTGTCCAGTAGGTGGGAGGGACTGCTAGGGAGGGTGTGCTGCTGATTGGCTGGAATGTGTCTGCTGACTGTGAGGCACAGGGTCAAAGTTTACTCAATGATGACAAATATGGGGCGGATCGAACCGCGCTTATGTTCACCCGCCGTGGCGAACGCGAGCACGCTATGTTCGCCAGGAACTATTCGCCAGCGAACCGTTCGGTACATCACTAGTCTTCTGTTCTACTTGGTCATTAGAGATAGGTTGTTCGTGGGTTTGCATTCACTATAAATCACTAAATTCACTTTTTGCAAGTTGACACGCTTTTGTTTTAGGACCCGTTCAGTTATTTATTTTTCGTGCACCTCACTTTAATGTAATTTTAGAAGAACGTGTAGTTCGGTAGTTTTCATTGTAAATGTCAGGGTGTTTTTAGCTTTCATAGGAATTTGTAGTCTTATAGCCTCTTTCAACTAATTTACAATCACAATTATATTTTATTTAGTTATATCTCACCCTTAAGGGGCATCTTTATTGGTTATATTGTCGTGTTTGTTATAACATGAGTGTTGGATAATTATTCTCACTTAAATGACGTACATTAATTGGATGGAATGGTTACATGTATTACGCTTTATTTTGTCAATGTCAAATTCCGCTGGTTTAGTCCTGGTAATTTAATATCAATTCTTTTCTATTACAGTATTACCACTGTTACGGACCGTTTCAGCAGAAAAGGGTAAAAATCAGTTTAGGCGATAATCCCCTTTTCACAAAAAGGCACAGCTACTGTAAAAGCACCAAAACTCACGAATTCGGATATAGGGGAATACATCAAACTCCCGAACTGCATACAAGGGAATAAGGTAGCACTCCAAACTCCCGAACTGGAACCTCACGAATTGCTGCTAGCAGACGAATAGGAAAAGCTCCCAAGCGGCTTACACTCCTGGCAGTCAGTCCCTATCAGCATACAGTGAATCCCCCCAAGAACGAGACAAGGCTCCGTGTTGAGGGTCAAGCAGTGGTCTGTTTATTCAGGGCTACCTGCCCCTGTATTTATGCAGGTCTCCCATCTGGTGGACACTCCCCTAGGGGACCAGATGGAAGACTGAAACAGCAGACAGACATGTATCATTTTCGTACACACAGCCACAATACTTTCCCACCATGCATCTTGGTTTCCTCCTCTCTGTCCTGGAGATAATTAATGAAGTAATTCAATTATCTCCTAGGACAAAGGCCAGACTCCATTATGCACATGGTGACACAGAAACATACTATCACTTTAAAATACATACAGACACATTTTATACACAAAACACAGACATGTAACATATCCCCAGATAGCACAGGTCTGGGTGCACATTATTAGGAGAATGGCACCCAGACCACACAAATACATTTTAATTGCCATGGAGCCAAAGTCTTTAATTATACGAACAGGCTCCATGGCAGGCTATCTGGGTTACTACAGTTCACATAAAACAAACTACCGAATTTCCCTGCATTCACCAAATCCATACGAATGAGAACCAGGGGCTGGAGGTTCAGCGGTGCCTGCACGTAAAAGTGTCCGATTTTGGTGCATGAAAGCCGGGCAGAAAAGCGCTGGCTGCCCGGGGAGCTCCAGAACACCGCCACCTAGCGGCCGCAAAGTGTAACAGCGGCCACACAGTTAACAAGCAATTAAGCTGCGGTTAACCGCAGCTTCAGGGAGGTAAATTGGCAGCACACTCCAGCTTCTGGGTGGCCAATTAACAACGCCGGCCGGCTTCCCACGGCTCTGGGGATGTTGGTGAACGACTGTTTGTTCGGTAGATGGAATCTACCGAACTGCTGTGCAGAAAGGGAGAAATAAATCCTTCTGCACAGTAAAATTAACCCTTTAGCTGCCGGTCCATAGTCCAGAGGCAGCAGGCGGGCAACCAGGCTCCTCCAATACAATGTGGCGAGATTGGTTTCGTCACAACCACAAGCCTGACGACAATTATATATTAACTCTGCATTTGTGTTTGATAAGGTATATGTTTATTGTAACTCATATATGTCCAACGTTCACATGTGGGTCCAAACGTGGCTAGCGGTTTTCCTGCCTAGTGACACTGCACAATATCTTTTCATCATCACTCTTTTTTTCAGGTATTACAAGTTGGACCTTTAGCAGGTCTCACAAAGGTTGCAGTTGCCTAGAAGTTTCTCTGTGCAAATGTTCTGTTCTAGGTACTTAGACACCAGTTACTTTAATTTGTCTTTGTCCATTAGTGTTATTATTATAATCCACAGCCTTTCTTTCGCTATTTCTGGGTACACATCAAAACCAACACATTTTTACTCGTTTATTCACCCCTTTTCCTGGGTTGACGTGGGGCTTGTCTTTTTAGGCTTGACTCACGCATGGTCCACGGTACGCATACATTCAAACGTTACAACATCAATTATTAGACTTGTTTTATGTACATTTACATATCCAATGTGATATTTACTTTCTATCATGTTATATGTTGCTTTTGTTTAGAGGCTCTTCTCCACCGTTAGGCAAGTAGGATAAAGGAATTTCTGCTCCTATGCCACTCAGGTATACTGGTTTATTTTTCCTTCACACTCTGCTTATGGATTCCTATTTTATATTCTTATACGTATCACCTATTACTCATAGGTCACAGTCAGGTCCCTACTTTGCCATTCAAGTTATGATCACGTCCATTCTACAAGGGTATGTGCAGTTGCATCCTTCTGTTCACTGTATTTCCTTTCTATACATGGTACATGATTAATTGGTATATTTATTCTATAGGTGCACATTTACTACAGTACTTCCCTTTGAATCTATCTTGTCTAGCAAGGTATGTATCGATTATGCTCAGTACGAAGGAGTCAAGCCCCGTCTAGGGAAAGAGAACTGTCTGTTAGGTTCAGGTGCTGGCCCTCATTTATAAGTATAAGTATAATTAATCTAACGGTCCAACAAGGCCAGGGAGGTTTTGCCCAAACAACCCGCATCATAATTCTATCCTTGCATACCCTTTTGCAAGGTCATAGTCAGGGTCTCACATGTCACTGCCACATGTTTTTATGGCACTTTAATTGTCACCCTGCCATTTTGCAAAGTGGCCACAAACCCCCTCGAGCCAAATCATAGATAGAGCCTCTCAATGCTACTTGGCAACTAGCAGGGCCTCACTTGTCATGGGGTGCCGGCACTAGTTAGCAAGCTAGTTCTGTGCATTGTTAATAGGAGTAGTCCCAGAAGATTAGAAGTTTGCGAATGTTGTGCCCATTCACAATAAAGGTAGTAGGAGGATTTAGGCAACTTTAGGCCAGTAAGCCTTACTTCAGTTGCAGGGAAAGTAATGGAAACCATGTTAAAGAATAGGATTGTTGAACATCTAAAATCCCAAAGAATCAGAGATCAGAGACAACATGGGTTTACTTCAGGGAGATAATGCCAAACTAATCGTATTGATTTTTTTGATTGGGTAGCAATTATAATAAATCAGGGTGGTGCAGTAGACATTACTTTCCTAGATTTCAGTAAGGCTTTTGACACTGTTGCACATAGAAGTCTTAGCAATAAACTGCAATCTTTAAGTTTGGATTCCAATATTAAGAAAACTATACAAAATATCCCCACTATATGCTAAAACAAAGCAGAAAACATACTGAATGGTGCACCCCTAAACACCAATATACAAATACAAACATACAGAGTGTAGGATTTCGACAAAGTGACACCTAATATGCTGAAAAATATAAATAAAATACAATATATTATTAAAAGTGCACTTGCAGGGTAGATTCTTCATCTCCAGGCTTCTCTGCCTGCTGCCTGATGACAGCACCTCTAATCCTCGATCCCCCTGGCCAGATCCGACCTATACATATGGAATAGTTTCCTCCTCAATGGATCTCCATTGTCATTCCCTCATTGTAACAAATCACTGGTGTCATGTTCAGTGCTGGAACTCAGGTGCAGTAACAGCTCTCCTTTACAAGAACGATCTACAGAGATCCTGAGGTTGAGAACAGGATTCTGTTAATTCAGTGATGGCATGGGGGCTTTAATACAAATAACAAAAAAAATCCAACGCAAAGGTATCCAAAGAAGGGTCAGGCAGAAATCAGAGTCAGACGGTCCAGAGTCAGGGCAGGCGGTAATCAGCTAAATTCAGAGAGCAGGCAAAGTCAGGAAACCAGCAAGGGTAGAAAACACAAGGAAACAAACGCTAGGATTCTTGAGGCAGGCAACAAAACAACGAAGCACAAACTGAAAGGTGTGCTCTGCTTATAAAGGAGTGTCTCAATCACATAACCTGGTCTCACCTGTAGGAGGGGTTACCTGAGATCAATGTGGCTGACTGTGGGACTCAGCACCATCTTGGATGCATCATTGTCCTGGCTCAGCCCCTCAGCCACACCTCCTCCATCCTCTAACCTGCAGACCAGTTTCCTCATGCAGTGGCTGGCATCTTGGAATGCTGGAGCAATCACTGTGTTTCCTTGCTTTGAAACGAGGTACACAAGCCACAGGCGCTATAACCGTAGCAAGCTCCTGAGGAAGTCTCCTGAAACGAAATGCGCCGAGCAGCAGTAAGGGGAGGTGAAAGAATGAGTCCAGAAGTCAAGCAGCAACAGTGGAGTTCTGACCTTTGGGCCTATAGAACAATTTCCATCGTGGACTGAACTGCACCTATAGGACACGGTGGGACTTTTGCCTTAATTTAATATTATGTGCCACTTCGCTATGTGAGTGTGTTTGATACTCTATATACATTTTATGTTTATTAAAGGTTACGGTGTCATTTTTATGTTTTTTCTCTTTTTATGAGATTTCCACATTCCAGATGGTAATTATAAATATACTGTAGTGATTGTGGCATCCTGGTTCCTTTTATTTTTCTCTTTTCTGTGATTTAGAGGGTTGGGAGTGACCCTATATTCAGAGGCTGCCTGCACATATCCGCACTTGAACCCCCACTCACCAGTTGTTTGTATATACTATAACCGCTGCAGACTGACCTCCAGGGCATTGCGGATGCCCTGGGAAAGGTGAGTACCGTCAGCGAATGTGAAACTCTATGACTGACATCTCACCTGTAACCTATCGTGTACTGGGGTCATCTTTGGTCTGGCAAGGCAGTCAAATGTTTCTCCAACAACTTGATGGCAACTTGGTGGCATGCAAGATAATCAATGAAGGGCGCTCTTCTTCTTTGACCACCATCCGGTTGCTCTGAAAATTGACTTGGCTTACCGAAAGTTGCAGTTTTACCTTATATGTGAATACACCCCAGGAGTGGCTAAAACTGAAGCTGATGTCTTGTCCCGATCTTATTTTCAAGAGTTTTTCGAGATCCATTCCACTGCCAACAAGCACTTGTCCCGAACTCCTGTATTTCAAGAGCTGGTTATGGATTAACCAATTTGATGACCAATGCTCGGTCACTTTCCGGTACCGCTCTATCGGACAATACCAAAACAGAAGGAGATAGTTCTGGTGTACCTAATGTACCACACAGGAAAAAGGGAGATAGACCAGCACTAGGCTGCTCAGTTACTGGAACACATAGGGATCACTAAAAATCTATGAAAAAGAATGACTAAATAAAAAACACTCTGAACAAGTGTAGACTCCAGGAGCTAGCTAAGTGACTGATGGCTAGAGCAAAACAAACCAGGGGATGCTGTACCTTTAGATGGCTAATAGGTGCGATATCTCTTTAAATCATGAGAACATAGTATAGAAATGCAGAGTAGACTCAACTGCAAATAGATATAGAAAAGAGAATCTATACTAAAAAATAATAATAATAATAATAATAATAAAATAAAAACAATAAAGAAGAGACTCAAATAGGATGAGAGTAATGTGAGTCTCTAATTCTTAACTGGATATGTGGCAAAAAATGCGAGGAATAAGTGACTGAGTCCTCAATCAATGAGGGTGGATGATACTTTCTTAAATCATATACTTTGTATCAGTAAAGCTGGAAAGTAACTCTACAGTAAGTGCTACAGTACAAGAAACTGCAGACTAGGCAATATTATTGTATATCGCTAATGGACTGAAGCAGGAAACTGGATGCGATTGTAAAAAAACTACCAGTTTATTCCATATGTTAAAAATAGTAAAAATATTAAAAAATACAGGTAGAGAATAAATCAGAGATGCATTACCAGACTATAGTTCCACAAATTGATTGCAAGGACCTTCGGATAAGTTCGGATGAATATAGATTGAAATAATCCGTATTCTGGCTGCCGGTGAGGACGGCGTTCATCTGCAAGCACGTACCGAACTGGAGCCTCACTTCAGAGGACGTGCAGAGCAGACCGCTCCGGTTGTGGTAGTTTCCAAATGGGTCCTGCGTTCAAAGATAGGCTGCTGTTGTGACTGCTGGTAGCTGTGTCTGATCCTGTATGCGTCTATGGACGTCTGTCTAACGCGTTTCGTAGGGGATAAGCCCTACTTCATCAGAGACATAATGCTGTCCATTGCTTCAGTGTTCATTTATATACATATTGCCTTAATTACCAATAATACAATTATACTTTTGATACATAAATGACATGTATAAGAATACATTACAAACGGAATTAAATAAACAAGATGAAATAAAAACGATGTTGAAAACAGTAATATAAAACAATCTCCACATGATTATAGGGGGTAGATAAAACAATAATAGGGAATACATAAAAACATTCCATGAGATACTTCATAGAGGAATGGGTTGTCTAATGCTGGATATCAATTAAAAAATATATTAATAAATAAATAAATAAATCGATAAATAGATTAAATGAAAAAATCTTCAGGGTTAGTTGATCCATTAAGTAAATGGCTAACAATATAGGACCACAATAAAGGAATCACAGATGTATAAAATAGAGAAAACGTCTATGTAGGGAGAAAATAAATAAATATGTGCAGAAGCCAGGGGAGAGTAATGGATAAAGAATATATCAGAATAACAGAATGATAGTACAAAGAGGTTAGGTGTACATAATTAATTTCGTCCATTCTGAAATAAAGCAGAAGAGAAATTAGTATTCAAATTAGTCCATATATTGTTATATTATATAAGTGATGCGAAGGAAATATTTCTTTTTAAAGTGCTGCTTATGTGCAGAATATGTGCTAATCTGAAATATAGTGCACTAATAAATAAAGAGGATGTGAAAAAATAAAAATAAAAAATAAATTTCTTTAAAAAATGTTTTTTATAAAAAGGCATTAACCCCTTAAGGACCAAACTTCTGGAATAAAAGGGTATCATGACATGTCACACATGTCATGTGTCCTTAAGGGGTTAAGCTCAAAATCTAAATTTAGTCCTTAGGGACTAAAGTCTCTAACTTAAAAATCCATTTGGCTTCTGTTTGGTCTAAAACCTCATCGATACTTCCTCCTCTCCAATTTATCTTTACTTTCTCAATAGACATAAATTTGAGTCCTGTGGGGTCTCACTCTTAAAAAAGGTCTCAAGTTTGCTCCCACATCCAAAAATTCAGATTTCAATGTCTGCATAGACCTACATAAATTTATACGGAAGATCTCAATCAAAAAATTCTTCATGGAAAAAGACAGGATACAACAGGAGGCGGATCAGGATTACACACATACTGAACTACATCTTACCTCCACCTTCTACCCACAACATATGAAGAATGACTCCATTAGAGTATTTGAGAAAATGGTTGAGAAGGACTTTAGAAATAAGATTACTAAGAAGATCACGAAAGACAATTTAACTAGAAAAGAAAGGAATGCACTTAAACAACTCATGAGATCTGAGGATATCACAATAAAAGCAGCAGACAAAGGGGGCGGACTGGTCATCTTGAACACCAGTGACTATATAGAAGAAAACCAGAGACTATTGGGAGATACCAGCACCTACCTGCAATTGAAAGGTGATCCTACTACCCAATATCAAGATGAACTCAAGGAAATATTGAATTTCGGAAAAGAGAGAGGGATCTTGAATGAAAGGGAATATAAATACCTATATGTCCAGCACCCAAGGATACCGATATTTTACCATCTACCAAAGATACATAAAAGACTGGTGAAACCCCCGGGAAGGCCAATTGTATCGGGAATTGGATCCCTTACTGCAAATCTTTCTGAATATGTTGATCAATACCTACAGCATCTAGTCTCCTGTTTAAATTCCTACCTCAGAGACTCTACTTAAATTTTAAACATTTTATCTGGGTTTAAGTGGGAAAAGGAGATGATTTTAGTTACTGCCGACGTTACCTCTCTTTACACAATAATTGAACACCTCCAATGATGTGAGGCGACCCAGTTTTCTCTATCAAAGTAGTCAGTATTGAAAAATGACCATATCGATTTTCTCCTTACACACAACTACTTCTGGTGTGACGATTTCTTTTATTTACAGATTGAAGGTACTGCCATGGGGACACGATTTGCGCCAAGTTACGCTAATATATTTATGGGCAAATGGGAAGAGGAATTCATATGGACCCATTGCCCATTTGGCGCAAATCTGTCCCTATGGCACAGATACATCGATGATTGCTTTTTTATATGGAAGGGAGATCTTGAATCTCTTGAGCATTTTAAGTTATATCTTAACAATAATCCCTATCATTTGAATTTTACTTTTAACCACTCCAAGGAACACATTGAGTTTTTAGACCTGGATATCAACATCGAAGAGGGACAAATCAACACCAAGACTTTTAAGAAAAATGTTGACTGTAATAGTTTTATTCCTTTTAATAGCCATCATAAATCTACATGGTTAAGGAACATACCCCAAAATCAGTTTAGGAGAGTAAGACGCAATTGTTCGAACTATGAGGTGTGTAAGTCACAAATGGAAGAAATGAAACAGAGATTTCTGAATAAAGGGTATCCTTCAACACTATTGGAAAAATCTATGGATATAGCATTAACTACTCCAAGAGAAGACACTTTATGTAAGAAACCAAGTACTGCAGAATCGTTCAACTCAGCACCCACTTTTATTACCAAGTAAAATCATCAATCTCATATGATACAGAAGATATTCAGAAAACACTGGGGGATCCTCAAGAACGATGCAACGTTATCGAAACTTCTAGACAATCAACCTCAGATCATCTTCACCAGGGCATCTAACCTACAACTTATGCTAGCACCTACCATTAAAACTGTGAATGCCAACTCGGATCAAGATACATCTCATGGTTTCACTAGATGCAAGAAATGTTTAGCATGTAGGAACAATCCATCTTTAGAAGACTCCATTACCAAATTCAAATCCTTCACCACTCAAGAAGAATATGACATCAAGACTAATATGGACTGTACCACGTCGGGAGTCATATATCTAATAACATGTCCATGCTCCCAACAGTATGTTGGACGTACAAAAAGATCACTTAAAATACGCATCGCAGAACATATGAGAAATATTAAGAAGGGACACCTAGCACATAATCTCTCCAAGCACTTTAAAGAAACTCATGGGGGAGACCCCACAGGACTCAAATGTATGTCTGTTGAGAAAGTAAAGATAAATTGGAGAGGAGGAAGTATCGATGAGGTTTTAGACCAAACAGAAGCCATTTTTAAGTTAGAGACTTTAGTCCCTAAAGGACTAAATTTAGATTTTGAGCTTAATGCCTTTTTATAAAAACATTTTTTAAAGAATTTTTTTTTTCACATCCTCTTCATTTATTAGTGCACTATATTTCAGATTAGCACATATTCTGCACATAATCAGCATTTTAAAAAGAAATATTCCCTTCACATCACTCATATAATATAACAATATATGAATTAATTTGAATACTAATTTCTTTTCTGTTAAAATCCTCTTTATTTATTAGTGCACTATATTTCAGATCAGCACATATTCTGCACATAAGCAGCACTTTAAAAATAAATATTCCCTTCACATCACTCATATAATATAACAATATATGAATTAATTCGAATACTAATTTCTCTTCTGCTAAAATCCTCTTCATTTATTAGTGCACTATATTTCAGATCAGCACATATTCTGCACATAAGCAGCACTTTAAAAGTAAATATTTCCTTCACATCACTTATATAATATAACAATATATGAACTAATTTGAATACTAATTTCTCTTCTGCTTTATTTCAGAATGGACGAAATTAATTATGTACACCTAACCTCTTTGTACTATCATTCTGTTATTCTGATATATTCTTTATCCATTACTCTCCCCTGGCTTCTGCACATATTTATTTATTTTCTCCCTACATAGATGTTTTCTCTATTTTACTTAATGGATCAACTAACCCTGAAGATTTTTTCATTTAATCTATTTATCGATTTATTTATTAATATATTTTTTAATTGATATCCAGCATTAGACAACCCATTCCTCTATGAAGTATCTCATGGAATGTTTTTATGTATTCCCTATTATTGTTTTATCTACCCCCTATAATCATGTGGAGATTGTTTTATGTTACTGTTTTCAACATTGTTTTTATTTCATCTTGTTTATTTAATTCCGTTTGTAATGTATTCTTATACATGTCATTTATGTATCAAAAGTATAATTTTATTATTGGTAATTAAGGCAATATGTATGTAAATGAACACTGAAGCAATGGACAGCCTTATGTCTCTGATGAAGTAGGGCTTATCCCCTACGAAACGCGTTAGACAGACGTCCATAGACGCATACAGGATCAGACACAGCTACCAGCAGTCACAACAGCAGCCTATCTTTGAACGCAGGACCCGTTTGGAAACTACCACAACCGGAGCGGTCTGCTCTGCACGTCCTCTGAAGTGAGGCTCCAGTTCGGTACGTGCTTGCAGATGAACGCCGTCCTCACCGGCAGCCAGAATACGGATTATTTCAATCTATATCCATCCGAACTTATCCGAAGGTCCTTGCAATCAATTTGTGGCACTATAGTCTGGTAATGCATCTCTGATTTATTCTCTACCTGTATTTTTTAATATTTTTACTATTTTTAACATATGGAATAAACTGGTACTTTTTTTACAATCGCATCCAGTTTTCTGCTTCAGTCCATTAGCGATATACAATAATATTGCCTATCCTGCAGTTTCTTGTACTGTAGCACTTACTGTAGAGTTACTTTCCAGCTTTACTGATACAAAGTATATGATTTAAGAAAGTATCATCCACCCTCATTGATTGAGGACTCAGTCACTTATTCCTCGCATTTTTTGCCACATATCCAGTTAAGAATTAGAGACTCACATTACTCTCATCCTATTTGAGTCTCTTCTTTATTGTTTTTATTTTATTATTATTATTATTAGTTTTTGGTATAGATTCTCTTTTCTATATCTATTTGCAGTTGAGTCTACTCTGCATTTCTACAGGGAGTGCAGAATTATTAGGCAAATTAGTATTTTGACCACATCATCCTCTTTATGCATGTTGTCTTACTCCAAGCTGTACAGGCTCGAAAGCCTACTACCAATTAAGCATATTAGGTGATGTGCATCTCTGTAATGAGAAGGGGTGTGGTCTAATGACATCAACACCCTATATCAGGTGTGCATAATTATTAGGCAACTTCCTTTCCTTTGGCAAAATGGGTCAAAAGAAGGACTTGACAGGCTCAGAAAAGTGAGATATCTTGCAGAGGGATGCAGCACTCTTAAAATTGCAAAGCTTCTGAAGCGTGATCATCGAACAATCAAGCGTTTCATTCAAAATAGTCAACAGGGTAGCAAGAAGCGTGTGGAAAAACCAAGGCGCAAAATAACTGCCCATGAACTGAGAAAAGTCAAGCGTGCAGCTGCCAAGATGCCACTTGCCACCAGTTTGGCCATATTTCAGAGCTGCAACATCACTGGAGTGCCCAAAAGCACAAGGTGTGCAATACTCAGAGACATGGCCAAGGTAAGAAAGGCTGAAAGACGACCACCACTGAACAAGACACACAAGCTGAAACGTCAAGACTGGGCCAAGAAATATCTCAAGACTGATTTTTCTAAGGTTTTATGGACTGATGAAATGAGAGTGAGTCTTGATGGGCCAGATAGATGGGCCCGTGGCTGGATTGGTAAAGGGCAGAGAGCTCCAGTCCGACTCAGACACCAGCAATGTGGAGGTGGAGTACTGGTTTGGGCTGGTATCATCAAAGATGAGCTTGTGGGGCCTTTTCAGGTTGAGGATGGAGTCAAGCTCAACTCCCAGTCCTACTGCCAGTTTCTGGAAGACACCTTCTTCAAGCAGTGGTACAGGAAGAAGTCTGCATCCTTCAAGAAAAACATGATTTTCATGCAGGACAATGCTCCATCACACGCGTCCAAGTACTCCACAGCGTGGCTTGCAAGAAAGGGTATAAAAGAAGAAAATCTAATGACATGGCCTCCTTGTTCACCTGATCTGAACCCCATTGAGAACCTGTGGTCCATCATCAAATGTGAGATTTACAAGCAGGGAAAACAGTACACCTCTCTGAACAGTGTCTGGGAGGCTGTGGTTGCTGCTGCACGCAATGTTGATGGTGAACAGATCAAAACACTGACAGAATCCATGGATGGCAGGCGTTTGAGTGTCCTTGCAAAGAAAGGTGGCTATATTGGTCACTGATTTGTTTTTGTTTTGTTTTTGAATGTCAGAAATGTATATTTGTGAATGTTGAGATGTTATATTGGTTTCACTGGTAAAAATAAATAATTGAAATGGGTATATATTTGTTTTTTGTTAAGTTGCCTAATAATTATGCACAGTAATAGTCACCTGCACACACAGATATCCCCCTAAAATAGCTATAACTAAAAACAAACTAAAAACTACTTCCCAAACTATTCAGCTTTGATATTAATGAGTTTTTTGGGTTCATTGAGAACATGGTTGTTGTTCAATAATAAAATTAATCCTCAAAAATACAACTTGCCTAATAATTCTGCACTCCCTGTATACTATGTTCTCATGATTTAAAGAGATATCGCACCTATTAG
The DNA here is from genome assembly GCF_036172605.1 of Pelobates fuscus. Taxonomy (NCBI): domain Eukaryota; kingdom Metazoa; phylum Chordata; class Amphibia; order Anura; family Pelobatidae; genus Pelobates; species Pelobates fuscus. The sequence goes on from NC_086325.1 coordinate 118,391,844, forward strand.
CCATTTAAAGGTACAGCATCTCCTGGTTTGTTTTGCTCTAGCCATCAGTCACTTAGCTAGCTCCTGGAGTCTACACTTGTTCAGAGTGTTTTTTATTTAGTAATACCAAAACAGAGTATGACAGGGCATTAGTGGTATTCCGCAGGTTTACCATGGAGTTCCACCTGCAGGAGAACTACTTCATCAAGACCAAAATTAAACTTTAACTTAAAGGAGTCCAACATCATGTCCTCACCACATACCCTAATCACACCTCTTTCTCAACTCATATCCCATTAAAACCATCCTTAAAGGCATTAACAAATCAGATAGACCTCCTACTTCCATCAGAATATTCATTGACGGACCCATATTGACCTCTCCAATTTAATGGTCATAAACTAATTCGAAAGCCACACAAATGACGTAATTAAGGCAGCCATTTACATCGCCTTCTACTGTTTCTTAAAGGAACACTATAGTCACCTAAATTACTTAAGCTAAATAAAGCAGTTTTAGTGTATAGATCAGGCATAGGCAACCTGCGGCACTCCAGACATTTTGGACTACACCTCCCATGATGCTTTGCCAGCATTATGCATGTTAGAGCATTATGGGGGATGTAGTCTACAACATCTGGAGTCCCGAAGGTTGCCTACCCCTGGTTTATATAATTCCCCTGCAATTTCACTGCTCAATTCACTGTCATTTAGGAGTTAAATAACTTTGTTTCTGTTTATGCAGCCCTAGCCACACCTCCCCTGGCTATGATTGACAGAGCCTGCATGAAAAAAAAAACTGGTTTCACTTTCAAACACATGTAATTTACCTTAGATAATTGTATCTCAATCTCTAAATTGAACTTTAATCACATACAGGAGGCTCTTGCAGGGTCTAGCAAGCTATTAACATAGCAGGGGATAAGAAAATCTTAATTAAACAGAACTTGCAATAAAGAAAGCCTAAATAGGGCTCTCTTTACAGGAAGTGTTTATGGAAGGCTGTGCAAGTCACATGCAGGGAGTTGTGACTAGGGTTCATAAACAAAGGGATTTAACTCCTAAATGGCAGAGGATTGAGCAGGGAGGCTGCATGGGGCATGTTCTATACACCAAAACTGCTTCATTAAGTTAAAGTTGTTCAGGTGACTATAGTGTCCCTTTAAGACCTAGAGAATTTACAGTGGTATGACAATCCAAGGCCAACATAAGCCTCAAAACTTCCAACATCATCAAACACGATGACCACTACATTCTCACCCTACAAATGTCCAAAACTAAGCAGTCCAACCAGCCATCCATGATCATATTATTTCCCACAGGCAACAATTGCTGTCCTGTTAAAGTATTGGGTTCATACCTGCTTACAGTCAACAGCCCTAATTCTCATTTACAATTATTTCATGCCCATCCACTTACTACCTCCAAGTTTGTGTTCTACATTAGGAAATTACTACTGAGATTGGGTCACAATCTGTCTTCCTTTTCTGGACACTCATTTAGGATTGGTGCAGCATCTGCAGCCTCCAGCGTGGACATACCAAATCATATTATCAAAAGACTGGGGAGATGGAAATCCTCAACCTAAAACAGAGCTCAGGAAAGCGTTTAAAAGTTTAGCCTTGGGAATGGCGCACTCCCCCCCCCCCCCCTCCCTCTCTACCCAGATCTCCACTCTTATTACTCATCTTAGTTCTCACCTCTTTTCTCTTCTTTCTTCTCTTCTTCTTCACACACTTTTTCACATCAGGGGGGGCATTTGGCCCCCAATCCAAGAATACCACAGACAAAATGACTTCTGGCTGGACCAGGACAGCTACACTGGGATTGGTGACCCAACCTCTTACTGAACTTTGAAATTAATTACTTAACAACAGCCTCGTTGGCACAGATAGTTTCTTGAGAGATATATTCAGCTGGTTCGTTACTTCAGTTGTATAAAAATGTAAAACGTGTAATGTCTTTGTTACAATGCGGGCATGATAACTGCGGCCCACAGGCATACCTGTAATGCACCAGGAACGATTTCAATATTTGTATCAGCTATACCATGTATAATGTCCGCGAATGTTGTAATGAGACTTTCACACAAAAATAAAGTTTAAAAAAAAAAAAAGTTTGGCCTTATGAGCTATGCAATAAAGTGTGTTTCTTCCTTTAACATTTTTTGCCCTCTATATTTACAGGCCTACCCTGTAACACCACTGCCAACTTTCTATATTTACAGGCCTACCCTCTAACACCACTGCCAACTTTCACCACTTTCTACTATCACCCTATTCTACTGTTTCATATAACTATCATGTTTCTGACTACAAGTTTAAAGTCAAAGGCCTGTATTTTTCGTAGGTGTTTGCCCGATACAAACCCTATCCCCCCTCTTAATTGGGCCATTCAGTTTCAAGTGATCCACCCTCCTCACCCCTTATTTTGCTAAATTATTACATCATGTTTACCATACTGAAACTTCGACCCATTGACCTTTTTTGATGTAAGGCAATATGACTTAAGTTTTAAGTTTTATTTTTACAAGTCCCGAGAGTGCTTTCATTTGTTAAGTTTTTGTATTTTGCTTAACAAGCACCAGGCTAAGAAATTTTGTTTTTATGGAGTGCAAGATTATTATATTCATCAGGTGATGGCAGCCCTAGTCATCCTTGGTTTCATTTATTTTTATAATAAATCCTTGGTTTGGCACACCTCCCTGTCACAGGTGCCTTGTTTAAGGGTCCTATTTAACCTTGACCTGCAGAGAGTCCCAGGAGGAAGAATTTCCCAAGAGCAGGTATTAAGCGGCTAGAATAGGACCTGCCAAGAATTAAGTACATTGACGTTGTGGCAGGAATATGCAATATATGATAATATACTGTAACTAAACCCCCATTATTTTTTGCCTAGGTGAGGTGTTTTTAAAACTGTGAGACTTGAAATCGTTGTTTAGTGAATGAGCAAGTGTGCTGGATTCAAAGGCGTGCGCAGGCGGCACGCCTATGTATTGAGAACGGCAGGGGAGATCTCAGGATCTCATAAGTCGCAAGTGCGAGGATGTGTGCGGTGCCTAGGATGCGTGACGTGCGGCCATATGGTGCCAGCACGCACGTTTTCTCATCCACATAAGAACAAAAACTACAGGATAAGATATAACATTACATGCAAATCTACGTATATCATATACAAATTATCATGTCCTTGCGGCCTGTGCTATGTCGGCAAAACGGAGACACAACTCTGTGAACGCATCAGAGGGCATAGGTCTAATATCAGAACGGCTTTCAGGGATGGCATCACAGACAAACCTGTGGCTAAACATTTTTTGGAGCACAGACACTCCTTGGCCACTTTAAAGTTTGTGGCAATTGACCATGTTCCGTTTCCAAGAAGAGGTGGCAATAGAGGAAATATGTTGTTGCGCAGGGAGGTATTTTGGATTTATGAACTGGACACAGTTGCACCGAGGGGCTTAAATGAGCAGTTGTCATATGCCCCTTTCATTTGAATAAGATTATATGTTAATCCTCTTGAGTAAAGCTATGTTTTAATAAGTAGAATTGTCCCCTATAGCAGCACAATATAGGGCCTTAGTTGCATAATCTATGATGTATTCAATGATAGAACAAAGGGAGTTTGATTTAAGCAAGTATGCTTTACTAGTAACCCCTTTGAGTAAGAGTTTATGTGAATGGTCTTATATTAGACAATAACACGTTGAAATAGCGGTCATTGTAGCACACAGTTGTATATAACCTCTTAAGGCACATAACAGTAATAAGTATCTTTTTGAGATCATTATAGGCATGTTAGTGTCTTATACTTAGTTAGCAGGCCTCCCCTATTTTAGTATAAATTTATAAGGCATTGTGGGGTTTTTAGAAGTATGAGTTACATTCGATATGGAAAATATAGGGCACGAGAAGATACACAGCAACACAGAATATCATTCTGTTCTATTATATTATTCGACTTTTCAATGGATATGGGCACTATAGTGTACATAAATAGCACTCAGTATCACTTTACTAACTAATGCCAGCACTTTAATGTACATAGGGGCAATCAGTATCACTGAAGGTACATAACTGTACATAAATAGCACATAGTATCACTTTATTAATTGAAGTTAGCACTTTAATGTATATAAAGGCAAATAGTATCACTTTAAAGAACAGAAGATGCACTTTAAAGTACGTTTATTCACTTAAAGTCACAGGTATGCACTTTGATGTACATAATAGATCATTGTAAGCACTTTAATGTACATAATAGATCACTGTAAGCACTTTAATGTACATAAGAGCACTCAGTATCACTTTAAAGATTATATTTTGCACTTTATAGAGTGGTTAGGTATTTTATATTGTGGATAGTACCCTATTATACATAATAATATGAATTTTCATTTTAATAGGCACCGGAAGTAATTTTTAAGTAGAACGTGTTTCTTTGAGTGTTGCTTGATATCTGATTTATACTACTTAGGGATTTTTACAAATATTATTAACCTTAGCAATTTCACCATTATGATGTATCATTGAGTGGTTGTTTGAGGACTTGGAGCAAGGAGAAGTAGCCCTGCATACCGCAGCCCTGCATACCGTAGGTAAGATAGAGCTAGTGGGTTAGGTATAGATTGTGCTGCTATAGTAGGGGATTAGGTTATAATCATTGATCGTTTTTAATTGTCTGATGTATCCACCGAGTAGGCGCCCGGGCGGTGTGCTGTAGCATTCCGTTACCAGGGAGCTTGTTTACATTGCGGGTTACCCTGCCAACGATAAATGATGCGAACACACCACTTCCGGTTTCGGCGTGTTCGCACATGCGCACAAGGAAGTGAGAGACGCCGGGGAGCTTGTTTACATTGCGGGTTACCCTGCCAACGGTGAATGATGCGAACACGCCACTTCCGGTTTTGGCGTGTTCGCACATGCGCACAAGGAAGTGAGAGACGCCGGGCGCCTGAACACACAGGTGGTAAGTGTTTTTAATTTATTTATGAGCCTGTTTAGCTACATATAAGCAGCTATGTGTAAATATAATGTTTTGTATGCTGACTTGATCCTGATGAAAGCCACAGATGTGGCTGAAACGTTGATGAGATGACAGCAACCATGTTTTAAGCGAATTTGAATAAAGAAGAATTGTTTTAATTCAAACAACAGACCGTGAGTGCAAGCCTTCATTTTTTGTATTTCTACATATATATATATATATATATATATATATATATATATATATATATATATATATATATATATATATATATACCGCGTGTGCTTGTGCTTTAGGGTGCACACCCTAATGCAATAGGCTGCGCACGCCTATGGCTGGATTGTGTATTTTGTTTGTGTGTGTGTATATATATATATATATATATATAGGCATTGAACATTAGGAAGCTAACTGCAAAGCACCACTACTTGCTGCTCTCGTAGACCGGAAACTGGTCTACGAGATCTGAGAGTTGGACTTTGGATTGAGGCTTTGGGTGGAACGCACGCCGAGCTCACCAGCGGCATACACACAGCATCCTACAGCTCCTACAGATCCCATCCATCCTAAGGATCACAGAATCAAGTTTGGTTGTAAGCTATTGAGCCAATTTTGCATTGATTCATATTCACTTTATGAGTGTTTTTAAAGGGACACTTTAAGCACCCAGACCACTTCAGCGAATTGAAATGGTCTGGGTGCTGTGACCCTTTTGCACTTAGTGCTGCAAAGTAACACATTGCAGTTCCAGAGACCTGCAATGTTTACATTGCAGCTCTAAGTCTGCCCCCAGTGACTGTCTACCAGACAGCCACTAAAGGGCTTCTGGAATCCAAACGGACCTCACGGACTTCCAGCATCAGATTTTCCAAGTAGGAAAGCATTGAATAATGCATGCGCATCAGGTCTCCCCCGCCGGCTGACGTCTGCGGGGGAGGAGCATGGGTGGAGCCTGCCCCAGCACCGAGGGACATCGGCGCTGGATTAAGGTAAGTGGTTGAAGGGGTTTTAACCCCTTCATCCATGCGGGAGGGGCTGAGGAGGGTGGGGACCTATTAACCCCATAGTTCCACAAAAACGGCTTTGTTTTCCCGGCACTATAGGATCCCTTTAATCTTACAATTTATTAAAAGTTCCAGTTTACAGTGAGTACTGTATTTTTATTTTTACTTCTAGGCACTAGTAAAACATTTTGCTAAGTGGGAGTGTGGTGGAATCTCGGTAAAAATAAATTTAGTAGGCCGAGATTACCAAGTGGCATGTGTACGTGCATATGCTGACGTATCGGTCGGTTGGTTGCACGTGGCAAAGATACGATCAGTAGTGTATGGAGCATGTGCGAGAATACCGGATATAGTATTCCCCTCCTCCATTGTGTTGGACAAGCCATGCGGTCAAGCAGGAAGTTAGTTCTTGTTCGTATTGATTGGTTATGAGAATGTGCGGGTGGAGCTTAATATGGGAGGAGTTATGTGCCTATATAAGGAGCCTGCACTATTGTCCGGGGCTCAGAACTTGTTGTATTTTGGTGACATTAGTCCCTCTGAGTCCCGATCGGTGAACCGAATAAAGAATCTCTTCCTTCCTGAAGAAACCTGTGTCCATCTCTCTGTGCTTGGCTTCCGTCAGTTTCTCCGGTATCATTTGGTGCATTGGCCGGGAAGCTCATCGTTCAACGGTAGCTGAGAAGCAGAGGCGTGAGACGGTCTATCTTTGCCCACGTTCTCTACGGCTGCACCCCTGAACTTCTGCGTGGACCTCCCTTCGTCTCGGCGCCACTGGTCTGTTGTCCAGGAGATCATCGGCCTCTACGTAGTAAGTGCTGGGGTGTCCCCGTCGATGAGTGTGAACTCAGGTTCAGGAACGAGGAGGTAAGACGACCGCTGTTTTAGACGGCGGACCCACTAGGGGTATACCGAGTGTGCGGTAGGCCCATAAGGGGTTATTTGTATAGGGCTTCTGCCCCCTCCAGTGGAGGGAAGGAGCGAAGGCGCACCGCTCAATTGAACGCTCTTTAGTAAGACTGTTTAATTTGGTTTGGAGTCAGGCGGGGTTCTGTGTAAACAGCCATGGCCGGACACCGGTGTCTTGTCTAGACTAGCGTTCTAGGGTGTACATTTTGTTCGCTAGGTCGGAGGGACCGGGAGACTAAGCGGCGTCTGTGTAAATTCGGTCCGCTAGCTCTCAACCTATCTTGGCTAAGTGGGAAGGCGTGTAAATTTGGAACCCACTAGACTTTTGATAGAGTAGATAGACTAAGAGGGTTCTGTTGTGAATTCCGCCCTCTAGTTCGCTATATGTGGTGCTTGGGCAGTGTGGCTAACCAAAACGGATGTAGATAGTTTTAGGTAGTCCATCAAGGTACTGGCCAATAGATTAGTTGGGAATTGTATATGTGTTAAAGATTGTTTAGTAGCGTGTATATCTTGTTAGATAGCGTGAGCTCTGCCGTCTAGCGAGAGTGTTAATAGTGTGTAGCTGTATTATAGTGCACGGTACCATAACCCTGTATAGTTACTGACACTGTATATGAATACTAATACTTGTCGTCTATTGCATGTCTAACACCATAACCACTATTAATTGTACTGTGACCTTAAATTGTACTTTGACCTATGCTAACTGTACTGTAACTGCTGTTTGTAAAGACGATGTTACTGGGGTATGTTATAGACGGGTAATTCATATATAGGGAATTATAGCGTGGGTGACTGTATAGCTTCGCCAAAGGGCATAGTATCTATTATTTAGTGACTGGTGTAACAGCTGTGTGTGTACGGGAATTCCTTGAGTGTTTTTTTATTGTGTACGTTTCACTTGGTAACTGTACCACGTGGTGCTGTTGCCGAGGGAACGGGTGTGACCGTTGAAAAGAGTGCGTGTATAGTATTCGTTGGAAACGACGCTCCATTGCTAAGTATGGGCGCGTCGGACTCGACGATTTTGGATCCCTTAGGATGCATGTTAAAGAATTTTAAAAAGGGATTTACTAAATGTGATTTTGGGGTTCAAATGTCTTCTGCACGTTTGATTACTTTGTGTACTAGGGAATGGCCTACTTTGGTTGCCGCATGGCCGCCACATGGCAGTTTAGATCCAAATCTGGTACAGCGTGTACACGTGGCTGTATCAGGTAGGCCTGAACTTTACGGACAGTTTCCATACATTGATTGTTGGAGGCAGGCCGTAAACGACTCGCCAAGATGGATCCGAATATGCCACGAGGAGCAATGTCGCCTCATGGTGGCCAGGACTCGTTTGTCCACTAGGGCCATAGTTACGCCCATTTTGGACACGCCCCCTGAGTCCGAAATCCTTATGCCTCCCCCTTACTCCTCCTCAGGAAGAGGAAGGGGAAGTGATACAGGAAGTTCTACACCCCTTTCCCCGTTGTCCCCATCTACTTCCTCCTCTAGTTCAGAGTCCATCCCCCTCATTACTAAACCTCCCCTTCCGGTACCAACCCCCGTTAAACCCACATATCCTGATTTGGCGCCATTTCAAGCTTCCGGTCAGGCTTCCTCTAGCCCGGCTCGGAATATTTTATTCACCGACCTTCCCCACAATAAAGCTTCCACATCCCCATGCCTTACTACCCCTCGACTGGAACCCCTAACCGACGCCCCTCAACGAAGCCCTGTACTAACCGGTACCCAAAAGCCTAAACATGATCAAATGCCACTTCGTTTGGCTCCCGGCTCAGCATACCTTAATGATGAAGGTCAAATGGTATATGCTGACTCAGTCTTCGTATACGTCCCGTTCACAACTACCGATCTCTTAAATTGGAAAACCCATAATTCCTCGTACACCGACAAACCACAAGCCATGACCGACCTGTTCATCTCAATAGTCCAGACGCATAATCCTACTTGGGCTGATTGCCAGCAATTACTAATGACATTGTTTAAAAACGAGGAGAGGACTAGGATAAACCAAGCGGCCATTAAAGCGCTGGAAGAAGAAGCCCGTACATTAAATCAAGCTAATCCAGCAGCATGGGCCACAGCTCATTATCCTAACACTGATCCTGAATGGAATGTTAATGGCGCAGATATGGTTCATTTAAAAGCCTATAGAGACGCTATAATTGCTGGCATGAAAGCCGGAGGGAAGAAAGCCATAAATATGTCTAAGACGGCTGAGGTGTTACAGAAAAGTGATGAACCGCCCAGTGTCTTTTATGACCGATTATTGGAGGCATACCGCTTGTATACCCCCTTTAATCCGGAAGCCCCTGAGAATTCCTGAATGGTAAACTCTGCCTTTGTCAGCCAAGCCTACGGAGATATTAAGCGCAAGCTACAAAAGTTAGAAGGGTTTGTAGGAATGTCCATCACCCAACTAATGGAAGTAGCTAATAAGGTTTACATGAATAGGGAATCAGAGAGTAAGAAAGAGGAAGAGTGCAAGATGCGTAAAAAGGCGGATATGCTAGCGGTTGCGATCGCAGGCGGAGATAGACGGGGCCCGGATAGAGGCGATAGCAAGTGGAATAGGGAACCCCTGAGTAGGAATCAGTGCGCATACTGTAGAGAAGAAGGGCATTGGAGAAGCGAGTGTCCAAAAAGAGAGCAGTACGCTAGAGACCCACCTAGGGCAGGATATGGAAACTTTAGAGGTAGAGCGAGAGGTAGAGGAGATCCCGGAGGGAGTAATGGTAATAACAGAGGTAGTGTTAGGGAAGACAGATATTATCCCGCAGCGCAAAGATCCCGCGATAGAGAAGACAGGGACTTTGTAGGATTGGCTGACACGGTCATGGATGACTATTGATACCGACCGGGCTCCATCACCCTTGGCCGAGCGGAGCCTATGGTCGAAGTATCAATAGGGGGAAAAAGGAGTGCATTCATGATTGATACTGGTGCTGAACATTCGGTGGTGACTGATCTGGTTGCTCCTCCATCTAAAAGAACTATCACCGTAATAGGAGCAACTGGAAGAAGTGCTGCAAAACCGGTTCTTAAAAGTCGACAATGTGCATTGGGAGGCCACGTAGTGAAAAATCAATTCCTTTATATGCCTGAATGTCCAGTCCAATTGCTAGGACGTGATTTGCTATCAAAACTACAAGCGCAGATAACGTTCCTACCAAATGGAACAACATCCTTAAAGTTTAATGGACCTTCAGGTATTATGACATTATCCGTGCCAAAGGAAGAAGAGTGGCGACTTTATACAGCATTGACTAGCCAAAACCCTAAGAGTGATGAATCCTTATTCAACATACCAGGAGTTTGGGCAGAGAACAACCCACCAGGACTGGCCCGCAATATTCCACCCATTCGAATTGAACTAAAACTTGGGGTTTATCCAGTGAGCCTACGGCAATATCATATCCCGCAGAAGGCTAAGAAGAATATTCAATCTTATCTGGATAAGTTCATACGGTATGGTATCCTAAAATTCTGTACTTCCCCCTGGAACACCCCATTGCTGCCTGTTCAAAAGCCCGGTACAGATGAGTATCGACCTGTGCAGGACTTGAGAGCAGTCAATGATGCGGTTGTAAGTATACACTCAGTTGTGCCCAATCCGTATAACCTGCTTGCTTTAATTCTGGGCGGGGCTACTTATTTTACAGTCTTAGACCTCAAAGATGCCTTCTTTTGCCTCCGAATTGCTGCAGAAAGCCAATGTATCTTCGCTTTCCAATGGGAAAATGCTGTAACGGGCTCGAAACGCCAGATGACTTGGACAAGACTGCCCCAAGGGTTTAAAAATTCACCTACCCTATTTGGTTCAGCTTTAAGTCAAGACTTACTGGATTTCAAGTCCATCCCAGGAGAGTGTGTACTATTACAATATGAAGATGACTTGTTGATAGCCGCAGTTACAAGGGAAACATGTCAGCAAGCAACAAACAATCTACTACACATTCTCTGGAAGGCAGGATACAAGGTGTCTAGGAAGAAGGCTCAGTTGTGTCTGCCAACTGTCAAATATCTGGGATTCCATATCTCTGAAGGTCAAAGAATAATGGGGCCAGAGAGAAAAGAACCTGTGTGCCAAATACCAACACCCAAGAATAGAAGACAAGTGCGAGAATTCTTGGGGGCAGCAGGCTTCTGTAGGATATGGATTCCCAGTTATGCGATATTGGCGAAACCTCTGTATGCAGCTATCAAGGGTACAGAACACGATCCCTTCCTATGGACCCCAGAACAGCAAAAGGCATTTGAAGATGTGAAGAAGGCTTTGATGAGTGCCCCAGCATTAGGTCTACCTGATCACACACGACCATTCTACTTATATGTACACGAGCAAAGAAGAATGGCTGTGGGAGTATTAACACAGTACTTGGGATCATGGCGAAGACCTGTTGCCTATATGTAAATAAATAAATAGAAAACCTTGCTGTACCTTAAATAGGTTGGGTATACTATAAAAAGTCCCAGTAGTTTCGGATTTTACCTTAAATAAAAAACACAAATATACAGAACATAGTGTAACCTGTGTACAGAGTAAAAAATAAAAATAAAGTGCATAGGTAACTAACTCACACTTTTCTGAGCTAATGTACTAGCTCAGGTATATGCGCCTTAGGGTCCGTAGAGGCGACCCTCACCCTCTTTTTCGTCCAGATTTTTCTCCAGGTGTAGTATCCTAGGTAATGGGTATAGGAGGGAGAATATAGCGTAGTACAGTCTGGTGTATATAGGATATGTTAAGTAGGTAATACCAATATACTCACAAACCCTGAGCCAATATATCGGCTCGCTTCATAAGGTGTATGTGGTTAAGGACCACATTCCTTCTTTATAAAAGCAGGTAGCAATGAAAGCCGTAAGTGTTATAAGTATATATAATTAATTTATTGTATAAAAAGTATTAATAATTTAACATAAATATGTATAAAAAATTGCTATATCAATAAAACAACACTTGTGGCTATAGTCCAAAAATCAATTCTGTCAGCTCACTGTTCATCCACTGTTCATCCACTGGATGAACAGTGAGCTGACAGAATAGATTTTTGGACTATAGCCACAAGTGTTGTTTTATTGATATAGCAATTTTTTTATACATATTTATGTTAAATTATTAATACTTTTTATACAATAAATTAATTATATATACTTATAACACTTACGGCTTTCATTGCTACCTGCTTTTATAAAGAAGGAATGTGGTCCTTAACCACATACACCTTATTGTCAGGATCGGGACAGGGATCCAACACGCAGAGTACAAACAGGTGGTAGGTACGTATACCGGACCTTAGAATGGCCGGACTAACATAAGGAGTAAGCAAAGAATGGTCTAGAGACAAGCCGAGGTCGAGGGAACGAGAGAGCAGGTAAGCGAGAGACAAGCCGAGTCAAAGAGTAATAGAGATAAGCAGGGTAGAATAAACAAGCCGGGTCAGAACCAAAGAGACAAAATGAAAACAAGAGCACTGAGTGACTAGACAAGCTAGAACCACGACAGGGCAATGAGCAAATGCAGACAACCCTACTTTATACCCAGGTTCTAGATAGGACTCACGCCCCCGACGAGTCCTGATTCGTGCTCGGGACTTGATTGACAGGTCGGAACGGATTGTCGTCATGACGTCGGTTACTGAGTGCCGCGTCATAAAAGGAAGCGGATCCCTCGCGGCCGGCGTGTAAACGGCCGAGAGAACTGCAAGGAACGAGTGAGTCAACCCCTCCGAGAGGACCTCCTCTGAGGTAGAGACAACAGGTACCCTGACAGTACCCCCCCTCTCAGAAACGCCCACCGGGCGGAAGGAACCGGGTCGAGATGGAAAACGAGAGTGAAAAGCCCTGCGGAGGCGAGGGGCATGCACATCCTCCTGAGGTACCCAAGTCCTCTCCTCAGGTCCATATCCCTTCCAGTCAACAAGATATTGTAACTTCCCCCGAGAGATTCGAGAATCGATGATGGAGTTGATCTCATACTCCTCCTGACCCTCAACCTGAACAGAGCGAGGAGAGGATACAGTGGAGGAAAACTTGTTACAGACTAGAGGTTTCAACAAGGAAACATGAAAGGAGTTAGGAATGCGTAAGGCAGATGGAAGGGCCAGACGATATGCAACTGGGTTAATTCGAGTCAGGACCCTGTAAGGACCAATGTAACGAGGGGCGAATTTCATAGAAGGAACCTTCAAGCGAATGTTTCTGGTACTCAACCATACCCTATCACCTGGAACAAAAACTGGAGCCGCCCTTCTACGCTTATCAGCGTGTTTCTTGAACAACATGGAATTGTGCAGGAGAATTTGTCGAGTTTGATCCCACAACTTCCTCAGATTGGCAACATGAACATCAACCGACGGTACCCCTTGGGAAGGAGAAACCGAGGGAAGAATGGAAGGATGAAAGCCATAATTCATGAAAAAGGGGCTAGAACGAGTAGAATCACAAACGAGATTGTTGTGTGCAAACTCCGCCCAAGGAATCAGACCGACCCAATCGTCCTGGTGTTCGGAAACAAAACAACGCAAATATTGTTCAATCTTTTGGTTGGTGCGTTCAGCAGCTCCGTTAGACTGGGGATGATAGGCAGAAGAGAAATTCAATTTGATGCCCAGTTGAGAACAGAAGGATCTCCAAAAACGGGAAACAAATTGGGAACCTCTATCAGAAACAATTTCGGAGGGTATCCCATGCAAACGAAAAATCTCTCTCGCGAATATCTCAGCCAATTCGGGAGAAGATGGAAGTTTAGGTAAGGGCACGAAATGAGCCATCCTAGTAAACCTGTCAACCACCGTGAGGATAACAGTCTGTTTTTTAGAAGCAGGCAAATCGACAATGAAGTCCATAGCCAAACAGGTCCACGGTTTCTCGGGAATTTCCAAGGGATGCAAAAACCCACATGGAAGCGTATGAGGTTGTTTAGTCTTCATACAGACCTCACATGCTTCGACGAAATCCCTAATATCTTTACGTAATGAAGGCCACCAGAAATCTTTAGAAATTAAGGAACACGTCTTGCGAATGCCAGGATGCTTACTGTTGTGAAAGCACTGTAACAGTTCCAGTTGGAGTTCAGGAGGAACAAAATACCTTGCCCCAGGACCCTGTCTAGGAGCCAGATGCTGTAACTTTATGATCTCGGCAAGCAACGGAGAATGAATCCTGAGACTCGTGTTGGCGATAATATTGCACTTAGGGACTATAGAAGACAAAACCGCCTCAGATATAGTAGAAGGTTCATGTTGGCGAGACAAAGCATCGGCTTTAGAGTTCTTAGAACCAGGTCTATAAGTGAGCACGTAATTGAAATGAGTGAGGAACAAGGACCAACGAGCTTGCCTGGCGGACAAGCGCTTGGCCTCCCCAATATAGGACAAGTTCTTGTGATCCGTCAAAATAGTAACAGGATGCAAAGTCCCTTCCAATAAATGTCTCCACTCCTTTAAAGCCATGATAACCGCTAGTAGTTCCCTGTCACCAATGTCATATCTGCTTTCAGGCCCAGATAATTTCTTGGAAAAAAAACCACATGGATGTAACGGTTTATCCACACCTAACCTTTGAGACAAGATAGCACTTATACCCGTCTCTGAGGCGTCTACCTCGAGTAGGAAAGGCAAAGTCGTATCAGGGTGAACTAAAATCGGTGCAGAAGCAAAAAGTTCCTTGAGTGTTTTGAAAGCAACGAGAGCTTCAGTAGACCAAGTCTTAGTGTCAGCCCCCTGTCTGGTCATATTGGTAATAGGAGCAATAATAGAAGAGTATCCTTTAATGAAGCGCCTATAATAATTGGAGAATCCAATAAACCTCTGAATAGCCTTGAGACCCCTGGGTAATGGCCAATCTAAAATAGACTGGAGTTTATCCGGATCCATTTTAAACCCGTCCCCAGAAATCACGTAACCAAGAAAGTTTATCTGAGATTGGTCAAAACTACACTTCTCCAATTTGCAGTACAACCCATGTTGTAGAAGTTTGCGCAATACCCTTCTGACTTGTCTGTGGTGGGTCTCAATTTCTTTAGAGTGTATCAGTATATCATCCAAATATACAATAACACAATCATGTTGAAATTCCCTAAGAACTTCATTGATCAGGTCCTGAAATACTGCCGGTGCATTACAGAGCCCAAAAGGCATTACCGTGTACTCATAGTGCCCATAACGGGTATTGAACGCTGTTTTCCACTCGTCTCCCTGCTGAATTCTCACCAAGTTATACGCCCCTCTGAGATCTAACTTGGTGAAAATCTTGGAGCCTTTAAGACGATCAAAGAGCTCAGTAATCAAAGGAATCGGGTAGGCATTTCTAATAGTTATTTTATTCAAGCCTCGGTAATCAATGCAAGGCCTTAACGTACCATCCTTCTTATTCACAAAAAAAAAACCGGCCCCGGCAGGAGAGGAGGATCTCCTAATGAATCCTTTGTCTAGGTTCTCACGAATATACTCCTCTAAGACTAAGTTCTCCTTAGTGGATAAAGGATATACATTGCCCCTCGGGGGCATAGTACCAGGTAGAAGATTAATCTTACAATCAAAGGGCCTGTGTGGGGGTAAAGTATCAGCATTTTTCTTGTCAAAGACTGCCTTTAAATCAGGTACAGAGGCGGTATTTGTACGTCTGTAGACTGGGTAGAATTAACCAGTGCGTTAACTACGCAAAGTGGTGAGACTTTCTGTAAGCACCTGTTCTGACACCCCTGACCCCAAGAGACTATCTCCCCTAGTTCCCAATCAATAATAGGGTTATGTTTCTTTAACCATGGATACCCCAGGATTATAGGAACAGAAGGAGACGAAATAAGCATAAGAGATATACCCTCCTCGTGTAAGATACCAACAGTTAAGTTAACAGGTATGGTCTCACGAAAGATAACATGTTCAGCTAATGGTCTACCATCTATGGCCTCAACGGCCAAGGGAGTGTCCCTTAGCTGGGATGGAATAGAGTGTTTAGTAACAAAAACGTGGTCGATAAAGCTCTCAGCAGCTCCGGAATCTATCAACGCCATAGTTTTTAGTACTCCCTTCTCCCAAGCTAAAGAAACAGGTAGCAGAAGCCTGTGATCTTTATAATTATGTATAGAGGACAAAATAGAAACACCCAAGGCCTGTCCTCTAGAGAAACTTAGGTGCGAGCGTTTCCCGGGCGATTAGGACAATTTAGGCGTAGGTGGCCTCTTACTCCACAATACATACACAACCCCTCCCTTCTCCTGTACTGTCTCTCTTCTTCTGAGAGGCGAGTATTGCCTATCTGCATAGGTTCTGGAAAAATTGAGGTTGTGGATTCAGGACTTTGAAATGAGGGAGCTAGTTTAAAGGAAGGTCTACGGGTTCTATCTCGAGTGTTCTGCCTCTCTCTTAAACGTTCATCAATATGAGAAATAAAAGAAATTAAATCCTCCAAATTTTCAGGAAGCTCTCTTGTAGCAACCTCGTCTAGAATTTCATCTGATAATCCGTTTAAAAATACGTCTATATAAGCCTGTTCATTCCAGTTAACTTCTGCCGCCAAGGACCTGAACTCTAGTGCATAATCCACAAGTGTTCGGTTATCTTGTTTAAGGCGCAACAGTAATCTAGCTGCATTGACCTTTCTACCTGGAGGGTCAAAAGTTCTTCTAAAAGCAGCGACAAAGGCATTATAATTATAGACTAACGGGTTATCATTCTCCCACAATGGATTGGCCCATCTCAGAGCTTTATCAATGAGTAGTGTGATAATGAATCCAACCTTCGCTCTATCTGTAGGGTAGGAGCGGGGTTGTAATTCGAAATGGATACCTATTTGGTTTAAAAAACCACGACACTTCTCCGGAGAGCCACCATAACGTACAGGGGGAGTAATACGGGAAGAAGCACCTACTGTGGCTACCTCTAGACCTGAACTTACAGGGGAGATGGACGTAGTACGCATCGCTTCTGGTTGATTACTAGAACGAGATAATAGAGCCTGCAGCGCTAGAGCCATCTGGTCCATTCTATGATCCATGGCGTCAAATCTAGAGTCGGAAGAACCAACCTGAGTGTTTGTACCTGCAGGATCCATTAGCCCTGTCGTAATGTCAGGATCGGGACAGGGATCCAACACGCAGAGTACAAACAGGTGGTAGGTACGTATACCGGACCTTAGAATGGCTGGACTAACGTAAGGAGTAAGCAAAGAATGGTCTAGAGACAAGCCGAGGTCGAGGGAACGAGAGAGCAGGTAAGCGAGAGACAAGCCGAGTCAAAGAGTAATAGAGATAAGCAGGGTAGAATAAACAAGCCGGGTCAGAACCAAAGAGACAAAATGAAAACAAGAGCACTGAGTGACTAGACAAGCTAGAACCACGACAGGGCAATGAGCAAATGCAGACAACCCTACTTTATACCCAGGTTCTAGATAGGACTCACGCCCCCGACGAGTCCTGATTCGTGCTCGGGACTTGATTGACAGGTCGGAACGGATTGTCGTCATGACGTTGGTTACTGAGTTCCGCGTCATAAAAGGAAGCGGATCCCTCGCGGCCGGCGTGTAAACGGCCGAGAGAACTGCGAGGAACGAGTGAGTCAACCCCTCCGAGAGGACGAACGTCTAAGTGTCTCACCTCCTCTGAGGTAGAGACAACAGGTACCCTGACACTTATGAAGCGAGCCGATATATTGGCTCAGGGTTTGTGAGTATATTGGTATTACCTACTTAACATATCCTATATACACCAGACTGTACTACGCTATATTCTCCCTCCTATACCCATTACCTAGGATACTACACCTGGAGAAAAATCTGGACGAAAAAGAGGGTGAGGGTCGCCTCTACGGACCCTAAGGCGCATATACCTGAGCTAGTACATTAGCTCAGAAAAGTGTGAGTTAGTTACCTATGCACTTTATTTTTATTTTTTACTCTGTACACAGGTTACACTATGTTCTGTATATTTGTGTTTTTTATTTAAGCTAAAATCCGAAACTACTGGGACTTTTTATAGTATACCCAACCTATTTAAGGTACAGCAAGGTTTTCTATTTATTTATTTCCATATACCTACTACGATTGAGCGCTACACCGATATCTCTTCCTTTTACACTATTTTCTGATAGAAAGATAAGCACGGTGGTATAGCAGCTCACAAAAATTTGTTCAGTATAACCTAGATTATAAACAAAACATAGAAGCGCTTGTACTTCCCATCTACCTGTTGCCTATATGTCTAAGCAACTAGATTGTCAGGGTATTTATATCGGCAGACATTTTGTGCTATGATAGAAATACAAAGTGTATATTCTGAAGCCATTGTTGAACAGACCAGACTCCATTTTGTTAGTTTCAAGCTAACAAAGAGACACAGAATTTCTATCCTCTCTCTAAAACTGACCGCTTTGCCCGAGCTGAATGGAATGTCTTGTATAAACAAACCAAGTGATAACAGACTGTCTAGGTACTAATGGAATAAGAATAAATTCTAAACCCAGACCTGGGTGACAGAGGATTAAATAATTAAATTTTACTTTCGATATTGTACAACGTCCCATTATAGTTTAAGGTGAAACTTAGTTCACAAACTATCAATTTTAGGAATTATAGCAGAAAATGGAGACGCATAGTCTGAAGAAATCCTCTTGATCTGACAGATAAAATAAGTTATAGGCCACATATAGATAACGTAAATGACGTCAAAAATAGCCACCAGGAAAAGTTAACTCTTTCCTGGATAGGTATGTTTAGTGGGACAATACTGCCCTCTAGAGTTCAAATACGAGAATGGTTACCTAGAAGGCAACCACACCCCACATTGGTGATTGGCTATCACTTAGAGGAATCTCCCCTTTAAAAAGTTAAGACAAGGGAAGAGTCAGGAATTAAAAGATTGAAGAGAGAGACATTACAACACTCTCGGGAGATTCAGGGAGATTCAAGATTGAGGAGAGAGATCCAGGCAGAATTGGACACTCAGAAAATCAAGACACTCCATGCAGAGAAAGAGACCCATGACACTTAGCTACCTGAGAACATCTGAGGAGAAAATATCTACTTAACTGGTAAATATACGGGCATTTAATTAATTAATTTAAATTAATTAAATTAATAGCATGATATATGACTGAATAATTCACGATCAGATTTCGATTTAGAAATCTTAGCTAAATAAGAAATACATAATTAAGCTTTTTATTCTGCAGATAAAAACAATAATAATGTATTTATGTGATTAATCACATATTAGAATATCGTGATATTATCCAGCTGTGTTGATTTGCTATAAATAAGATTAAATATCTGTTTAGACAAATTAATAAAATATCAGCTAATATAACATAGTAGATTTCTCTCATTGGATAAAATCAAGGAAATGGTTGATGACTGGTTAAATGTTATTTTAATTAAAATCACACAAGAGTAGATCTTAACTACCTAGAAGAGGTCTAGCCAGCATTGCAAGGGTTATTTCTAAACTGCCAGCTGCAAGTTTTTTTTTTATTGCTTCATGCTGCACGCTGAAGAGTTCTCTCCCCTCTGTGAAACATTCCCTCTGTGAAGCCCATCGTAAATCAATCTTGACACCTAATGTGTAGATTCTAAACTACCTGTTAGTCATTAGGAAATGTTGTTTTAAATTACCATATTGTATTGCATATTGTTATACTCGAATTCCATTGATTATTATCATGCATGTTACTCATCATTATTAATTTAAATTGTTAAAAATAAAAATTATATTTTTATATCAATTTGTGATATTAATTATATGGTTTACCTTTCACTTATAACGATAACGATTAGGGATCTGAGAATTGAAAATCGTGGGCAATTCTCTCTGTTACAAATTATTATCCCATAAATATCCCCACAAATTGGAGGCACACTGCTGAGATCGTTTAAGTTGAAATTATATTCCATATACAATAATATTCGTGTAATTCATGCAATATTAATCTTGATATAGAAAAGAGTTTTGTATGGAGATTAAATCATTGTATAAAAAAATGGCCAGCGGCAGCGATACATCTGTAACAGATAATTGTGAAATAATTCAAGACCTAAGAAAAAATGCTCTAATCAATATTCATAAACATATGAAAAATGATTTAAGCTATGATGTTTGGTTAAAAAGCATTGAATGGGATGCTAAATGCACGATGACAACTGATGAACACATACTAAAACATCTTAAAGTAATTGCTGAACAAAAGAACATAGAGAAAAAGATGGGGTACATAATACACTCTTGGCCTTTCTTTATGACAGCACTTCTTAAGGCGTTAGATGAAAACAAGGTATTGAATACCAAACTGGACACGTACAGTGAACAATTTGGCATTCAAGATGGGAAATACCAAGATTTACTTGCTGAGCATAACACTCGTCAGGCTGATCATGAAAAAGAAATGAAAGCCTTGATGGATAAATGTGCACAGGAAATAAATCAGCTTAAAACGCAATTGGATGAGTATGAAAAGGAGAGCCAGGAATCAGGCAAAAAGTTGCACAAAAATGAAAGAAAAGACTATCTGTAAATCCCCTCCTTGTTATGATGTTCCCACACCAAACCAGGTTTTCATAAAACAGTCTGTAAGGAATGAGGTGAGTAATTCAGGAATATCACCTGTGAAACAGAATTCTCCATCTCCTGGCATTGCCAAACAACCTTGGCAATCTTGGGCAGAACAGTTTGAAAAAGCTGTCTCGGCCAAACTTGAGAGGAAGAGTCCAGTTCAAGGTGATAGGAATGAAAACAGACATGGTTCTGTGCACTGGCAGGATTCTGATGCTGATCAGAATTGTGACAGTGAACAAGAAGCTCAGAGTGATGGGAGTGAAAGTGATTGCACTGTCCACTCTGAAGGCCATGTGACTGATATGCCATCTGCACTGTTGTACGGGTCTAATTCCTCTTCAGCAGACAGATCGCATAGACGTTTACCACATCGCAGGGAAACAAACAGAAACAGAAATCGTAAATCAACGACACCTGTTTATGAATCACCAAAGGTTGTTAAGTTCCTTAGAGAGACTGTCCCACAATTTTCTAGAGGTTCAGGAAACATATCTGAACATCTGGAAAATTATGATAGAGCAATGAATTCATTGGGTATGTATGATGACATTCAAAAGAAATGGTTCATTACATGGACCTTTGATTCAATGTGCCGTGTTTATCTAGAGAGTCTTCAAGCTATGCAATTAATGTCCTGGTCCAAGATGAAATATGAAATAATCATGGAATATGGTAAGTATAAAACCGTTGCTTCTGCAAAGAAGGCGCTTTATAACTTAAAGTGCCGTCCAGATCAAAGCCCCAGATAATTTTTAGTTATTCTTAAAAATGCATACTCCGTGGCCCAAAGAAAACCCAGGTATGAAAGCACAGATTTCAAAGATCTGTATTTTCATGCCATGCCAGTAAGTATACAAATGAATCTAGCAAGAGATTATGATTGCAAGTTACCATTAGAATGGCTAGTCAGTCAGTGCAGGAAATTGTATACTATACACCATGCACATGACGAAAATCAGCCAAAGGTTAAGAAACCTGGTGATAAAATGGTGTCAGAGACTAAAATTCAGTTAGGTTTAGAAACCCAACAGAAAAAGAGGACCTATTCTGAGGTTTTGAAAACACCAAAGCCTCAGAAACAGGAAAACGCCAGAAGCAATTCTGCAAACTCCTCTGACAATAACTCTGAAAAATCCAATTCCAATGGGAATAAACGCCCCTGGGTCAATAAGAACCAAGGCAATTCCCAATGGAGAAGGAATCCTCAGGGAAATAGGAGATATGGAAACAGAAACAACCAATCTGCTTCCAATAACTCCCAACAGTCTCAGCCATCCCAGCCAAATTCTAATGGGCAAAGACAAAACGGCAATGGGGGAAATAATTTGCGTCGTCAGGTTGGTCAATTGACTGACCAGATGGGCAAATTAATGGAGCAAATAACAAGGATTAACCAAGCCTTTGCTATCAATCCTTTTTTAGGAACAGCTCCAATTGCAGAGACACCTGTGCAATTGCAACAGCATCAACAAGTGCCGCAGCAAATATAGCTACAGTGACTAAACAGGATAGGTCGTCAGTAGATGTAATACCTAACCCTGTTTCCTTTCCAGGTACTAACAGTCAAATAAATGATAGTTGTGTTAGGAAACCTATTGCCTTCACTTCACTTCCGGATGAAGGAGGCGCAACGTGTTCCTCTGTTTTTTCATTTCAGCCAAAGGCTAAAGTAGCCCCAGCAACCACTAGTTTCCAGGATCCAGCCCTGAAAGGGTTAACTGATGAGATGCCGACCACTAGTTCCCGCTTGACAGTTCAAGATAATCCTAAAAAGGATGGGCCTGTGGGTAAGACTGAGCATTCCTCAGTACAGGTAGAAACTACTGCTGTGACCGGTAATGTATGGAAAACAAGTAATATGTTGACACATTCTAAATTCTTATGTGAATTAGAAGAACATGAAGGAAGGTACTACATGTCTGTAGAAATACAGGATTCGCTACCCCAGCCTTTCAAAGGGTTAATAGATACTGGTTCACAAGCCACGATCTTATCCAATACCTACTTCCAGCAGGTAATGGACTTAGCAATGGATAAGCCGAAGCTAAGAGATTTCCCCAATGCTTTGCTGAGTGTTGGATGAAATGCACTTCATGTTATTGGCAATACCTGGTTAAAGTTTAAAATAGGTAACAAAACCTTTAGACACCCGGTGATAGTGGTAGATCTCCCCTATAACCGACTGATTCTGGGTATAGACATACTCAGAAGACTTAACACAATTATTGAAAAATACAAACAGTATGTATGTATATGGTACCTCCAAATAAGTACCAATAGTATCAGAATAAACTTATACTTATCTCATATAGTAATAACAGCCTCTCAAGGTCGTGGCCCAGTTCCCGACCTTTTACAACATATATGGACACAAAAAAGGGATGAGATACGGCTGTATAAAATCTAAAACAGGAACAGAAACAGAAAAAGAAACATAGTGTGATACAGCAAAGTGAGGGACAATGCGCTAATACAGTGTTGCACTCACGAGATCCAGGTGAATAAATCGCCAAAATGAGAGCCTGCCCAAATTGATTTGGGTGGCTATGCGTCTCCACTCTCCACTGGAACTCCAAGCGGACCAAAGATGGAATGAGACTTCAATAGAGGTAGGTTTGATGGATATGCAGATTTATTAATTATAAAAAGGCTATCAATTGGTAGCCGTATTTTAAATAAAGTAAAAACAAAGTAAAAACAAAAACAAGGTCCTACGCGTTTCGTTCCTATACAAAGGAACTTCCTCAGGGACCAAAATACAATTCCATAAAATCAGTCAGTACAAAAATTGCATACAACCTTATCCCCCCAATAAGTCTCTATAAATAGGCCTAAGCCTTCAGTTCATTGGTAGATCCAGTGGGAGTTACCCTTGATTGTTGACCCGGTTCAGATGTGGAGTGTCCATCCGGTTGGTTCTGGTGTGGAGAAGGTGTTCCGACGGATAATTCTGGCGCCAGCCGATGAAACCGGAAACCGGAAGTAACATTCCGTTTGTACTTCCGCGTTCCATTGCCCTATGCGTTCCAACTCATAAACGAAAAGCAGTTAGATAGGTCGCCATCTAGAGGTCTCCCAGAATATAACAATTATGATATTACTGCACAGTGTGATCTGTTTATAGCAGGCGGACTTCTTTTAACAGAGGATAATTGTAATCTGGATAATTAGATTTAAATGGTACAGTACTTTCAAAACAATATATTTTCAATCTACTACCCTCCTGTTGCAATTCAATATTGAGAGTTCTCAATTTGTCCTTTATCAGTACAGTACATCTGAGAAACAATCTGATTCCGTTTATTTTATCGGTATTATGGAACCCTCTAAAATGATATTGATATGAGACTAAACTGATCCATCACATAAATCATCTTATAGTTTCATTGTGTGAAGAAAATGATAATAATAATAATACATAGTGACGTCATATTTAATAGACAATTGGCAATTTAGTAGATGCTGATCATAATTCCTATTATACTAATCAAAAAAATATTAAAGAATGTATTTACAAAATATATACACCTGTGAAAACACCTTAATATGAGCATTATCATCAAATACATTTAGGTGTCAACCCATAATGTGTGAATTTATTTAGTGTTATATATCTATATGTTTAATGTATTGGAGGAGTTTGAATCATAATCTCCATATTACAAAGTGCTCCTAGTGGTGTATCCTAAAGATCGAGTAATAATCTTATATTAATACTTTCTGTGAATCTGTTCCTTAAATTGTAATAGTGTGAATTTATCTCACGGGATACAAATCTCTTAGCCCTTATATAAAGGAGGGCAAGAAAAATTGTAGACCCAAAGAAAAAAAGAGAAAAAAAAGGAGGAAAGAATGAGGGAAAAGGGAGAAAATCCCTCCCATCTAGGCACCGTCGTAGGATGACCCAAAAGCTGAGACCAGATTTAATCTAGGAAACATATGAGATCTATGTCATGATTAAGTCCTTTGGGGTGAAGAGTCTGTAGTTTATGAATCCAAAAGGTTTCACGTTGTGATAGTTTTTTGAGTCTATCTCCTCCCCTCCTACGAATGATGAGATCACTATCCATCAGAAATTCAAACCAAAATCACACTTTTTTCCAGTCCCCAGTAAAGGACCCTATCTGGAGACATTTGAACATATGGTTGAAAAGGAGTTTCATACTCTTACAACCAGGCATAAACCACGTGACTATAACCTCACACATAGGGAAAATAGAGTTCTAAAAAACCTAATGGAAAGAGATGACATTGTAATAAAAGAGGCTGATAAAGGGGGGGGGATCGTTCTTATGACTACTGACTACTATCTGGAGGAAGCCTCCAATATTTTGGGAGACAAAACAACATATGTTATCCTGAATAGTGATCCCACTTTACTTTTCAACCATAAACTAAAGAATCTTTTAGAGGAAGCCATGAATAAAGACGTCATTTCACAAACTCCTCCAATACATTAAACATATAGATATATAACACTAAATAAATTCACACATTATGGGTTGACACCTAAATGTATTTGATGATAATGCTCATATTAAGGTGTTTTCACAGGTGTATATATTTTGTAAATACATTCTTTAATATTTTTTTGATTAGTATAATAGGAATTATGATCAGCATCTACTAAATTGCCAATTGTCTATTAAATATGACGTCACTATGTATTATTATTATTATCATTTTCTTCACACAATGAAACTATAAGATGATTTATGTGATGGATCAGTTTAGTCTCATATCAATATCATTTTAGAGGGTTCCATAATACCGATAAAATAAACGGAATCAGATTGTTTCTCAGATGTACTGTACTGATAAAGGACAAATTGAGAACTCTCAATATTGAATTGCAACAGGAGGGTAGTAGATTGAAAATATATTGTTTTGAAAGTACTGTACCATTTAAATCTAATTATCCAGATTACAATTATCCTCTGTTAAAAGAAGTCCGCCTGCTATAAACAGATCACACTGTGCAGTAATATCATAATTGTTATATTCTGGGAGACCTCTAGATGGCGACCTATCTAACTGCTTTTCGTTTATGAGTTGGAACGCATAGGGCAATGGAACGCGGAAGTACAAACGGAATGTTACTTCCGGTTTCCGGTTTCATCGGCTGGCGCCAGAATTATCCGTCGGAACACCTTCTCCACACCAGAACCAACCGGATGGACACTCCACATCTGAACCGGGTCAACAATCAAGGGTAACTCCCACTGGATCTACCAATGAACTGAAGGCTTAGGCCTATTTATAGAGACTTATTGGGGGGATAAGGTTGTATGCAATTTTTGTACTGACTGATTTTATGGAATTGTATTTTGGTCCCTGAGGAAGTTCCTTTGTATAGGAACGAAACGCGTAGGACCTTGTTTTTGTTTTTACTTTGTTTTTACTTTATTTAAAATACGGCTACCAATTGATAGCCTTTTTATAATTAATAAATCTGCATATCCATCAAACCTACCTCTATTGAAGTCTCATTCCATCTTTGGTCCGCTTGGAGTTCCAGTGGAGAGTGGAGACGCATAGCCACCCAAATCAATTTGGGCAGGCTCTCATTTTGGCGATTTATTCACCTGGATCTCGTGAGTGCAACACTGTATTAGCGCATTGTCCCTCACTTTGCTGTATCACACTATGTTTCTTTTTCTGTTTCTGTTCCTGTTTTAGATCTTAACACAATTATTGACTGTGTGAATGGAATTGTATGGTCACAAGCTAAGGTTCCTATAACCTATGAGAAATCACATGTACAATCTGATCGTAACTGCCATGTGATAGAAGAAAGACCTGACTCGATTGAGGTACATTTTAGGAATAGTCAGTCACCTGACGTGACTATCCTGCAGGTGAATGATACAATCGCACCTGTAGATGAGCATTCCGTAAGAATTGCTCCAGAGAGGATCCAGAATGTCTCTCTGGAAGGTGATGTTTTAACCATTTCTCTCCAAAGGGACTATGTTGAATCTGTAGATCTGGCAGGTCATGCTCAATTCCTTGCCAGAATTGAAAGGGTTAATAACAACTTATTCTTCCCTATTCAAATAAATGACTTAGGAAGAAGTAGGAATGCAAAGCTGGTCTTACAGAGTGAGAACAGCTATATTAGCAGAAGTCTGTTAAAGCAGATTGCTAATCCTAAAATGATCAGGTACGCTTCCCCACATGACAGGTGGATCCAGAACCTGGATGGCGAATCAGAGAGTCACAATGTGATAGCAAAATGTTTACCATCTATTTCCATCAGAAATAAGACAGTTAAACATTTATTCCAAGTGATAGACGAACCTCGCTATCAGGTTTATGTTGGCAATGATGTCATACATCGCTTTGCCATACACCTTGACCTGATTAATTCCAACTTGTGGACAAGGTTAAAAGGTAATCCTTGTGGATACCTACACGAGGAAAACGCCCTGAAATCAGGACAAATACTCCCATATGCGGTAAGTATCCAAGTTCCTGATGACATAACCATTCCACAAGGGACAAGTAATTTTCTTTTACCCCTACAGGTCAAGGAGGGTCAGAGATTAGAAAACTCTGATGCCCTTATCTGTTTATCCAACAGCATACAACAATTAGGGATGGTGGTAACGCATACACCAATGGTAAGTATTGGTAAGAATCCCACCTATATAATGGTCAACAATGTTACACCCAATAGTGTTACTTTACCAAAAGGAACATTATTAGGTCTAGCATTGGATGCTGGGTACTATACATTTGGTTTCCAAAACCAAATTATAGGCCTCATCCCTGTAGAATACTTAACTGAGGACGAAATTGTCGATCAAATATTCCATTCCTCCCCAGAAGGATTATTCGCTATCCTATCTGTATATCCCTTCAACGTCGAAGACGGCTCATGTAAAATCGAAGAAGCATCAATAACCTTCGATCATCCGCTCAATGAGCAGGAATCACAAGAGTATCACGACCAAAGAGAAAAGGTAAGTCAACACCGAACTGACCTAACTTCTAGGCTTGAAGAAGCTTATGAGATAGGCCAGCCTGAAATCTTTCCAGGATTTCAGGCAAGGCTAGAAGAGCAAATATCTTTAGCCAGAATACAAACTGATCCAAATTTACCACCTGTATTTATCAAACAATATAGACTCCCATTAGTGTCATACGATGGTCTACAAGACATCATTCAGAATTTAAAGGAAAGGGGCATTATACGTCCAGTGCACAGTTCGTATAATAATCCGATCTTGGGGATTCTGAAACCTAATGGACAATGGCGTTTATGCGCTGACTTACGACAGCTAAATAAACGTGTCTATATGTCTGGTTGGCCAGTGCCATACATAGACCAATGTTTGGTACAAATGCAGGGATCCAAAATATTCACTGCCATTGACTGTGCGCAGGGATATTGGACTGTACCAGTCCATAATGAAGACCAATACAAATTGGCCTTCACATTTGGAAAGCAGCAGTATACCTGGACCCGTATGCCTTTCGGTTACATAAACTCTGGTCATGAATTCGCTGTGTTCATACATAAAGCTATGCCTGACGCACTTGAGAGAGGAACGTTATCATATGTCGACGATGTCTTGCTGAAAAGCACTTCCTTTGATAAGCATATCATAGAGATTAGACATGTTCTTACTCAGTTAAGAGAGGCAGGGATTAAACTGTCTTTACAAAAGGCGCAATGGTGTCGCACCCATGTCAATTTCCTCGGACATGAGGTAACTTCTGAAGGATTAAATCCCCAGAGGAAGGTTGAAGCCGTACTAAAGGCTAAAACACCTTCAAACATCAGGGAATTAAGATCGTTCCTTGGTATGACTAACTACTCCCGTAAGTTTATAGCTAACTATGCAGAAATAACGAAACCACTCTTACACCTGCTTAAAAAGGAAACTACCTGGAACTGGGGGGAGCCTCAGGACCTAGCGGTAAGTGAACTGAGGAGGAAGCTCACTCAGGCACCCTGTTTAGCATACCCAGAGGGGGGTAAACCCTTCTATCTGGAGACAGGTTATACCGATTTAAGCATCAGTGCTGTTCTGTATCAGAAGCAGGACAGTTTAAACAAAGTTATTGCATATGCTAGCAAGACTTTGTCACCCGTTGAAATTAAATTCAACACGTGTGAGAAGGCGTTATTGACGACTGTCTGGGCACTACAAAATTTTCGTAGCTATATCCAAGGTGAGAAAATAATTGTAGAAACAGCTCACCAACCTCTACAGTATCTGCAGAGTGAAAGAATTAGAGACGGTAATCTCTCTAACAGTCGGATTACTGCATGGACTCTATCCTTACAGGGATGGCCATTAGAAGCCCGTTATAAACATAATAAGAGAAGCCCAGTTGCCCAAGGTTTAGCAGAACTACATGACTGTACTGCTCCATCTCTGGATGATAATGACACCGGAGATGACTTCCTAGAAGAGCAATTGCTATCCCCTTATAAAGTTTATGACGAGGAATACTGTCAACCACTACCGTGGGTATACATTGATGGTTGTTCATATCACCACGTCGCTGGTGCTGAACGGAAGTTAGTTGCAGGTATCGGAATCGCCTGGATAGGTGATTATCCCAATGTATCTATAGGATACAATATTGGTCCCAAAAGCAGTCAGATAGCCGAACTCTGTGCAGTTTATAAGACCATTCAAATGGCAATAGAATATAGTATCAAAGAATTTGTTATCATAACTGATTCCAACTATGTTCGCAACAGTTTCGTCGAATATCTGCCTAGCTGGAAACGTAACCAAATGCTGAAAAGCAATAACAAACCTGTTAAACATGGGAAATTGTTTTGTAAAATTGATGAGTTGGTTAAGGAACATGGTTTAACCATATATTGGAAGAAAACCAAAGGCCATTCTAAAATAGAAGGTATTGACAAGGATGGTAATGACTTAGCCGATTCACTGGCAAAACAAGCAGCCATCAATGGTGATACCCTAAACATTGATGATCTTATGGGTTCAATTCACGTTGAAGCCATAACTAGACGACAGGCTAGAGATAATGCCGACTTAAATGTCGTGCAATGGAGTCATGAAGCTCCTAGTGAGGACCTGATTACCAGTCAGAAGAACGATCCTGTCATAAGTATATTCTATAAACATATAGAAGACCCTACTGCAAATCCCATCACAGATGAGGATTGCAAAGATAATGAAGATTTACGAATCTTGATGAGATATAAAGTCCAATTTAGTATCATGGATGGGTTGCTGGTCAGAACTTCTAAACATGGTATTCAACAATGGGTAGTCCCAACTGTATACCGAGGGTTAATGCTCCAACATGCACATGATGCACCTACATCTGGGCATCGTGGTGATAAGATCACATATGAGATATTGCGTGATTATGCATATTGGCCACACATGTTAAGAGATGTTAAGACATACTGTCGGTGATGCTTGATTTGTCCGCAATATCAACCCCTTGGTCCAACCCATCGTGCACCACTTCAGAAGAGGGGGGTGTCATTACCCTGGTCTGATATTCAAATTGACTTTATAGGTCCTGTAACAAGATCTTCAAGAGGTAACAAATACATGTTAACCGTTACATGTATGTACACAAAGTGGATAGAATGTTTGCCTTGTAAAGAGAACACGAGTACCGTGTGCGCCACTTTGTTGATTAACCATGTCTTTTCCAGGTTCGGTCTGCCTCAAAGAATTGAGTCAGACAGAGGTAGTCATTTTACCAGCGAAGTAATGGCTAAGATGTGGAACATTCTAGGTGTTAAACGAAAGCTACATATTGCATACCGCGCTGCGTCCAGCGGGGGGGTAGAGCGATATAACCAGTCTATCGTTAATATTCTGAAGAAGTATGTTAAGAAGTCTGGTAAAGACTGGGACATTAAATTGCCCCTAGTTTTAATGGCGATTAGAGCTACACCTAGCACTGCTACCAAATTGTCACCTTTTGAATTGATGACAGGAAGAAAGATGGTTTTACCACAGCATTTACTGTATCGTACTTCGGATCATAATTTGATCAATGCTGCCACTACGCATCAGTATATTGAACATTTGCGCAAGCATTTACAGCATGCGTTTGCTTTTGCCCAAAAGAATCTAGAAAAAGCAGCGACAGGGGTTATTACGATTTAAAAACCACGAAAAAGGAATATGAGATTACAGATCAAGTCTATCTGTATAATTTTGCGCGAAATCAAGTCAAGGAAAATAAATTTTTACCTTCTTGGAAAGGGCCATATGTCATCATTGACAAAATTTCCCCAGTAGCGTACAAAATAAAAATTCCTAAGGATGGTGATTTTATTGAAAAGTGGGTTCACATTAACCAGTTGCGTGCTTGTCATCCTAAATCTCAATTAAGGATTATAGGTGTGGATTCGGATGCAGAAGGGTGAACGACTAACCTGGATGAATGCTTGATTCACGTGGTATCGTATGATGTGAAATGTTGTGATGTGCCATGATCTCATGTATGTTCATGTCATTAACCATTTCCTTGCCATCCAATAACTACATTCTCTAAGCAGGTTACTAGCTTGTTTAACTGCTATAGGCATATTGCTGAGGAGTCAGTAATAAATGTAATGAAGGATGAAGTTATAAAAATAGAATTAGAAAGAATACATATGTTGATGAATCGTAATAATGTGTTGTCCTAGGCCAAGTGATGTCACACTGTTATAAGTTTGTATACTTAACAAACCTTGAATCATTAGTAGATAAGTCTGAAACGAGTTCCTGATCCGTGACTGTCGAAAGATGTCCAAAAAGGATGTGGCGTGTTTCTGGATCGTACTGCTCCTGTGCCAAGAGCTACGGACCGACCCGATCGCAGAGATGGGACCATCCTCCGGCAACCTGATTCAAGAGACACCAGGGTTCATCTTAACAGAGAAGAGGATCCTTACCCGGCGTGTGTTCGTCAGCTTGGACCCCAAGATTTCCATCGAGAAGGCGTACAACATTTCATCGATGCAGCTTCCTGAGTTACAGACTTGGTACCAGATGCACCTCCAAAGAGCACAGGACCGTGTGCGAAACATCTTGGAGCAAGCCCGGAAACCATTTGTATCCAGTTCTATTTCGATGAGCAACCGACCCAAAAGGTTCCTCACCGCTATAATTGTTGCATTAGTTTGTGCCACTGTTGGTGCAGTTGTCGCAACTGGAATGTCTGCAGCCAACTATATTACTGTCCAAAAGCTGGATATGGAAATCTATGCGCTAAAGCAACACATTAACGACATTCATCAGGTGATAAAACAGCAAAGAACACTTCTCCAAGACGTGTTAACTATTGTGGAAGACACAGTTGTTACAACAAATTTGCATTCAGAGTTAATTGCCAAATCCACTGAGTTGCACCAAAGTCATGACTTATTTAAGCGTGAACTTCTATTTCTGCATGACCCAATATTGTTCCACACACTTGCTTTTCTCGACGAAGTGCAAACGGGAATGATCGAATTGGCAGGGGGACGCATACCTCTGTATTTTGTATCCAAGGATATTGTTCATGCGATGCTCGCCAATGTGGATAGAGAAACAATTGAGCCTATGCAATTAAATCTGGCCTTTGAGATGGGGAGCGCCATACCTCTCTTAATTGACCCGGAACGTATGGAGATTTGCTTTTTATTGGCCATACCATATGTAACTCCCAAAAACATTTTTCAAATGAAAACAATTTACAATGTTGGTACATGGAAGGAAAATATCCATGTAAAAGTCCAAACCCCAGATGTTTTGGCTTTTCAACCGTGGATACCAGATTGGTATTCAATACCCATTTTGAATGACTGTGAAAAATTCAAAGACAATAATTTCCAATGTGATGGAAAACCTTTTGTGTACGATTCTACCAATGCTTTGTGTGGGATCGAGTACCTTAAACATGGCTCTGAAGCATGTCAAGTGACTATGTCAAAAACCGACAGTAATGCGTTAGTACATGCTATCTTAGTAAAAGATAAATGGTTGGTAAGCACGTGTCTTAAAAACATGAGTGTTTTTCGCAGGGACCAGGTGACTAATAAAGTAATTGCCTTACCAGCACCTGTATCACTGATCAAGG
The DNA here is from genome assembly GCF_036172605.1 of Pelobates fuscus. Lineage (NCBI taxonomy): Eukaryota > Metazoa > Chordata > Amphibia > Anura > Pelobatidae > Pelobates > Pelobates fuscus. The sequence continues at coordinate 118,424,348 of NC_086325.1, forward strand.
TACCCCACGACTCTCGTATCACCATTGGTGACGTTACGCTATACCCAGTGTACACTGACGTCCTCGAAAGTGCTATTGAGATGGTGGATCCCTTCCAGAATCTAGATATCCCTCTAGATCCTAATCTAAGTTCTTGCTGGACCATAAGCCCAACCACACTATCCAAATGTCAATCAAGAAAGATAATATTTCTGTGGACACATTTAAATACTCTGAGTTAGATACTGACCTTACTGATCGTGTTGACTGGTTCATCCATGTTAAGTTTGTTATTGGGTGTGTTATGATAATAATGATATTATGGTTGATTGTACTAAGCGTAAAGTTCAAAACACTTACAGGTACAAAAACATACAAACATGTTCATTCCACACAAGAGCCTTAGAAATGATGTGATTGCACAATATGTCTTGTGATTTCCATAGTGCCTACTCATAAGCTAAATTATTTGGCTATAACAGGCACTAAGGGGGGTTATGTCAGGGTATTTATATCAGCAGACATTTTGTGCTATGATAGAAATACAAAGTGTATATTCTGAAGCCATTGTTGAACAGACCAGACTCCATTTTGTTAGTTTCAAGCTAACAAAGAGACACAGAATTTCTATCCTCTCTCTAAAACTGACCGCTTTGCCCGAGCTGAATGGAATGTCTTGTATAAACAAACCAAGTGATAACAGACTGTCTAGTTACTAATGGAATAAGAATAAATTCTAAACCCAGACCTGGGTGACAGAGGATTAAATAATTAAATTTTACTTTCGATATTGTACAACGTCCCATTATAGTTTAAGGTGAAACTTAGTTCACAAACTATCAATTTTAGGAATTATAGCAGAAAATGGAGACGCATAGTCTGAAGAAATCCTCTTGATCTGACAGATAAAATAAGTTATAGGCCACATATAGATAACGTAAATGACGTCAAAAATAGCCACCAGGAAAAGTTAACTCTTTCCTGGATAGGTATGTTTAGTGGGACAATACTGCCCTCTAGAGTTCAAATACGAGAATGGTTACCTAGAAGGCAACCACACCCCACATTGGTGATTGGCTATCACTTAGAGGAATCTCCCCTTTAAAAAGTTAAGACAAGGGAAGAGTCAGGAATTAAAAGATTGAAGAGAGAGACATTACAACACTCTCGGGAGATTCAGGGAGATTCAAGATTGAGGAGAGAGATCCAGGCAGAATTGGACACTCAGAAAATCAAGACACTCCATGCAGAGAAAGAGACCCATGACACTTAGCTACCTGAGAACATCTGATGAGAAAATATCTACTTAACTGGCAAATATACAGGCATTTAATGAATTAATTTAAATTAATTAAATTAATAGCATGATACATGACTGAATAATTCCCGATCAGATTTCGATTTAGAAATCTTAGCTAAATAAGAAATACATAATTAAGCTTTTTATTCTGCAGATAAAAACAATAATAATGTATTTATGTGATTAATCACATATTAGAATATCGTGATATTATCCAGCTGTGTTGATTTGCTATAAATAAGATTAAATATCTGTTTAGACAAATTAATAAAATATCAGCTAATATAACATAGTAGATTTCTCTCATTGGATAAAATCAAGGAAATGGTTGATGACTGGTTAAATGTTATTTTAATTAAAATCACACAAGAGTAGATCTTAACTACCTAGAAGAGGTCTAGCCAGCATTGCAAGGGTTATTTCTAAACTGCCAGCTAAGTTTTTTTTTGTATTGCTTCACGCTGCACGCTGAAGAGTTCTCTCCCCTCTGTGAAACATCCCCTCTGTGAAGCCCATCGTAAATCAATCTTGACACCTAATGTGTAGATTCTAAACTACCTCTTAGTCATTAGGAAATGTTGTTTTAAATTACCATATTGTATTGCATATTGTTATACTCGAATTCCATTGATTATTATCATGCATGTTACTCATCATTATTAATTTAAATTGTCAAAAATAAAAATTATATTTTTATAACAATTTGTGATATTAATTATGTGATTTACCTTTCACTTATAACGATAACGATTAGGGATCTGAGAATTGAAAATCGTGGGCAATTCTCTCTGTTACAAATTATTATCCCATAAATATCCCCACAAGATGCAGTGGCCAGTGGTCTTCCACCTTGTCTAAGAGCCGTAGCTGCAGCCGCCCTGCTGGTAGCTGAAGCCAACAAACTCACTCTGGGTCAAGAACTTTATGTACGAGTCCCACACGCAGTACAGACGTTGCTAGATTACAAAGGCAATCATTGGTTCAGTAACAGCCGTATGACCAAGTATCAAGCAATGTTGTGTGAAAACCCAAGAGTGCATTTACAGACTGTCAATACCTTAAATCCAGCTACCCTTTTGCCGCAACCTACTGAAAGTCAACACGATTGTTTGGAGGTGATGGATGAAGTATTTTCAAGTAGACCAGATCTTCGTGACTTTCCCATCCAGAACCCTGATGTCCAATATTATACAGACGGCAGTAGTTATGTGAAAGAAGGGATTCGCTATGCAGGATATGCAGTAACAACAATAGACAAGGTGATAGAAGCTCGGCCACTGTCAAAAGGAACATCAGCACAAAAGGCAGAATTGATAGCACTAACACGAGCGTTACAATTGGCTGAAGGTTTGAGAGTGAACATCTATACGGACTCCAAGTATGCGTTTTTAACCACTCATGCCCACGGAGCTTTGTATAAAGAAAGAGGACTATTGAATTCAGAGGGCAAAGAAATCAAGTACGCAGCTGAAATACTACAACTATTGGAAGCAGTATGGGAACCAAAAGAAGTTGGTATTATACATTGTCGAGCGCATCTGAGAGGCGATGGGGATGTAACCAAAGGAAATCGGATGGCAGATAATGCAGCTAAGCGTGCCGCTGAATCAGGAAGACAGGAATATGTGGAACATATAGCTGCTCTTATACCGACTCCACTGTCTCAATGGACTCCAGTTTATACAGCTCAAGAAGAAGAGTGGTTAAAGACTGAACCTGGAAAGTACCTGGAGAACAAATGGTATCAGTTAGCAGATGGGAGAATAGTTATTCCAGCATCACTAGGGGTAGAAATTGTCCAAAATTATCACAACGGGACACATTCTGGAAGAGATAGTACAGAAGAATCTCTCAGAAAACATTTCTACATACCAAGATTGTCCAACTTAACTCAAGCCATTGTACGAAGATGTGTAACATGTGCTAAAAATAATGCAAGGCAAGGACCAGTAAAGCCACCAGGAGTTCAGTATATGGGGGGACTCCCTATGTCCGATCTACAAATTGACTATACAGTTATGCCTAAATCTGGTGGACATCGCTACCTACTAGTAGTTGTGTGCACCTATTCAGGCTGGGTAGAAGCATGTCCTACTCGTACAGAGAAAGCAGGAGAAGTTGTGCGATTCCTGCTACGAGAAATAATACCCCGATATGGACTACCCTGCTCTATAGGATCGGATAATGGTCCAGCCTTTGTTCACCAGTGCCTACAACAACTGACTCATATGCTTGGTATTAAGTGGAGACTTCATACAGCATATAGACCTCAGAGTTCTGGTAAAGTAGAAAGAATGAATAGAACTATTAAGAATCAGTTGGCAAAAATGTGTCAGGAAACCCAACTCAAGTGGAATGTTCTTTTGCCTATAGCTCTGTTGCGTTTTCGAAGTACACCTACCAGAAGGATGGGTCTCTCTCCTTTTGAAATCATGTATGGGCGTCCACCTCCCGTACTTGGTAACTTAAGGGGGGATTTGAGTCAGTTGGGAGAAGGAATTACCCGGCAGCAGGTTGTAGAGTTGGGTAAAACTATGGAGGAGGTACAGAAATGGGTACAAGATAGATTACCTGTGAATATTTATCCCCCTGTTCATAGTTACCATCCAGGAGATCAAGTGTGGATTAAAGAGTGGAATAATATACCGTTAGGGCCTAAATGGAGGGGTCCTTATGTTGTTCTTTTGTCTACCCCTACAGCAATAAAAGTGGCCGAAGTGACTCCTTGGATTCATCACTCCAGGGTTAAACCAGCAGCAGTAGATTCTTGGCAAGTTACACCAGATCCAGAGAATCCCTGCAAGATCCGGTTAAAGCGCACGACTCAGTCGGAGTGACGAGGAAACCTTGTGGATTACAATTATTGTTGTTTCAGAGATTGGTAAGTGAGTGTTTTGACGGCCATAATAACGCCTGTCCGCTCACCAATATATTATTAAAAGTCAGGAAAGTCTCGAAGGGACCCCTGTGAAGACGAGCAGAACTCCATTCCCTGCAGCCCTTACAACCTGGAAGCTGAGGTGCCATCGCACGGACGAAGACTGAGGATGCAGCCGACGAAAGAAGTGTTGATAATAATGTTTATCTATATGTCTTTTTATATTCAGGAAGGTAGAGGTACCGACACTCCTAGCTGTGAGGTTTGCATTAAGACTACTAGAACAGGTAATCATATTTCCCAGACCCTAATTTGGCATTCACAATATGAGTGTAAAGGTGATGTGTCTAGGTGTAGATACCTAAGTATAGAATATAGTGTATGCCATTTAGGAGTAGGAGAACCTAAGTGTTTCAATCCGGAGTATCAACCCCGTACAATTTGGTTGACCCTCAGGAATGGAGATCCTCAGGGGACCCTAATAAATAAAACTGAGTTAGAAACCGTACATTCTTCGGGTGTTCTGCTATTTGATGCATGTAAAGTGATATCAAGTGGTAGAAAGCCGTGGAATGTATGTGGGGATCTTAGGTGGGAGAGAACGTATGGGTCTAACGATAAATATATTTGTCCCAGTAGTAAAAACAAGTATGTAAGTCCAAGATGCCCAGATAGGGAATATAATTATTGCCCATATTGGTCTTGTGTGGGGTGGGCAACTTGGGGACAGACAGCAGATAAGGATATGATTGTTACTAAGTTGCCTACCAAACCATACTGTAAGTCTATGGAATGCAACCCAGTCCATATTCTTATAAATAATCCTGACCAATTCTTAGATAGATATGGTAACTTATTTGGGTTTCAAATATATGGGACGGGTTTAGACCCTGGGACAATATTGTTTATAGGGATAGAGACCGATACTGTAACATCCCAAACTCATCAGGTATTCCATTCTTTTTATGAAGAGATGAGTGTAGATAATAAGATCCCCCATAACGCTAAGAACCTGTTCATAGATTTAGCTGAGAGTATTGCTGGTAGTCTTAATGTAACCAACTGCTATGTGTGTGGAGGTACTAACATGGGAGACCAATGGCCTTGGGAAGCAAAGGAGGTAATGTCCGGTTCTGAGGCAGTTGAACAATTAATATCTTCACAAGTCGATTATCAGATGAGTGTTAGAGGTAAATCTGAGTGGAGATTGAAAACCTCCATCATAGGTTATGTTTGCATAGCAAGGAAAGGAATAATGTTTAATACTTCTGTAGGAGAACTAACTTGTCTAGGGCAAAAAGCTTATGATGATGATACAAAGAATACAACTTGGTGGTCGGCTTCAAATGTCTCAGAGCCATCTAACCCGTTTGCAAGATATGCCAATTTAAAGGACGTATGGTTTGACTTATCCATCACATCTAGTTGGAAAGCCCCAGCAAATTTGTACTGGATCTGTGGTAAGAAGGCCTATTCGGAGTTGCCACAGGACTGGGAAGGGGCATGTGTGTTGGGTATGCTCAAACCATCCTTCTTCTTGTTACCTATTGAAACAGGTGAGACTTTGGGAGTTAAAGTGTATGATGTGAATCATAGGAAGAAAAGAGGACCCATAGAGATAGGCGCCTGGGAAGATGATGAATGGCCTCCCCAGCGTATTATAGACTATTATGGGCCAGCCACTTGGGCAGAGGATGGTACTTTCGGGTATAGGACCCCAATATATATGCTCAACCGCATTATAAGGTTACAGGCGGTGGTTGAGATAATTACTAATGAGACCTCACAAGCGCTCAATCTTCTAGCGAAGCATAATACCAGGATGAGGACAGCAGTTTACCAAAATAGATTATCCTTGGATTACCTATTGGCAGTAGAGGGAGGTGTATGTGGGAAGATTAACCTGAGCAATTGCTGTCTTCAAATAGATGATGAAGGGCAAGCAATAGCTGAGCTTACTAGCCATATGGTTAAACTAGCGCATGTGCCTACTCAGGTATGGAAAGGGTATAATCCAAGTAGTTGGTTTGGTAACTGGTATGAGCAGTTTGGAGGGCTTAAGGCATTGGTAGGCGGAGTCATGCTGATTTTAATGTTGTGTCTACTCCTGCCATGTCTTATTCCTTTAGTAGTTAGGTCTGTGCAGAGCCTGCTAGAAAATATAGCAGAGAGAAAGGCTGCAGCACAGATAATGGCCATATATAAATATGAGGCTCTAAATCAGGGAGAACCAATGCAGGAAGAGGAGTGTTGAGGGATTCACATCATAGAAAAGTCTGGTCTGGTTCATGGAAACCTGAGGTGTATGCAAACCAAGGTTAAGTGATGCCTCAAGTAATTGTGAAATATCAGAGGCATCAAAGGGGGGAATGTGGTGGAATCTCGGTAAAAATAAATTTAGTAGGCCGAGATTACCACGTGGCATGTGTACGTGCATATGCTGACGTATCGGTCGGTTGGTTGCACGTGGCAAAGATACGATCAGTAGTGTATGGAGCATGTGCGAGAATACCGGATATAGTATTCCCCTCCTCCATTGTGTTGGACAAGCCATGCGGTCAAGCAGGAAGTTAGTTCTTGTTCGTATTGATTGGTTATGAGAATGTGCGGGTGGAGCTTAATATGGGAGGAGTTATGTGCCTATATAAGGAGCCTGCACTATTGTCCGGGGCTCAGAACTTGTTGTATTTTGGTGACATTAGTCCCTCTGAGTCCCGATCGGTGAACCGAATAAAGAATCTCTTCCTTCCTGAAGAAACCTGTGTCCATCTCTCTATGCTTGGCTTCCGTCAGTTTCTCCGGTATCAGGAGCAACCATTTTCTAGATTTTTACTAATATATACTGTATCCATTTTTCAGTAAAACAGAACCGAACCGAAAATTTTCCCCATGCACATGCCTAACGAATGCGCTTAAGTTCCTGCAACAAACAGTGTGAAGGTCTTCTTTCTTTTGTGGGCAATTTAAGCTTTTCAGTTTGAAAAAATACAATTTTAAATTGCATCAAGGAGAATAAGTAGAGATCTGTATACCAAGGGGTGGGGAATCCAGTAAATAGAGCGGGCTCATATAGGGCTAAGGACCTCTTGGGTTGTGGGAGAAAAAAATAACCCCAAAAGAAAGTATGTACACAACTGAGAAATAAAGTATGGGCTCACACATTACCAGGTTAAAAAGGAGAGGATCCCTAACACATGAAATGTGTTTTGACTAGCAAGCTGGATGGACGCTTGAAATGAATGCTTCATCTATGGAGAATGACTAGAGATTCTTGGCACTTTCTTACTGCATGGTATGTCATATTATAGTGGCTCCCTTAGTACACTACTCAATCTAGTGAAGCCGAAAGATCAATTTTTACTTACTGTAAATGGATTTTTCCTTAGGATTACTTTTGTACAGCCGACAGGCAAAGCAGATGGAGTTCTGACCAGAGCATTAATTTGGAGCACAACTTTTCCAGGAAGTGAGAATGAGTTTCTCCTTGTCTGTTCAAATTTGCAAAAGCTCTTACCTGTATGTGCTAGATCGTGTAGGACCCAATTCTTCTTAATTTAGGCATTCCGAGGCGGTTCTTATGTCTTTTAGGATTTGTTCTGAGGCTGCTAAGAGGAGCCAGTCGTCTAAACACTCACAGGGCTGAGGAAAGACCAAATGGAACTAACCTGGATTGATAATGTTGAAATTCTTCTTTCCACCTAATGCAAAATCTTAGGATTTTTTTTGGTTTCTATTGCAATAGGGATATTCCGATTTTTGAGGTTAAAAGAGACTTTCTTGAATTGTGTGTGTTGCTGAGTAGTGATGTCGCGAACATAAAATTTTCGGTTCGCGAACGGCGAAAGCGAACTTCCGCAAATGTTCGCGAACCGGGCGAACCGCCATAGACTTCAATGGGCAGGCGAATTTTAAAACCCACAGGGACTCTTTCTGGCCACAATAGTGATGGAAAAGTTGTTTCAAGGGGACTAACACCTGGACTGTGGCATGCCGGAGGGGGATCCATGGCAAAACTCCCATGGAAAATTACACAGTTGATGCAGAGTCTGGTTTTAATCCATAAAGGGCATAAATCACCTAACATTCCTGAAGTGGAAATCAATCAATAAATTGATTATTTTGTGTATCTGCCCCTGGCCAAATTAAGAAACAATGCGTGCACGCTCCCTGAAGTAATTCACACCAGACACAAGTTTCAGGTTAATGAAAAACTTGAGGAATGTTTATTAGAGGGGGTGGCATGCCCCTTATAAAGCAAAATTACATCAAAAGCATTGTCAGAGATAACATTGATTTATGCATCAATTATTGGTTAGGGGTTTGTCACGTTCCGTTCCTGGCTGCGGATCATTCTGGTAATGGCTTCTGGTATCCAGTACTCCTTTTGCTAATCTTGTTTAATATTTCTTGGTTTTTGGTTTTCTATTCTATGTCTGGTTTTCTTTATGCTGGGATTTCTGGGTTCATTCTTATAGTTCGTCCCTGGATTTCCCAGTCTCCAGGTTTCCTTTAAATGTTTGTTTTATGTGACACACCCGTTGTTTTCCATTTTCCCTTTGGTTCCATAGTTCCTGATGGCAGCTGCTCAAGACTTCTGCTCTTTCTTGCAGGTACGTTCTATTGGTCTAGTATGGTTCTTTTAGTTAACATTAGGCAGTGTAGGACCTGCCGAATATGGGATACATTGGCGTTGTGGCAGGCTTATGCAATGTATGATCATATCATGTAACTAAATCCCCATACTTTTCTCATTAGTGCTTAGTTATGCCTCCTCTTGTTTTGCCTAATATATCTTGTCTTGTTTTAGTTTGTATACCCAGTCCATGTACAGTCCTGTCCAGTCTTGCCCATGTTATGTTCATGTTTTCCTCATGTCTTGTGTATATGTTCTGGGTTTAGCTTACTATCCTTCTCTGGTTCTGGGTTCTACTAGTTCTGTCTTGTTTTCATGTTTGGTGCCTATCTCTAGTCTTGCCTTGTTTCTAGTACTGGATACAATCTTGCTGCAGAGCCTCCCAATTCAGCTCCTGGGAGGTCTGCTAATTTCCTTGCTCATAGTTCCTGTTATCCGCACAAGCTGAATCAGGGTCTTGGTATGTGGCTGCACAAACGCTGATGCTCAACACCAGGGGGCGTGCGGTTACCCTGCACCAGACCCTGCTAATCCACCTCCACGCTGAAGACTCCCACTTAACATCAGACAACATTTTGGGTCCCGGTCCATACGCCGCCACCTGGACACTGTGTCTGGGTTCCGGGCACCGGACCGCCACCCTGACAGGGTTAAGTGGTTGATTCATTGCTCGTTCTACCGGGTGTGATGTCACTGGCATCTTGCGAGTCTCCCCCAGATTCCAGTGCCATCTTGTTAGTGCAGGTGTTATTCGATGACTAAGGGAAAACTCCCTGGCCCTAGCGGCCATTTTAGGTAAACTAAATAAATCACATTATGAAATTATAAATGCTGATCAGAACTACATGAGTAAATAGACATTTTACTAACTATAAAAATCAGATTAATATTTCATGTCCACAACAGTCCCCCCCTTAAAATGGCTATTTACTTAAAAGACAACTGCTACTGTCCCTTACATGTCCCTAATGGCTGCAGCTCATCTGTCCCAACGGGCCTCGAATGCTTCACTCTGCGGGTATCCCGCAGTGGCTAACCCACTACTTCTCCCACGAGAGACTTCTGCCCACAAGGACGGACGCTATCCCTATGTCTTTCCCTAGAGAAATGCAGTTGTTTGTTTGAATTGATGGGACTGCAGAGGAGTGTGTGGTATGTCACATTCTGTGCCATTGACATCTTGATGTAGAAATGTAGGAGTTACACTGTCTATAGTCTATCCTACTGTCTTTTGTAAGTACTTCTGTATGCAGGGTAGTATGCAGCATGTCAGGAAGATGAAGATGATTGTCACCGTGAGTACTGCAATTCCAACTTGGAATAGAGTTTTCTGCCACCCATTCATCCATCCAAACCATTTATCCCATGTATTGGGGACCCCTAAATTCTTTTGTAATTCGTCAGAGAGGCTATCCAACTTTTCTATTGCCATAGTTACCTTCCCATTAGGCCCAGTATTATCAGGGATAAAAGTACAACAGGTCATACAGGGAGTGCAGAATTATTAGGCAAGTTGTATTTTTGAGGATTAATTTTATTATTGAACAACAACCATGTTCTCAATGAACCCAAAAAACTCATTAATATCAAAGCTGAATATTTTTGGAAGTAGTTTTTAGTTTGTTTTTAGTTATAGCTATTTTAGGAGGATATCTGTGTGTGCAGGTGACTATTACTGTGCATAATTATTAGGCAACTTAACAAAAAACAAATATATACCCATTTCAATTATTTATTTTTACCAGTGAAACCAATATAACATCTCAACATTCACAAATATACATTTCTGACATTCAAAAACATAACAAAAACAAATCAGTGACCAATATAGCCACCTTTCTTTGCAAGGACACTCAAAAGCCTGCCATCCATGGATTCTGTCAGTGTTTTAATCTGTTCACCATCAACATTGCGTGCAGCAGCAACCACAGCCTCCCAGACACTGTTCAGAGAGGTGTACTGTTTTCCCTCCTTGTAAATCTCACATTTGCTGATGGACCACAGGTTCTCAATGGGGTTCAGATCAGGTGAACAAGGAGGCCATGTCATTAGATTTTCTTCTTTTATACCCTTTCTTGCCAGCCACGCTGTGGAGTACTTGGACGCATGTGATGGAGCATTGTCCTGCATGAAAATCATGTTTTTCTTGAAGGATGCAGACTTCTTCCTGTACCACTGCTTGAAGAAGGTGTCTTCCAGAAACTGGCAGTAGGACTGGGAGTTGAGCTTGACTCCATCCTCAACCCGAAAAGGCCCCACAAGCTCATCTTTGATGATACCAGCCCAAACCAGTACTCCACCTCCACCTTGCTGGCGTCTGAGTCGGAATGGAGCTCTATGCCCTTTACCAATCCAGCCACGGGCCCATCCATCTGGCCCATCAAGACTCACTCTCATTTCATCAGTCCATAAAACCTTAGAAAAATCAGTCTTGAGATATTTCTTGGCCCAGTCTTGACGTTTCAGCTTGTGTGTCTTGTTCAGTGGTGGTCGTCTTTCAGCCTTTCTTACCTTGGCCATGTCTCTGAGTATTGCACACCTTGTGCTTTTGGGCACTCCAGTGATGTTGCAGCTCTGAAATATGGCCAAACTGGTGGCAAGTGGCATCTTGGCAGCTGCACGCTTGACTTTTCTCAGTTCATGGGCAGTTATTTTGCGCCTTGGTTTCTCCACACGCTTCTTGCGACCCTGTTGACTATTTTGAATGAAACGCTTGATTGTTCGATGATCACGCTTCAGAAGCTTTGCAATTTTAAGAGTGCTGCATCCCTCTGCAAGATATCTCACTATTTTTGACTTTTCTGAGCCTGTCAAGTTCTTCTTTTGACCCATTTTTCCAAAGGAAAGGAAGTTGCCTAATAATTATGCACACCTGATATAGGGTGTTGATGTCATTAGACCACATCCCTTCTCATTACAGAGATGCACATCACCTAATATGCTTAATTGGTAGTAGGCTTTCGAGCCTATACAGCTTGGAGTAAGACAACATGCATAAAGAGGATGATGTGGTCAAAATACTCATTTGCCTAATAATTCTGCACTCCTTGTAGTGTCAGGGAGTATTTTACAAACACCACCTTTTTCTGCCAAGATCATATCTAGGGCCATCCTGTTCTGGAATGTCATCTGTGAGGTAGCTTGTAGTTGTTCCGCCAGACCCTGTAGGGCATCTCGGGTATAATTAACAAACCGCTGCTGGTTGTAGTAGATATAATTGATCCAATTGACATTCTTATTAGCAGTAATCAGCAGAACCAAAGATTCAAACCCGGCTGCTACCTCATCTCTAGCCTTAAACTCGTTGGGCACCCCCCTTGGCACCCCTATGGCATCAATATATACATGGGAGTCGAAACTTCCACAGAGAGGGGTTTCTCTTTTAACTCGGAAGTACGTATGTGGGGTGGGGAGTCAAGGGGACCTTGATGGTCATCTGAAATAATATGGATAGGCATTATAGCTTTAGTCAAGGTGCATTCCCCCCACCATAAGCCCGCTAGCTGGGATCTTAATTGCATGTCACCACACAGCCAATAAATATCCCCAACTGATTTGACATGGTTTATCAATAGAGTTATGCGTGGGGCATGGTAGGTGGCACAGTATCCAGATGGGAATCTGCCCATGAACTTACCAGCGTTTTTAGACACCATGTAACAGGTGTAATTACCTGGATATACTGTGACTCCATCAGGTGGTTTGACATTCCCCTGAGTAATGGGATACACCCTTTTCCATGACTCACATGTTGATGAGTTAGTAGACATCTGTACATAAAGACTGAGGAAGCACAGCTCAACCTCAAGAGGTAGATTAAGGGGTACTGTACCTAAATGAGGCCTGGCCCCACCACATACGTAACAATTAGTCTTGTTGTGTGAATTAGCGTTATATCTCATCCATTCCAACCACAGGTTAGTATTTGAGAACCCAGTTTCAACAGCCATGGTGTCTTCAAACGTAGGATTGGCAATAGCAACCATGTCCTTTAAAGTCTTAATATGGGGTTTCAATGGATTAACAGTCATGTGTGTTGTGCCTACCCAGTCAGGTGATGTGAGCATATCTTGTAAATAAAAGGTTCCCAACTGGTTGTGTGAACCGCCTCCCTTCCAATACATACCCATTACATATTCCCCAGCGTCCCCTGGGCTGGGATGTTCAATGTTTAGAGTGAGTTTCATAGGGGTCGACCCTGCGGGTTTACACAGTGTCATTCTGTATAGGAGGGACTCTCCATTTCTGTCAACCTTATTCAAGGCACATTGGGGTTTATAGCCCCATGGTCTACCCGTGTTCCACCCTGCTGCTTTCCAGGAACTACAGTGATGTCCCCACTGACCCCCTGTCACGCAGATGTATGGGTCCTTCTTGTTGGGTATGTCTTTATATATAGCAGAATGTTGTGTCTGTGGAAAGGTGCAAGTAACAATATCACAGTAATCAAAGGTGAAAGTAGCCACATGTGTGTTTGAAGAATTGTACCGAAATGTGTAAACATAATTATCTTTAGTAATAGCAACTTGTTGGGCCTCTACTAGGCCTAGCAGCAATAACACACACAGGAAGCTCATGATTCAGTGGGGGTGGCTTCCTCTGGATCAGGTACTTTCTTGCAATGTGAAGCGTGTATCCAGGAACTTTTTCCGGCCAACTTCACTGAGGTAGCCGTAGTCAATAACACTTGGTAAGGACCATCAAATCTCGGTTTAAGAGTGTGTTTACTTAGCAACTTCTTAACCATAACCCAGTCACCAGGAAGTAACTTGTGAGTGCCTGTATTTGACTCTGGATCTGGAATAGAAGAGAACACTTGGACGTGTATTTTGGTCAAAGCATTAGAGAGAGCAGTCACATAGTCTACCATAGCATCTGACTGAATCTGAAGCTGTTGTGGAAAATAACAACCTAGCCAAGGTCCTGTTCCAAACAAAATTTCGTAGGGAGACAGACTAGATTCCCCCTTGGGGTATATCGTACGCTGAACAGTGCTAAGGGAAGACTCTCGGGCCAGGGCATGTTAGTTTCTTGTGACATCTTGAGCATTCTGGCCTTTAATGTGCCATTCATGTGTTCTACCTTACCACTACTCTGTGGATGATAGGGTGTGTGAAAGGCAAGGGTCACCCCCAGTGCTGTCCAGACTTCCCTTGTTAACAGAGCGGTGAAGGAGGTTCCTTGATCACTTTCAATCACTTTGGGAACTCCGTACCGGCAGACAATTTCTGTGAGAAGGTGCTTTGCTGTAGTCTTTGCTGTGAGGTTGGCAACTGGGAAAGCTTCTGGCCAACCTGAGAACATATCCACTATAACTAGTGCATACTCGTACCGACCACTTTTCGGCATCTGAATATGGTCGATCTGAATCCTCTGGAAAGGATACTGTGGTCTGGCTAGATGATTGGGTGCAGCCTTAATAACATTTCCGGTATTGAACTTAGCGCAGATGGTGCAGGATCTGCAATAGTTCTGTGTCAAAGTAGTAATACCAGGTGCCTCGAAGTATTTATCAATTAAGGAATTCATCAGATGCTTAGACAGGTGAGCAGGTCCGTGGGCCCACTGTACTACAGCTGAATACATATTTCTGGGGAGACAGAACTTGAGATTGACAGTGTAGATATTGTGGAGAGTTGCCCCTTTGTCTTTCCAGCTCTGTTTCTCTTGAGGTGTTGCTGTGGCTTGTTGTTCTCTCAACAACCTGAGATCCGTGGGTAAGGTTTGCATGGTATAAACTGGGGTTTCTTCAATGGCCACTCTACTGTCCACTTCCCATCTTTGACGTGCTGCCTCCTTGGCGGCTTGATCAGCAGATGGTTACCTTGGGCCTCTTCTGAGTTCAATCTGCCGTGGGACTTTACCTTCAACATGGCCACATCTTCAGGGAGTAGTAGGGCATCCATTAGTTTTTCAATGGCCTCCCCTTGTTTCACTGGAGTACCCGTAGCTGTGAGGAACCCTCTGGTTTTCCAGATTAGGCCAAAGTCATGTGCCACCCCCAAGGCATATCTTGAATCTGTATAGATGTTGACACGTGTCCCTTCAGACAGTTTACAAGCCACGGTGAGCGTTGTTAGTTCGGCCTCCTGAGCTGATTTTTATGGTGGGAGTGCAGCAGCTTGTAAAACCTGGCTTCTTGTAGTGACTGCATACCCAGTATGGTATTGTCCTTGGTCATCAGCGAATCTGGAGCCGTCTACAAATAGTGTGCTATCTGGATTTAGCAAGACAACTTCATGCACGGTTGGTAAGTGGGTAGTTTCCATTTTCATCTGTTCAAAGCAATCATGGGGAGCTTCTGGATCTTGGCCCATGGGTCTTCACATATTTCAGTATGATACCTGGGATAACCGACTGTATTGCAATTGATGATTTTCTTAATCACCCCTGCCGATTCAAGTTGTTCTTGGGTTGCAGTATTCCAGGATTTGTCTAGCGGGCCAAGGTCTTTCCATGAAAGGTCAGGGGACTTGGTGAATGAAACATGTGGAACAGCTACATCCCAATGGTGGTAGAGGTGTGATACTTCCATTGGCAGATGAACCAATGAAACCATGTTCCCTTCGGAATCCCACATTAAATCGGTTAGTGTGATGCGTATTTCCACAGGGCTTGGGGTGTCTTTGAACCACAGAGTACAATGCAACAAGTTCTCGGGTTGTTCATCATGAAGAGCCGTGGTAGTGGGTACCTGAAATTCCATCCAGACATCAGGATTAATGTCCAAACTGTACCAGTAGTGTGGCACTCCCCCCTTGGGAAGTGGTAGGAGAGTGGCCGGGTTCAAGGTATAACATCTTTGAAGCGTGACGTTATCAGGCACAAGAAGGGAGGTCTGTAGACGAAGATGGCGTTGTGAGGAAAGGTGTTTAGGCTGGACTTGCTGTAAGATAGCAGAAATGTAATGTGGTGCAAGAACAGTCAAAGGATGTCCCAAGACAAAATCATTTGTCTTATCCAGTAAGGCACTGGCAGCAAAGACTGCACGAAGACATGAAGGACTACCCCTGGCTACGGGGTCAAGCATGCATGAGAAATAGCCAATTGGTCTTTGTCTGAGTCCGAGTGTTTGGGTAAGCACCCCTGAAGCATGGCCCATCTTTTCTGAGACAAACGGTTTAAATGGCAACTGGTAGTTAGGTAGGCCCAGGGCGGTGCAGAACAAATTGCCCCTATCCCCTGTAGACACTGCCATAACAAGGGTTTCAGACACAGGCTTGCTGGTTACCTATTGTAATAAATCTAAGTGTGCCTGGTCAGGACCAGTGTACCGGCATGTGGAAGTAGTGGGGAGACTTGCCTGGGGAGAGGGGCGTGCAGTACGTCCCTGTCTGGATGTGGGACGTTCCTCCTGTGAATCATCATTAACATACCCTTCAGCAGGCGCATGTCCTACATTACTGGGGGGTGGAGTCTGGGCGTTAGCTGAGGAAGCTGGGCGGGATCCGCTCAGCACACTCTGGGCGCCATCATAGGGCGGTGGCCGTGGGGTAGTGAGGGATGCATCATCATTACATACATTTCGATGGTATACATAAATCGTTTGCCCCTCAAAATCTAGCTCTTCCTCTGTCCACCCCTCCCGCTTGAGTCCCCTTGCAACCCTGTACCAGGCTTCCACAGCCTTCGTCAACCTGTGACGAAACCAACCTCGCCACTGAGAACTGGAGAAGCCTGGTTGCCCGCCTGCTGCCTTTGGACTATGGCCCTGGGAGATTGGGCCCTTTACAAACAGTATTCGGCCCTAACAGAGTGCATGTCACTCATTCTGGCCCTTTAAATACAGTGGGGCCATTCGGTACTTGCCCTGTGTGAGCAGTGATACCCCCCAGATAGCTATGCCATGGAGCCTATTCATATAATGAAAGACTATGGGAAAGACTTTGGCTCCATGGCAATTAAACTGTATTTGTGTGGTCTGCGTGCCATTCACCTAATAATGTGCACGCAGACCTGAGCTATCTGGGGATATGTTAAATGTCTGTGTTTAATGTATAAAAAGTGACTTTATGTATTTTAAAGAGTTTTATGTTGTTTTGCAACCATGTGGTTAATGGAGTCTGCCTCTAGTCCTGGATAATTAGATTTCCTCTCCAATTATCTCCAGGGCAGAAGGGAGGAAGCCAGGATGCATTGTGGGGATGTTTTACTTTTACTGTTTGAGCCAGAAGGAACAAAAGATACTTTTAGTAACTTTTTAACCCCTGGTCGGATTCATGCCATTTTTTAATATGTTGTTCCCCTGAATGGATTGATTGTGGATATGTATTTTTATGTGAATGTGATGTATGGTTTTAAAGTTATGAAAGTTGTGTAAAAGTATATTTTGAACTGTACACATAATGGGATTAAGTGTCACACTAAGGGGAGGGGATGTGTGGGAGGTAACATCTATGTTATTGGTTATTTTATGCCTCCCCCTGGGTGTGGCCTGTATGTGTACTCATGTAATAAAAACCAGGCTGGGTGCCCAGCACCTCAGACCACTGCTTGACCTTCAACACGGAGCCTTGTCTCGTTCTTGGGGGGGATTCACTGTATGCTGTTGGAGATTTGACTGCTAGGAGTGTAAGCTGATGTCTGCTTTTCCTATTCATCTGCTAGCAGCTATTTGTGAGGTTCCAGCTGGAGTGCTACCTTATTCACCTATATCCAGTTCGTGAGTTCTGATGTTCTGCAGTAGCTGTGCCTTTCTGAGGAAAGGGGATTATCGCCTAAACTGGGTTTTATCCTCTTGTATGCTGAAACGGTCCGTTACAATTGGTGGCAAGCGGCGGGATCGTTCCTACAGCCAGAAGGACAGCTACAGAACACCATTTCTTTGGATTTACAATTTGAGGGCAACGCATGTCTGAGTACAGCGACCCTGACAGCACCAGGATGGAACCAGCAGTGGAGTACAATAAGGGTGACATGGATGACCGGGATGCAATAAGGAAAGGCATCTGGTACCAGGCCCTGGATAATGTACAATACCAGCGGGGTGAGAGTCTCCCCAGTGAAGAGCAGCGGTTGCAGAAGCAAGTGGCCCTGCGGATGCCCTTCCTGGGAGAGCAGCCCCTGGAGGAATGGGTGAAGGAACTAGAGCACCGGGTATGGCAGGAGCTATGGCTGGAGGATGCCTACCAGGCGCTCTGGTGGTATATGGCACAGTATATACCCTGGACAGCCGAACATGACAAGCCAGAGGGAGAGGAGTTTGATGGTCCTGGCTTGTTATGGGAGTCCTTTGCAGAGCCTGGCTTCGGGAGCCCTGCGCAAACCAGACTGCAGGACATTTTCTATGAGAGGGAGGCTAGGCATGAGTGGGATGACCCCCATGAGGTAGAGCAAGACCTGGCTCACCTAGCAGCCCTGGAGTGGGAACTGGAGCAAAACTACCAAGATCTCTTCCGCTTCATTGGGAAGGCTCAGCAGGACAGTAAGGTGACAGACCCAGATCCAGACCCCTTCCGCTGGGAAGATATTGTAGAGATTTACTGGGAAGAACCCCAGGTGGCCTGTAGAGATGGGACCGAGGTCTCTCCACCGGCCCTGCAGGGAATTGGGAGCCCAGTCTCCATTCCCCAGCGGCAGGCTGAGTTACAGGGGGCAGAGGTAGTTGGTCCCACCCCCCAGCAGCAGAGTGATATGCCGGGAAGGCAGTGTGAAGTGCAGGGAGTGGAGAGCAGCGTCCTCCCTCCCCAGCGGCAGGCTGAGTTACAGGGGGCAGAGGTAGTTGGTCCTACCCCCCAGCAGCAGAGTGATATGCCGGGAAGGCAGTGTGAAGTGCAGGGACAGGAGAGCAGCGTCCTCCCTCCCCAGCGGCAGGCTGAGTTACAGGGGGCAGAGGTAGTTGGTCCTACCCCCCAGCAGCAGAGTGATATGCCGGGAAGGCAGTGTGAAATGCAGGGAGAGGAGAGCAGCGTCCTCCCTCCCCAGCGGCAGGCTGGGTTACAGGGGGCAGAGGTAGTTGGTCCTACCCCCAGCAGCAGCATGATTTTTGGGGAATTGGGAGCCCAGTCTCCATTCCCCAGCGGCAGTGTGAAGTAGAGGGAGAGGAGAGCAGCGTCCTCCCTCCCCAGCGGCAGGCTGAGTTACAGGGGGCAGAGGTAGTTGGTCCTACCCCCCAGCAGCAGCGTGACTTTTTGGGAATTGGGAGCCCAGTCTCCTTTCCCCAACAGCAGGACACTGTATTAGGAGAAGAGACAGTCGGTCTCCCTCCGCAGATGATGGAAGTATGCATGGGAGAGGAGCTTATTACCACCTCTCCCCAGCGGCGGATTATTAATGGGCAGAGTGTTCTATCGGGAGAGGAGCTTGTTACCCCCTCTCCCCAGCGGCAGTTTAATGTACCAGGGGGAGACTGTAAGCCCCCCACCGGTGCAGATGGGACCGTGGTCTCTGCACTTACCACACAGGGGGTAGGGATGGTCGGTCCTACCCCCTCACGACAGAACTATGTATCCAAGGGGGAGACAACCGGTCTCCCCATTCAGCAGCAGAGCTATGCAACGAAGGGGGAGACAATCCGTCTCCAGCAACCAGGCTCCAACCAGACTACTCCGGTGGTAGTGCTGGCATCAGGACAGAGTACCGCTGGTCTCTGCCCACTCAGCAACCCACCAAGGCAGCCTACCAGTCCCCTGCACAGCCGGGGTGAGGCACCTGGACATGGACAACTTTCTCCTCTACCCAGGTGTAGTAACCATTTATTGTGGGTGGGCTGTACTGATGTTTCTGCTTTGTGGGTGGGTTGCTGGACTAACAAGGGCACTGACCGGCAGGAGGTCAGGTACCCTGTTAGTCTTTTTGGAAAGGGGGAGAGATGTGACGAAACCAACCTCGCCACTGAGAACTGGAGAAGCCTGGTTGCCGGCCTGCTGCCTTTGGACTATGGCCCTGGGAGATTGGGCCCTTTACAAACAGTATTCGGCCCTAACAGAGTGCATGTCACTCATTCTGGCCCTTTAAATACAGTGGGGCCATTCGGTACTTGCCCTGTGTGAGCAGTGATACCCCCCAGATAGCTATGCCATGGAGCCTATTCATATAATGAAAGACTATGGGAAAGACTTTGGCTCCATGGCAATTAAACTGTATTTGTGTGGTCTGCGTGCCATTCACCTAATAATGTGCACGCAGACCTGAGCTATCTGGGGATATGTTAAATGTCTGTGTTTAATGTATAAAAAGTGACTTTATGTATTTTAAAGAGTTTTATGTTGTTTTGCAACCATGTGGTTAATGGAGTCTGCCTCTAGTCCTGGATAATTAGATTTCCTCTCCAATTATCTCCAGGGCAGAAGGGAGGAAGCCAGGATGCATTGTGGGGATGTTTTACTTTTACTGTTTGAGCCAGAAGGAACAAAAGATACTTTTAGTAACTTTTTAACCCCTGGTCGGATTCATGCCATTTTTTAATATGTTGTTCCCCTGAATGGATTGATTGTGGATATGTATTTTTATGTGAATGTGATGTATGGTTTTAAAGTTATGAAAGTTGTGTAAAAGTATATTTTGAACTGTACACATAATGGGATTAAGTGTCACACTAAGGGGAGGGGATGTGTGGGAGGTAACATCTATTTTATTGGTTATTTTATGCCTCCCCCTGGGTGTGGCCTGTATGTGTACTCATGTAATAAAAACCAGGCTGGGTGCCCAGCACCTC
Source organism: Pelobates fuscus (assembly GCF_036172605.1). Classification (NCBI taxonomy): domain Eukaryota; kingdom Metazoa; phylum Chordata; class Amphibia; order Anura; family Pelobatidae; genus Pelobates; species Pelobates fuscus. The sequence continues at coordinate 118,444,794 of NC_086325.1, forward strand.
AGACCACTGCTTGACCTTCAACACGGAGCCTTGTCTCGTTCTTGGGGGGGATTCACTGTATGCTGTTGGAGATTTGACTGCTAGGAGTGTAAGCTGATGTCTGCTTTTCCTATTCATCTGCTAGCAGCTATTTGTGAGGTTCCAGCTGGAGTGCTACCTTATTCACCTATATCCAGTTCGTGAGTTCTGATGTTCTGCAGTAGCTGTGCCTTTCTGAGGAAAGGGGATTATCGCCTAAACTGGGTTTTATCCTCTTGTATGCTGAAACGGTCCGTTACACAACCCATTATCCAACAACAAACCCTCCTTATCGACAAGTAACTTTCTCCAAAACTCAGGCTGTAATCTACCGCTAGGTGACATTTGAAAACCACAAACTTTGGCTATTTTCTTTACTTTCAGCATTGCCTCCTCCCCCGCCCTTTCTTTCACGATATCACAAGCCAGAAATCCCTTAGCAGGTCTAGCATGATCCTGCCCCATCTTTACCATACAAAGAGCGTCACGTGACAGTGACAGTGGGAGGGAGAAGAAGAAGAAAGAAAGTCTACAGTGCCTGACTGCCACGAGGACCCGAGTCCTGTGCATCTTCCCTAAACGTAGACTAGTCACGAGGGTCCGCTCACCCGAGATGGTGGCCACGGACCGGAGCGAGCGAGCGTGGGTGACTAACACAGCTCTGGGCAGCAATCACAGGAGAGATAGAGCATAAAAGAAAAGATGAACGTGGCGAGACAAAGTAAAAGACACTTACAAAAATCACACACATAGAGATGAACGTAAACTCCAGAATCCAAAACAAGCCACACGACACACACGCACACACCAAGGGTACCCACACTATAACAATTAAACAGAATCCACAAAACAGCAGAGAGCAATATGGCCATGTACATAGTAAAACATTGGGCATCAAGCATAGTAAAACATTGGGCATCAAGCATAGTAAAACATTGGGCATCAAACATAGTAAAACATTGGGCATCAAACAGTAAAACACCTTACACTAGGTGGTCACCAGCCCTTCACTGGCTGTCTATTTACCCAACCTTCTTGCTCAGGTGGTCCCCAGCCCTTTACTGGCTATCAGGGAAACGACCCTCTTGCTCAGGTGGTCCCCAGCCCTTCACTGGCTGTCCGCGTCCCCTGCCCGCTAGGCAGTCAAGCTAAAATTATTAAAAAGGCAAATCACATACACCGGCCGTCATATACATACATACAAGCACTCAGGAGGCAGATAGACAATCGACAGGTTCATTAAAAAAGGCACCGGATAAGAATTTACCTCTCTTGTAGCCTTCTGGAAGCCGGAAGTGGACACGGAGACAGACCGACACAAAACAGGAGAATACAGGCAACGGCTGTATTTGGAGGTGATCAGGCTCCGGTTGTCCCACTTTCCGGAGGTCCGCTCCGGTACGTCGGTTTCCGGCCCTCCGAACCGGCCAATCCCACATTGGGCGCCAAATGAAGTGGAAATCAATCAATAAATTGATTATTTTGTGTATCTGCCCCTGGCCAAATTAAGAAACAATGCGTGCATTGGACACAAGTTTCAGGTTAATGAAAAACTTGAGGAATGTTTATTAGAGGGGGTGGCATGCCCCTTATAAAGCAAAATTACATCATAAGCATTGTCAGAGCTAACATTGATTTATGCATCAATTATTGGTTAGGGGTTAAGTGGTTGATTCATTGCTCGTCCTACCGGGTGTTATGTCACTGGCATCTTGCGAGTCTCCCCCAGATTCCAGCGCCATCTTGTTAGTGCAGGTGTTATTTGATGACTAAGGGAAAACTCCCTGGCCCTAGCGGCCATTTTAGGTAAACTAAATAAATCACATTATGAAATTATAAATGCTGGTCAGAACTACATGAGTAAATAGACATTTTACTAACTATAAAAATCAGATTAATATTTCATGTCCACAACAATTCCTAAATCACAATGGATATGGGGGCCATAAATCACAATGGGAGGGGGACCTACTGTCCTCCCGCCCGCCCCCACCCATGAGCGGTGGGTGGGGGCCATAAATATAATGAGGGGGGGGACCTACTGTATGATGTTGTATCGATCAGGTAGTGTAAGGGTTATGCCCGCTTCACAGTGACAGACCAAACTCCCCGTTTAACGCACAGCAAACAACCGCAAACAGTCCATTTGCACAACCGCAAACTCCCCATTTGCACAAGGTTGGATACCAAGCTAGCCATGTCCCGTTCCTTGTCCTCACTGATGTCATTGAAGGTTTCTTCCTCCACCCAGCCACGTACAACACCAAGGGTCCCCGAAAGGTGACAACAAGCCCCCTGGGACGCCTGCTGTGTTTGGTCTTCCACCTCCTCAAAGCCACCTTCCTCCTCTGACTCCTCTTCTTCAGACTCCTCTCTCTGCGTTATTATAAGGTGTGTTAAGTAGTACTATTCTTATCAGTTTAATCCCTGTTACGAGTAGAGGACTATTTCCTTGTTTCGCCAAACCCCTTCAAAGATGGAAAAAGCGGTATGAGTGGAAGAAACGAGGAAATGTGGTCAGGTGGTGGTGCCAGCCCCACCCAGGGCTTGTACCCAGGTATGCTAATAAACTGAAAAAATAAAAAATCTCCCAAGAAGGAGATCTAAAACTGGCATAGGAAAAGGTTAGACAACTATAATAAAGTGATACCTACAAATCCTAGTGAGCATAGGTGTATAATAGAGGGAGAAAGGGAAAGCAGAGTAATGCTTCCTAATAACGTGGTTAGTACCCTTTGTTAAAGTAAATTGAGTAATGGCCAAAAGCCTTTATTGTATCATTTATAAATAACAAAGGGATACTATACTCCTTCCCCTATAGTGGCTAATTGTGTAATAATGGTAATACTATTACCTATTATATAATATTGCCAGGGGCAAGGAAATTCCCTCTAAATAGATGGGTATTGGCAGAGAGTATGGAGACCGGAGTGATGCTGTCATAAAAAGTGTCAATAAGGTGATATAAAGTTAAATGTATCACAGACACACAGCCACCCTTTCTCTTAGCTAGTTTCCAGAAATGCTGGATAGGTAGAAGGGCTATAAAGACTCAGAGAGGTCTAAGAAGAATCCTCTAAACTAGCCCTAATCTCCTTAAACACCTTCAAGGGTGTTCTAAGCTAAAGCTCAATCTTATATGATTGCCTGATTTCCCATCACAGATGCTGGCTAGGAATAACACTGTGCAAGACAAAGAGTGGGTCTAGTGCAGTAAAGTGTCCCTAGTGAAGTGAAAAAGAGAATAACGAGCTGGCGCCCAAGAGAATAACGACCTGGCGCCCTATCAGGGGATGTGTATATGGCATCGATTTTAGGAAGCGGGAGATGGAAAGAGATGCTTGGTCGGTCCTCCTACTTCAAATTTGGGGCACTGCGCGTGCAATCTAATGTGCCACCAGATAGGAGTGGTGTGTTAAGTAGTACTATTCCTATCAGTTTAATCCCTGTTATGTGCCTTTTTTTTGGTTTGGTTTTTGAAGCCACAGTGCAGCACCAGAGCCTGAAAAATTAGGAATGTACACATGCCTGAAAAATTAGGTATTGTAGCAGCGGCCAGAAAAATTGATGTTTGTTTCCCAGGCAGAAAGTGCCCTAAAACATTGTGGCTTGAACCCTAGTTGGTGGCGGATAAGTCACGCAAGTCAACCGGCATTCAGAGCTAAAATACAGCAGCGTGTGGACCATTTGTAGCCCAAGGCAGTTTATCTCATCAGGCCTTTTTTAGATGAATGTATCGCCCACTGTCAGTCCCTTCGGTATCCATCCCTCATTCATCTTAATAAAGGTGAGGTAATCTTGACTTTTTTGACCTAGGCAACTTCTCTTCTCAGTGACAATACCTCCTGCTGCACTGAAGGTCCTTTCTGACAGGACACTTGAAGCGGGGCAGGCCAGAAGTTCTATCGCAAATTGGGATAGCTCAGGCCACAGGTCAAGCCTGCACACCCCGTAGTGAAGGGGTTCATCGCTCCTCAGTGTCGATATCTGCAGTTAAGGCGAGGTAGTCTGCTACCTGTCGGTCGAGTCGTTTTATGAGGGTGGATCCCGAAGGGCTGTGGCGATTCGTAGGACTTAAAAAGCTACGCATGTCCTCCATCAACAACACGTCTGTAAAGCATCCTGTCCTTGCCGGCGTGGTCGTGGGAGGAGGGGGATTACTTTCACCTCTTCCCCTGTTAGATTCCCGTTGTGCTGTGACATCACCCTTATACGCTGTGTAAAGCATACTTTTTAATTTATTTAGCAAATGCTGCATCCTTTCCGACTTGTTGTAATTTGGTAACATTTCAGCCACTTTCTGCTTATACCGGGGGTCTAGTAGCGTGGACACCCAGTACAGGTCGTTCTCCTTCAGCCTTTTTATACGAGGGTCCCTCAACAGGCACAACAGCATGAAAGAACCCATTTGCACAAGGTTGGATGCCGAGCTACTCATTTCCCGTTCCTCCTCCTCACTGATGTAATTGAAGGTATGTTCTTCCCCCCAGCCATGTACAACACCACGGGTACCAGATAGGTGACAACGAGCACCCTGGGATGCCTGTTGTGGTTGGTCTTCCTCCTCCTCCTCAAAGCCACATTCCTCCTCTGACTCCTCTTCCTCACAATCCTCTTCCAGTGTTGCCGCAGGTCCAGCATGCGATGCTGATAAGGCTGTTTCTGGTGGTGATGGTGACCACAATTCTTCCTCTTCCTCTTCACACTCATCTATGGCCTGATCCAGCACTCTTCGCAGGGCACGCTCCAGGAAGAGAACAAATGGTATGATGTCGCTGATGGTGCCTTCGGTGCGACTGACTAGGTTTGTCACTTCCTCAAAAGGACGCATGAGCCTACAGGCATTGCGCATGAGCGTCCAGTAATGTGTCAAAAAAATGCCCAGCTCCCCAGAGGCTGTCCCAGCACCCCGGTCATACAAATATTAATGGCTTTTTCTTGTTGCAGCAGGCGGTCGAACATTAGGAGTGTTGAATTCCAATGTGTCGGGCTGTCGCAAATCAAGCGCCTCACTGGCATGTTGTTTCACCGCTGGATGTCTGCAAAGTGCACCATGGCCATGTAGGAACGCCTGAAATGGCCACACACCTTCCTGGCCTGCTTCAGGACGTCCTGTAAGCCTGTGTACTTATGCACAAAGCGTTGTACGATCAGATTACACACATGTGCCATGCACGGCACATGTGTCAACTTGCCCAACTTCAATGCCGCCAACAAATTTGTTCCGTTGTCACAAACCACTTTGCCGATCTCCAGTTGCTGCGGAGTCAGCCACTTTTCCACCTGTGTGTTCAGGGCGGACAGGAGTGCTTGTCCGGTGTGACGCTCTGCTTTCAAGCAAGTCAAACCCAAGACGGCGTGACACTGCCGTATCCGGGATGTGGAATAGTACCTGGGGAGCTGGGGGGGGTGCCGTTGATGTGGAGCAAGATGCAGCAGCAGAAGAGGACTCAGATGAGGAGGTTATGGAAGAGGATGGAGTAGGAGGAGTAGAAGAGGTGGCAGCAGGCCTGCCTGCAAGTCGTGGCGGTGTCACCAACTCCTCTGCAGAGCCACGCATTCCATGCTTGGTAGCCATCAGCAGGTTTACCCAATGCGCAGAGTAGGTGATATACCTGCCCTGACCATGCTTTGCAGACCAGGTATCAGTGGTCAGATGGACCCTTGCCCCAACACTGTGTGCCAGACATGCCATTACTTCCTTTTGCACAATAGAGTACGGGTTGGGGATTGCCTTTTGTGAAAAGAAATTTTGTCCGGGTACCTTCCACTGCGGTGTCCCAACAGCTACAAATTCTTTGAAGGCCTCAGACTCCACCAGCTTGTATGGTAAAAGCTGGAGGGCTAATAGTTCAGACAAGCCAGCTGTCAGACGCAGGGCAAGGGGGTGACTTTCTGACATTGGCTTCTTACTCTCAAACATGTCCTTGACAGACACCTGACTGTGGGCAGATGAGCGGGAACTGCTCATGGCGAGAGACGGAGTAGCGGATGGTTGAGAGGGGGCAAGGAGGACAGCACTGGTTGATGTGGCTGAAGATGCTGGACCAGGAGGAGGATGGCAGCTTTGATTTTGTGTGCTGCTTGTACTCATGTGTTGATCCCATAGGCGTTTGTGATGTGCAATCATGTGCCTTCGCAAAGCAGTTGTACTTAGGTGGGTGTTGGACTTCCCACGACTCAGTTTCTTTTGGCACAGGTTGCAAATGGCATCGCTGTTGTCAGAGGCAGACACACAAAAACAATTCCACACTGCTGAGCTCTGCAATGATGGCATTCTGGTGGTGGACACAGCATGCGTTGATTGGCGTGCTGTCGAGCTGACCCCGGGTGCCGATGCATGCTGTCTGACTGTGCCACTAGCTGCTTGTGACGACCTCCCCCTGCTTCCAACTCGTCTCCTCCTCCTCTCTGTCTCCCCATCTGAACTTTCGCCCTGTTCTTCTTCTTGCCGAGCGGGCACCCACGTGACATCCATGGACACATCGTCATCATCAACCGCTTCTGACAACTCAGCAAAGGAAGCAGCAGCGGGTACAACATCATCATCATCACACCGTACGTCCATGTGTGTAATGCTGCCTGACTGAGACATATCCCTGTTATCTACATCCTCTGGCAATAATGGTTGCACATCACTCATTTCTTCAAACGGATGTGTAAATAACTCCTCTGACAGATAAAGTGAAGCAGCTGTGGTGCTAGTGTTGGTGGTGGCGGCAGGCGGGTGAGTGGTATCTTGAGAGGTGCCCGAAGCTAAGCTGGAGGAAGATGTTGCGTCAAGGTTCCGAGCGGAAGCTGTAGAAGATTGGGTGTCCTGTGTTAGCCAGTCAACTATGTCCTCAGAACTTTTCAAGTTCAGGGTACATGGCCTCTGAAAATTGGGCATTATTCTAGGGCAAAAGGGAATCACAGCACCACGACCACGACGGCCCCTGTGGGGTGGTCTGCCTCTGCCTGTCAGTTTTTTTTTGGATTAGTGGTACTATGCGTGCAAGCTACTGTGACACCAGATATGAGTGGCACAGTGCACTGGCAGAGGTTGGCAGAGTAGACGCCGTAGGCCTGACACACCCGCTTGGAGACAACTAACTGCTATTCAATCTATAACAGTGAAAAAAGTTTTTTGGTTTTTAAATGCACGCTATTGTGACACCAGATATGAGTGGCAATGTGCACTGGCAGAGGTTGGCAGAGTACACGCTGTAGGCCTGACACCCGCTTGGAGACAACTAACTGCTATTCAATCTATAACAGTGAAAAAAGTTTTTTGGTTTTTAAATGCATGCTATTGTGACACCAGATATGAGTGGCAATGTGCACTGGCAGAGGTTGGCAGAGTACACGCTGTAGGCCTGACACCCGCTTGGAGACAACTAACTGCTATTCAATCTATAACAGTGAAAAAAGTTTTTGGGTTTTTAAATGCACGCTATTGTGAAACCAGTGAGTGAGTGGTGGCACTGGGCAAGTGGGCACAGTATACGCTGCAAGCCTGACACACACACTTGCAGACAACTAACTGCTATTCAATCTATTAAAGTGAAAAAAGTTTTTTGGTTTTTAAATGCACGCTATTGTGACACCAGAAAAGAGTGGCACTTTGAACTGGCAAAGGTTGGCAGAGTACATGTTGTAGGCCTGACACACACTTATGAAGGACACTGACTGCTATTATATTACAGTCAAAAAAGTTTTTGGGTTTTTAAATGCATGCTATTGTGACACCAGATAAGAGTGGCAATGTGCACTGGCAGAGGTTGGCAGAGTAGACGCTGTAGGCCGGACGCACCTGCTTGAAGACAACTAACTGCTATTCAATCTATAACAGTGAAAAAAAAATTTTGGTTTTAAATGCACGCTATTGTGACACCAGATATGAGTGGCACTGTGCACTAGCTGAGGTTGGCAGAGTAGACGCTGAAGGCCTGACACCCGCTTGAAGTACACTGACTGCTATTAGCTTACAGTGAAAAACTTTTTTGCTTTTGAAAGGCACGCTATTGTGACACCAGATATGAGTGGCAATGTGCACTGGCAGTGGTTGGCAGAGTACACGCAGAAGGCCTGACACCCACTTAAAGGACACTGACTGCTATTAGCTTACAGTGAAAAACTTTTTTGCTTTTTAAAGGCACGCTATTGTGACACCAGATATGAGTGGCAAAGTGCACTTGCAGAGGTTGGCAGAGTACACGCTGAAGGCCTGACACCTGACACCCACTTGAAGTACACTGACTGCTATTAACTTACAGTGAAAAACGTTTTTGCTTTTTAAAGGCATGCTATTGTGACACCAGATATGAGTGGCAAAGTGCACGCTGAAGGCCTGACACCCGCTTGAAGGACACTGACTGCTATTAGCTTACAGTGAAAAACATTTTTGCTTTTTAAAGGCACGCTATTGTGACACCAGATATGAGTGGCAAAGTGCACTTGCAGAGGTTGGCAGAGTACACGCTGAAGGCCTGACACCCACTTGAAGGACACTGACTGCTATTAGCTTACAGTGAAAAACATTTTTGCTTTTTAAAGGCACGCTATTGTGACACCAGATATGAGTGGCAAAGTGCACTTGCAGAGGTTGGCAGAGTACACGCTGAAGGCCAAACGCTTGCAGACATCTAACTGCTATTCAATCTATTACAGTGAAAACAATTTTTGTTTTTAAATGCACGCTATTGTGACACCAGATATGAGTGGCAATGTGCACTGGCAGAGGTTGGCCCAGTACACGCTGAAGGCCTGACACCCAGACATTTGCAGACAACTAACTGCTATTAGCTTACAGTGAAAAACTTTTTTGCTTTTTAAAGGCACGCTATAGTGACACCAGATATGAGTGGCAAAGTGCACTTGCAGAGGTTGGCAGAGTACACGCTGAAGGCCTGACACCCACTTGAAGGACACTGACTGCTATTAACTTACAGTGAAAAACTTTTTTGCTTTTTAAAGGCATGCTATTGTGACACCAGATATGAGTGGCAAAGTGCACGCTGAAGGCCTGACACCCGCTTGAAGGACACTGACTGCTTTTAGCTTACAGTGAAAAACTTTTTTGCTTTTCAAAGGCACGCTATAGTGACACCAGATATGAGTGGCAAAGTGCACTTGCAGAGGTTGGCAGAGTACACGCTGAAGGCCTGACACCCACTTGAAGGACACTGACTGCTATTAGCTTACAGTAAAAAACTTTTTTGCTTTTTAAAGGCACGCTATTGTGACACCAGATATGAATGGCAAAGTGCACTTGCAGAGGTTGGCAGAGTACACGCTGAAGGCCTGACACCCACTTGAAGGACACTGACTGCTATTAGCTTACAGTGAAAAACTTTTTTGCTTTTTAAAGGCACGCTATTGTGACACCAGATATGAGTGGCAAAGTGCACTTGCAGAGGTTGGCAGAGTACATGCTGAAGGCCAGACGCTTGCAGACATCTAACTGCTATTCAATCTATTACAGTGAAAAAATTTTTTTGTTTTTAAATGCACGCTATTGTGACACCAGATATGAGTGGCAATGTGCACTGGCAGAGGTTGGCAGAGTACACGCTGAAGGCCTGACACCCACTTAAAGGACACTGACTGCTATTAGCTTACAGTGAAAAACTTTTTTGCTTTTTAAAGGCACGCTATTGTGACACCAGATATGAGTGGTGGCACTGGGCAAGTGGGCACAGTATCCACTGTGAGCCTGACACAGAAGCTGGCAGACAACTAACTGCTATTCAATCTATTAGAGTGAAAAAAAAATTGTGTTTTTAAATGCAAGCTTAAGCTATTGTGACACCAGATACGAGTGGTGGTAGAAGCCACCAGAGTGGTGGGCAAGTGGGCACAGTATCCACTGTGAGCCTGACACAGAAGCTGGTAGGCTTACATTACACAGAAAAAAAAAGGGCTTTGTGGGGTGCTGTCCTTACAGCAGAGATCAGATGAGTCCTTCAGGACTGTAGTGGACACTGAATACCCTAGCCTAGCTATCAATTTCCCTATCAAATGAGCAGCAGCTACACTTTCCCTCCTCTATCTAAGAATGCAGCTTCAGAATGAATCTAAAATGGATGCTGTACAGGAGGTGGGAGGGTCTGGTGCTAATTTGCTGGAATGTGTCTGCTGACCGTGAGGCACAGGGTCAAAGTTTACTCAATGATGATGAATAGGGGGCGGATCGAACCGCGCATGTGTTTGCCCACCGTGGCGAACGCGAACATTCTATGTTCGCCAGGAACTATTCGCAGGCGAACCGTTCGGTAAATCACTACACCCGGACGATCCCTTTGCACTTGTGGCGAGCCGAAACGGGGGCGTGAGCAAGGGGGGCCCACGCCCGGACGATCCCTTTGCACTTGTGGCGAAGCCGAAACGGGGGCGTGAGCAAGGGGGACCCACGCCCGGACGATCCCTTTGCACTTGTGGCGAGCCGAAACGGGGGCGTGAGCAAGGTGGGCCCACGCCCGGACGATCCCTTTGCACTAGTGGCGAGCCGAAACGGGGGCGTAAGCAAGGGGGGCCCACGCCCGGACGATCCCTTTGCACTTGTGGCGAGCCGAAACGGTGGCGTGAGCAAGGGGGGCCCACGCCCGGACAATCCCTTTGCACTTGTGGCGAGCTGAAACGGGGGCGTGAGCAAGGGGGGCCCACGCCCGGACAATCCCTTTGCACTTGTGGCGAGCTGAAACGGGGGCATGAGTAAGGGGGGCCCACGCCCGGACGATCCCTTTTGTACTTGTGGCGAGCCGAAACTGGGGCGTGAGCAAGGGGGGCCCACGCCCAGACGATCCCTTTGCACTTGTGGCGAGCCGAAACGGGGGCAAGCCGAAATGGGGGCGTGAGCAAGGGGGGCTCACGCCCGGACGATCCCTTTGCACTTGTGGCAAGCCGAAACGGGGGCCTGAGCAAGGGGGGGCCCACGCCCGGACGATCCCTTTGCACTTGTGGCGAGCCGAAACGGGGGCGTGAGCAAGGGGGGCCCACGCCCGGACGATCCCTTTGCACTTGTGGCGAGCCGAAACGGGGCGTGAGCAAAGGGGCCCCACGCCCGGACGATCCCTTTGCACTTGTGGCGAGCCAAAACGGGGGCGTGAGCAAGGGAGGCCAACGCCCAGACGATCCCTTTGCACTTGTAGCGAGCCGAAACAGGGGCGTGGACGATCCCTTTGCACTTGTGGCGAGCCGAAAAGGGGGCGTGAGCAAGGGGGGCCCACGGACGGACGATCCCTTTGCACTTGTGGTGAGCCGAAACGGGGGCGTGAGCAAGGGGGACCCACGCCCGGATGATCCCTTTGCACTTGTGGCGAGCCAAAACGGGGGCGTGAGCAAGGGGGGGCCCACGCCCGGACGATCCCTTTGCACTTGTGGTGAGCCAAAACGGGGGCGTGAGCAAGGGAGGGCCCACGCCCGGACCATCCCTTTGCACTTGTGGCGAGCCGAAACGGGGGCGTAAGCAAGGGGGGCTCACGCCCGGACGATCCCTGTGCACTTGTGGCGAGCCGAAACGGGGGCGTGAGCAAGGGGGGGCCCAGGCCCGGACGATCCCTTTGCACTTGTGGCGAGCTGAAACGGGGGCGTGAGCAAGGGGGGGCCCATGCCCGGACGATCCCTTGCACTTGTGGCGAGCCGAAACGGGGGCGTGAGCCAGGGGGGGCCCACGCCCGGACGATCCCTTTGCACTTGTGGCGAGCCGAAACGGGGGCGTGAGCAAGGGGGGGCCCACGCCCAGACGATCCCTTTGAACTTGTGGCGAGCCGAAACGGGGGCGTGAGCAAGGGGGGTGTAAGCACGGACGGACAGTGTGGCCGGAGGGACCGACAGTTGGGTCTGTAATAAGGCCTGTGTAAAGGACTTTGAAATAGATGATGACATAATGTCCATGGCAGATGCCAGAGCCTTGGACATGGACTTAGACACTGTAAGGCCATGATCGACTGAATTTCCTCAGAAACTGCGAATTTGGCTTCATCCGCAGAAATTACAGTGGGGAGTCCCAAGGGAACTTGGGGTTCAATTTGAGACCCAGAGTGTGTAGGCACATCTCTAGAAGATTTCATAGTGATACAGGTTAGGATACAAAATTATTAATAATTAATAATAAAATTAATCATAATAATTAGTAATAATAATGAATACGAATTAATAATAATAATTGTAATAATTTTAAAATAAAATACCCAGAGAGCACTGACTGAAATCCCAGGGTTAAGTAACCCTCAGGAATGTAGAAAGAATTACTCACAAATGCACTAGGAGTAAAGAGGGGAGCTGGATCCAATCACTAACTAATACTGGACACCAACTCTGATAACAGAAGAAGGGTGGTCCAGATAAAAAAAAAAACACGGGAAAAAATGGTTGCGCAATGGAGTTAGGAACCAAAAGATGGCCACCGGGGCAGGGTTTAACAGTGCTGGGACGTGCGTTCGGGGGAATACTGACTGCCGAAGCAACTGGAATAATGAGAATAAGTTGCTAAATGTGTTAGTGTTCGTATGAATGCAAACGCGACAAACTGCCGAATTCCAAGATGGCCGCCACACGTGTTCCTGACATAAAGCACAAGCGCGGCCGAATAGACAGCTCCGAGAAACAGAGCAAAGAGTAAGCAGGCTTCGAACAAGGGGAGAACCAAGTGGAGAGCGCGGTAGCGCAGTGTAGGTAGGAGAAACCTCCAAAAGGTCTGCCAAAGAGAATTAATGAAAGAGTGCAGCATATTAGGAGCCTCTGTGTCTTTAATAAAATCAGATGGCAAACTCCTAGAAAAGTCCTGAATCAAAATTATTCTTCTTCACCTTAGCTGTACCTTCTTTTGGATCAGCAGCAGTAAAATAGATATGTGAAAGGCCAAAGATGACGGGCTGTGACGAGACCAATCTCGCCACATTGCATTCAAGGAGCCTGGTTGCCCGCCTGCTGCCTTTGGATTATGGACCGGCAGTTAAAGGGTTAATTTTACTGTGCAGAAAGATTTATTTCTTCCTTTCTGCACAGCCGTTCGGTAGATTCTATCTACCGAACAAACAGCCTTCTATCAGCCTCCCCAGAGCCGTGGGAAGCAGTCCGGCACTGTTAATGGGCCACCCAGAAGCTGGCGTGTGCCTCCAATCGACCTCCCTGAAGCCGCGGTTAACCGTGGCTTAACGAGCGTGTGCCGGCAACTGACCACCCAGTAGCTGCGGTAAACCGCAGCTTAATTGATTGTTACTGGGTGGTCGCGGTTACACTTAGCCGCCACACGATGGCGGTGTTCTGGAGCTCCCCGGGCAGCCAGCGCTTTTCTGCACGGCTTTCATGCACTAAAAGCGGACACTTTTGCGTGCAGGCACCGCTGAGCCTCCAGCCCCCTGGTTCCTATTCGGGACATTTTAGCCAAACACCTGGAACTTCGGGAGTTTATTTTATGGGAATGTTGTAACCCAGATAGCTATGCCATGGAGCCTGTTCGTGGAATTAAAAGACTTTGGCTCCATGGCAATTAAACTGTATTCGAGTGGTCTGAGTGTCATTCACCTAATAATGTACACTCAGACCTGAGCTATCTGGGAATATGTGACATGTCTGTTTTATGTGTAAAAAGAGGACTTTATGTATTTTAAAGTGTTTGCTGTTTTTGTGTCCCCACTTGTGTAATGGAGTTTTGTCTTTGTCTTGGGAGATAATTGAATTACTTCTCAATTATCTCCAGGGTAGAAGAGAGGAAGCCAGGATGCATTGTGGGGATGTTTTACTGCTGTGTGTCTGTAATTGGTACTTGTCTGTCCGTTGTTACAGTCTTCCATCTGGTCCCCTAGGGGAGTGTCCACCAGGTGGGAGACCTGCATAAATACAGGGGCAGGTAGCCCTCAATACAGACCACTGCTTGACCCTCAACACGGAGCCTTGTCTCGTTCTTGGGGGGGATTCACTGTATGCTGATAGAGACTGATTGCCAGGTGAGGTTCCAGTTCAGGAGTTTGGAGTGCTACCTTATTCCCTTGTATGCAGTTCGGGGCTAGTAACCTAAACAGACACACTCACTGACAGGCTGTCGGGAGCTGGAGTGCTGGAGTGGATCCTTTCTCTGGGATCCAGTGTGGCTTGTGTGATCTTCAAGCTCTTTTTACTCTGCTCTTTCATGCACTGTTTAGTAATATGGGACTAGAGTTACATCATATTCTGGCTCCTGGCATCACAGCAGGGTGCGGTAGGGAGCAAAGCAAGAACAGTAGGAAGATTTCTGCTCCCTTGCCACCCCGCTCCACGCTCCTGCAGGCTGACACCAAGGTGGCAGGACAGAATCCCTAATTGCCTCTAGAGGCAGTATTGGCTCTTTAATGTAAACATTGCCATTTCTCTGAAACTGCAATGTTTAACATTGCAGGGCTAGGGGTGACAGGGACACTGCACTCAGACCACTTCAATGAGATGAAGCGGACTCGATGCCTATAGTGTCCCTTTAACCCCGTAAGGATCAAACTTCTGGAATAAAAGGGAATCATGACATGTCACACATCTCATGTGTCTTTAAGGGGTTAAAGCTGAAAATAACTTTCAGATAGAAATCGCTACCATTACACTCAAACAAGACACATCATACACATCCGTTCCTTGTTAAGGTTATCCTCTCTCAACTCTTTGCTGCCTACCTTGATAAGAACATGTAGCTGCAGAATAAACTGATATTGCTTCTCAAACTTACTTACTGTGACAGATCCATCTGTATAGACTGAGATTGCTGGTTCGTCTGTTTGCCCCTTTTTCGTTTATTTGCTTGTCCGTATGCCCCTGTTCGTTTGTTCCAGGAAATACCGATTAAAACTACCGAACGGACGGCCACCCAGGAGAGAAGTGTGCTGCTGGTTAACCTCTTGGCCCCTATTAGAACGTTGTGGTTAACCGCAGACATCTCTCCATTCTATCCGTATGCAGGGTGGTCGTCGTTCGTATGCCGACCACGAGGCAGCGGCCATTTTAAACACGCGAAAGACCAGTGGTGTTCGGCGAGGATTCTATGGAACTATAAACGGACACTTTATCTACCGAACACCGCTGAAACTACCAATCTCCTTCGTCTTCGTCGAGGCATACGAACACCGGTCCGTTCGGGAGTTTAGAACGTATGCATGGACTTAACCCAGATAGGCATCCCATGGAGTCAATCGTATACCGAAAGACATGTGAAAGACTTTGACTCCATGGCGATTGAACTGTGTGCATTGGATCTGAGCACTGTTTGGTAGAAATATGCACTCAGATCCATCCAGGCTATCTGGGGATATGTTGCACGAAGCATCTGCATTCGGTATTTGTATAATTATATATTTTTATGTGTTTTTACAGTTGTATTTAAAATGGTGATTTGCCTCTATCCCTAGATATAATTAAATTCCTTCCCAATTATCTCCAGGATAGAGAGGAGGGATTTATGCATGTAAAGGGGAGTGCTTAAACCTGAGCCACTGCGATTGGCTTCTGTCCAATATATGTCTCAGTCTTCCATCTGGTCCCCTAGGGGAGTGTCCACCAGGTGGGAGACCAGGGCCGTCGGTAACGCGGGGCAAACGGGGCAGCTGCCCCGGGCCCAGTTGCTCCAGGGGGGCCCAGAGCAGCTGCTCCGTGGGCCCCGCGATTTGCGCAGCCCCTATGGACCGGGCGGTGCGGCTCCCGCACACTGAGGCTCCCCGGGTGGCCCATGCACTAAGGGCCACCCGGGGAGCATGTGTCAGCAGGGGCCTGGTCGGGGCTTCCTGTTCTGCAGCCAGCTGGGAGGAAGTGATGTTACTTCCTCCCACCGGAGATAATAGCCGCGTGGGAGGAGAAAGGCACGGAGGGGAGTTCCAGAGGAGGACTCCCATCTGCCTCAGCCTGTCACTGGACCAGGAAAACCACCCTCCAGGAAAAGGCAAGAACCTGGAGGGTGGCTAAATGTATGTCAGTATGTCTGTGTGTCAGTATGTCTGTCAGTGTATGTGTCTGTGTGTGTGTATGTGTTTGTCAGTAGGCCTGTGTGTGTGTCAGTATGTCTATGTGTTTATGTATGTCTGTGTGTGTGTCAGTATGTCTGTCAGGATATATTTGTGTGTCAGTGCCTGTGTGTCAGTATATATCTGTGAATGTTTTAATGTCTATCTGTGTGTATGTGCCAGTACATATGTCTGTGTGTGTGTCAGTGTGTATGTCAGTATGCCTGTGTGTGTGTCAGCATGTCTGTGTGTGTGTCAGCATGTCTCTGTGTGTGTCAGCATGTCTGTGTGTGTGTGTCAATATTTCTGTCAGTGTCTGTGTGTGTCAGTGTATCTGTCAGCGTATGTGTCTGTGTATGTATGTATGTATGTGTGTGTGTCAGTATGTCTGCCAGTATATATTTGTGTCTCAGTGACTGTGTGTGTCAGTATGTATCTGTGAATATTTTAATGTCTGTCTGTGTGTGTATGTGCCAGTACGTCTGTCAGTGTGATTGCAGGTTGGGCGTAATTGGGGGGTGAGGCGTGGGAGGGGCAGGGCCCTGGGGGCCCAAGAAAATGCATTGCCCAGGGTCCTAATCATATTATAGACGGCCCTGAGGGAGACCTGAATAAATACCGTGCAGGTAGCCCTCATTAAACAGATTCCTGTTTTACCCTGAAGACAGAGCTTGGTCTCGTGTTTGGGGAGATTGCTACTTGGAAGGATTTATTTCGTCTGTTTTAGTCATGAAAGGAGTTCGGCTGATTTTATGTTCGTGAGTTACCGCATTCCCTTACACTCGGTTCGGGAGTTTGGCGGTCGGCCGTGCAGAGCCTGCATTTCTGTAAAGGGGGATTATCGGCTAAACGCCGGTTTCATCTATTTAAGCGGTGAGTGTCTTAACACTTACAATGAGCTAGGCAGGCATCGGGTGTTAGATGTTTTGCTCAGGGACACATACTGATGAGGTGGTCTGACTAAGTTATAAGGCAGTGATGTTACACTGCTTGAACTGGCATATCCGTTTTTGTGTTCGCCTGATAGTTTTACTCTGACTTTTTTTTGTAAAACACATTGCGGCGCTATTGATGTATGAATAAAGTGGTGCAAGATTGCACCTTTCCATCCAAACAAATGTTTCCATTTTATGTGACAGAAAGCAGTCATCATGATTTTCCTTTTCAAGGACAAAAAAATTCAGATTGTGAATGTGTTTTTTTTTGCAAATGTAATTTTTTTTTTTTAAATGTTCCTAGTAATATAAATCTTTATCTCAAAAAGGATTATTACGTATTATGCAAAAGACAGAAAACAATGTCCTAATGTATAAAGGTAGATTAACAGTTTCCTGAATTAGAAACTGGAGCATTCACACAAACCTCGCTCAAAAGTGATTGCTACTATTTTTATACTTATAGGAACACTATTGTGTCAGGAATGCAAACGTGTTTTCCTGACACTATAGTTCTACTAGCAATATTTAGGTCACTGGCCTCTGTGTCAGCAAGCTGAAAGCTGATTTACTCACCTTTTTTCCAGCTCCTCGTGGCTGGTCCCACCCGTGTTCTGCTACCTTCGCTGAGATTATCAAATTTGAAGATATCAGGCAATCCAATGCTTTCCCATAGAAAAGCATTGGGAGGCTATCATGCATGCGTGGCAAAATGCCACGCTGCGCCAATCAGCATCTCCTCATTGAATCAATGCATCTCTATGAGGAACATTCAGTGTCCCCATGCTGACCGTTGAGATGCTGAATGTAGCATTGACCCAAGGAAACACCTCTATTAGCCATCTGAGTGACTGTCACTAGAGGTGTTCCTAGGCAGTAATGCAAACACTGAATTTTCTCTGAAAAGGCAGTGTTTACATTAAAAGGCCTGTATGGACAGGCTGTAGACACAAGAACAACTACATTAAAGGATCACTATAGGCACCCAGACCACTTCAGCTTAATGAAGTGGTCTGGGTGCCAGGTCCATCTAGGGTTAACCCTGCCTGCTGTAAACATAGCGGTATCAGAGAAACTGCTATGTTTACATATGGGTTAATCCAGCCTCTAGTGGCTGTCTCATTGACAGCAGCTAGAGGCGCTTCCGCACTTCTCACTGTGATTTTCACAGTGAGGAGACGCCAGCGTCCATAGGAAAGCATTGAGAATGCTTTCCTATGGACTGACTGAATGCGCGTGCGGCTTTTGCCGTCCATGCGCATTAGGCCGAGGACGTTGGAAGGAGGAGAGTCCCCAGCGCAGAGGGAGCCCGGCGCTGGAGAAAAGTAAGTTTTTAACCCCTTCCTCCCCCTAGAGCCCGGCGGGAGGGGGACCCTAAAGGTGGGGGGGACCTATTGACACTATAGTGCCAGGAGGCGAGTTTGTTTTCCTGGCACTACAGTGGTCCTTTTGATACCGGAGAAACTGACGGAAGCCAAGCACAGAGAGATGGACACAGGTTTCTTCAGGAAGGAAGAGATTCTTTATTGGATCACCGATCGGGACTCAGAGGGACTAGCGTCACCAAAATACAGCAAAGTCTGAGTACTGAATACATAGAGTACATTCCTTATATAGCACTGTAGCTCCTCCCACAATTAACTACACCCACACATACCCTTAACCTATTTAATGAATAGAGTCTAAACTCATCCATCCGGTCTAACCACGTGGCTCATCTGATACAAAGGAGAGGGACGCGTAATTCCAGTTCTTACATTCCTGCACCTGGTCAGTACAGTGATGACAGTATCTTAGCTACGTGTTATTAACTAACTGATACTACAAACACATATACATACATATGCCTTGTGGCAATCTTAGCCTGCTAAACTTGTATTTTACTGGAATTACATCACATTCCCCCCTTTGATGCCTCTGATATTTCACAATTACTTGAGGCATCACTTAACCTTGGTTTGCATATACCTCAGGTTACCATGAACCAGACCAGACTTATCTTATGATGTGAATCTTCAACATTCATCTTCTTGCATTGGTTCTCCCTGATCTAGAGCCTTATACTTATATATCGCCATTATCTGTGCAGCAGCCTTCCTCTCTGCTATACTTCCTATCAGGCTTTGCACAGACCTAACTACTAAGGGTATAAGACACGGTAGGAGTAGACACAACAGTAAAATCAGTAGGACTCCACCTACCACTGCCTTAAGCCCTCCAAACCACTCATACCAGCTACCAAACCAACTACTTGGATTGTACCCTTTCCATACCTGAGTAGGCACATGCGCTAGTTTAACCATATGGCTAGTAAGCTCAGCTATTGCTTGCCCTTCGTCATCTATTTGAAGACAGCAATTACTTAGGTTAAACTTCCCACATACACCTCCCTCTACTGCCAAAAGGTAATCCAAGGCTAATCTATTTTGGTAGACTGCTGTCCTCATCCTGGTGTTATGCTTCGCTAGAAGATTGAGCGCTTGTGATGTCTCATTTGTGATAATCTCAACCACCGCCTGTAATCTTATAATACGGTTGAGCATATAAATAGGGGTTCTATAACCAAAGGTACCATCCTCAGCCCACGTGGCTGGCCCATAGTAATCTATAATACGCTGGGGAGGCCATTCATCATCTTCCCAGGCGCCTATCTCTATGGGTCCCCTTTTCTTCCTATGATTCACATCATACACTTTAACACCTAAAGTCTCACCTGTTTCAATCGGTAACAAGAAGAAGGATGGTTTGAGCATACCCAACACACATGCCCCTTCCCAGTCCTGTGGCAACTCCGAATAGGCTTTCTTACCACAGATCCAGTACAAATTTGCTGGGGCTCTCCAGGTAGATGTGATGGATAGATCAAACCACACATCCTTTAAATTGGCATATCTAGCAAACGGGTTAGATGGTTCTGAGACATTTGAAGCCGACCACCAAGTTGTATTCTTTGTATCATCATCATAAGCTTTTTGCCCTAGACAAGTTAATTCTCCTACAGAAGTATTATACATTATTCCTTTCCTTGCTATGCAAACATAACCTATGATGGAGGTCTTTAATCTCCACTCAGATTTACCTCTAACACTCATATGATAATCGGCTTGTGTAGATATTAATTGGTCAACTGCCTCAGAACCGGACATTACCTCCTTTGTTTCCCAAGGCCATTGGTCTCCCATGTTAGTACCTCCACACACATAGCAGTTGGTAACATTAAGACTACCGGCAATACTTTCAGCTAAATCGATGAACAGGTTTTTAGCATTATGGGGGATCTTATTATCTATACTCATCTCTTCGTAAAAGGAATGGTATACTTGATGAGTCTGGGAGGATACCGTATCAGTCTCTATTCCTATAAACAATAATGTCCCAGGATCTAAACCCGTCCCGTATATTTGAAACCCAAATAAATTTCCATACTTATCTAAGAACTTGTCGGGGTTATTAATGAGTATATGGACTGGGTTGCATTCCATAGACTTACAATAAGGGCTAGTCGGCAACTTAGTCACTATCATGTCTTTGTCTACTGTCTGTCCCCAAGTTGCCCACCCCACACAAGACCAATATGGGCAAAAGTTATAATCTCTATTTGGGCATCTAGGACTTACATATTTATTTTTGCTACTGGGACAAATATATTTATCGTTAGACCCATACGTCCTCTCCCATCTAAGATCCCCACATACATTCCACGGCTTTCTACCACTCGATATCGCTTTACACGCATCAAATAGCAGAACACCCGAAGAATGTACGGATTCTAACACCGTTTTCTTAATTAGGGTCCCCTGAGGATCTCCATTCCTGAGAGTCAACCAGATTGTACGAGGTTGATACTCCGGACTGAAGCACTTAGGTTCTCCTACTCCTAAATGGCACACACTATAATCTATATTTAAGTATCTACATCTCGATACATCTCCTTTACACTCGTATTGTGAATGCCAAATTAGGGTTTGGGAAATATGGTTACCTGTTCTCGTAGTCTTAATGCATACCTCACAGCTAGGAGTGTCGGTACCTCTACCTTCCTGAATATAAAAACACATGTAAATAAACACAATCAAAAGCACATCTTTCGCCGTCATCCTCAGTCTTCGTCCGTGCGATGGAACCTCAGCTTCCAGGATGTGAGGGCTGCAGGGAATGGAGTTCTGCTCGTCTTCACAGGTGTCCCTTCGAGACTTTCCTGGCTTATACACTATGTGATGGTAAGCGGACAGGCTTTATTATGGCCTTCTCACTCACACCTGTAACAATAAAATTTGTAATCCACAATAATTCCTCGTTACTCCGACTGAGTAGTGCGTTTTAACCGGATCTTGCAGGGATTCTCTGGATCTACTGTAACTTGCCAAGAATCGACTGCTGCTGGTTTAACCCTGGAGTGATGTATCCACGGAGTCACTTCTGCTACTTTTATTGCTGTAGGGGTAGACAAAAGAACAACATAAGGACCTCTCCACTTGGGCCCTAACGGTACATTATTCCACTCTTTAATCCACACTTGATCTCCTGGATGATAACTATGAACAGGGGGATAAATATTCACAGGTAATCTATCTTGTACCCATTTCTGTACCTCCTCCATAGTCTTACCCAACTCTACAACCTGCTGCCGGGTAATTCCTTCTCCCAACTGACTCAAGTCCCCCCTTAAGTTACCAAGTACGGGAGGTGGTCGCCCATACATGATTTCAAAAGGAGAGAGGCCCATCCTTCTGGTAGGGGTACTGCGGATTCGCAATAAAGCTATGGGTAAGAGAACGTTCCACTTAAGTTGGGTTTCCTGACACATTTTAGCCAACTGGTTCTTTATAGTTCTATTCATTCTCTCTACCTTACCAGAACTCTGGGGTCTATATGCAGTATGAAGCCTCCACTTTATACCAAGCATATGAGTCAGTTGTTGTAGGCACTGATGAACAAAAGCTGGACCATTGTCCGATCCCATAGAACAGGGTAGTCCATATCGGGGTATTATTTCTCGTAGCAGGAATCTCACAACTTCTCCTGCTTTCTCTGTACGAGTAGGACATGCTTCTACCCAGCCTGAATAGGTGCACACAATTACCAGCAGGTAACGATGTCCACCCGATTTAGGCATCACTGTAAAGTCTATTTGTAGATCGGACATGGGGAGTCCCCCCATAAACTGAACTCCTGGTGGCTTTACTGGTCCTTGTCTTGCATTATTCTTAGCACACGTTACACATCTGCGTACAATGGCCTGAGTCAAGTTGGACAATCTTGGTATGTAGAAATGTTTTCTAAGAGATTCTTCAGTACTGTCTCTCCCAGAATGTGTCCCGTTGTGATAATTTTGGACAATTTCTACCGCTAGCGATGCTGGTATAACTATTCTTCCATCTTCTAGCTGATACCACTTGTTCTCCAGATACTTTCCCGGTTCAGTCTTTAACCACTCCTCTTCTTGAGCTGTATAAACTGGAGTCCATTGGGACAGTGGAGTTGGTATAAGAGCAGCTATATGCCCTACATACTCCTGTCTTCCTGATTCAGCAGCACGCTTAGCTGCACTATCTGCCATCCGATTTCCCTTGGTTACATCACCATCACCTCTCAGATGTGCTCGACAATGAATAATACCGACTTCTTTCGGCTCCCACACTGCTTCCAATAGTTGTAGGATTTCAGCTGCGTACTTGATTTCTTTGCCCTCTGAATTCAGTAGTCCTCTTTCTTTATACAAAGCTCCGTGGGCATGAGTGGTTAAAAACGCATACTTAGAGTCCGTATAGATATTTACTCTTAAACCTTCAGCCAATTGTAACGCTCGTGTTAGTGCTATTAATTCTGCCTTTTGTGCTGATGTTCCTTTCGCCAGTGGCCGAGCTTCTATCACCTTGTCTATGGTTGTTACTGCATATCCTGCATAGCGGATCCCTTCTTTCACATAACTACTGCCGTCGGTGTAATATTGAACATCGGGGTTCTGGATGGGAAAATCACGAAGATCTGGTCTACTTGAGAATACTTCATCCATTACTTCCAAACAATCATGTTGACTTTCAGTAGGTTGTGGCAAAAGGGTAGCTGGATTTAAGGTGTTTACAGTCTCTAAATGCACTCTTGGGTTTTCACACAACATTGCTTGATACTTGGTCATACGGCTGTTACTAAACCAATGATTTCCTTTGTAATCCAACAACGTCTGTACTGCATGTGGGACTCGTACATAAAGTTCTTGACCCAGAGTGAGTTTATCGGCTTCAGCTACTAGCAGGGCGGCTGCAGCTACGGCTCTTAGACAAGGTGGAAGTCCGCTGGCCACTGCATCCAGTTGCTTAGACATGTAGGCAACAGGTCTTTGCCATGATCCCAAGTACTGTGTCAATACTCCCACAGCCATTCTTCTTTGCTCGTGTACATATAAGTAGAATGGTCGTGTGTGATCAGGTAGACCTAATGCTGGGGCACTCATCAAAGCCTTCTTCACATCTTCAAATGCCGTTTGCTGTTCTTGGGTCCATAAGAAGGGGTCGTGCTCTGTACCTTTGATAGCTGCGTACAGAGGTTTTGCTAGTATCGTATAGCTGGGAATCCATATCCTACAGAAGCCTGCTGCCCCCAAGAATTCTCGCACTTGTCTTCTATTCTTGGGTATTGGTATTTGGCAGACAGCTTCTTTTCTCTCTGGCCCCATAATTCTTTGACCTTCAGAGATATGGAATCCTAGATACTTGACAGTTGGCAAACACAACTGAGCCTTCTTTCTAGACACCTTGTATCCTGCCTTCCAGAGAATGTGTAGTAGATCGTGCGTTGCTTGCTGACAGATTTCTTTTGTAACTGCTGCTATCAACAAGTCATCTACATATTGTAACAATACACACTCTCCTGGGATGGACTCGAAATCCAATAGATCTTGACTTAGGGCTGAACCAAATAGGGTAGGTGAATTTTTAAACCCTTGGGGCAGTCTTGTCCAAGTCATTTGGCGTTTTGAGCCCGTTACAGCGTTCTCCCACTGGAAAGCGAAAATACATTGACTTTCTGCGGCAATTCGGAGGCAAAAGAAGGCATCTTTGAGATCTAAGACTGTGAAGTAAGTAGCCCCGCCCGGAATTAAAGCAAGCAGGTTATATGGATTGGGTACAACTGGATGTATGCTAACAACCGCATCATTGACTGCTCTTAAGTCCTGCACAGGTCGATACTCATCTGTGCCGGGCTTTTGAACAGGCAGCAATGGGGTGTTCCAGGGGGAAGTACAGAATTTTAGGATACCATACCGTATGAACTTATCCAGATAGGATTGGATGTTCTTCTTAGCCTTCTGCGGAATGTGATATTGTCTTAGGCTCACTGGATAAACCCCATGTTTCAGTTCAATTTTTATTGGTGGAATATTGCGGGCCAGTCCTGGTGGGTTGTTCTCTGCCCAAACTCCTGGTATGTTAAACAATGTCTCATCACTCCTAGGGTTTTGGCTAGTCAACACTGTATAAAGTCGCCACTCTTCTTCCTTTGGTACGGATAAAGTCATAATACCTGAAGGTCCATTAAACTTTAAAGATGTTGTTCCATCTGGTAGGAACGTAATCTGCGCTTGTAATTTGGATAGCATATCACGTCCCAGCAATTGGACTGGACATTCAGGCATATAAAGGAATTGGTGTTTTACTACGTGGCCTCCCAATGTACAGAGTCGACTTTTAAGAACCGGTTTTTCAGCACTTCTTCCAGTTGCTCCTATCACAGTAATAGTCCTTCCAGATGGAGGAGCAACTAGATTAGTCACCACTGAATGTTCAGCACCAGTGTCGATCATGAACGCACTCCTTTTCCCCCCTATTGATACATCGACCATAGGCTCCGCTCGACCAAGGGGGATGGAGCCCGGTCGGTATCAATAGTCCTCCATGACCGTGTCAGCCAATCCTACGAAGTCCCTACCTTCTCTATCGCGGGACCTTTGCGCTGCTGGAATATACCTATCTTCCCTAACACTTCCTCTGTTCCCATTACTCCCTCTATACCCATTACTCCCTCCGGGGCCTCCTCTACCTCTCGCTCTGCCTCTAAAGTTTCCGTAGCCTGCCCTGGGTTGGTCTCTCTCGTACTGCTCTCTTTGCGGACATTCGTTCCTCCAATGCCCTTCTTCCTTGCAATACGCACACTGATCCCTACTCAAAGGCTCCCTACTCCATCTATTATTGCCTCTATCTGGGCCCCGTTTATCTACGCCTGCGATCGCTACCGCTAGCATATCAGCCTTTTTACGCATCTTGCGCTCCTCCTCTTTCTTGCTTTCTGTTTCCCTATTCATATAGACCTTATTAGCTACCTCCATTAGTTGGGTGATTGACATACCTGCAAACCCTTCTAGCTTTTGTAGCTTGCGCTTAATATCTCCGTAAGCTTGGCTGACAAAGGCGGAGTTCACCATTCGGGAATTGTCTGCGTCTTCCGGATTAAAGGGGGTGTACAAGCGGTACGCCTCCAATAATCGGTCATAAAAGACACTGGGCGCTTCATCGCTTTTCTGGATCACCTCAACTGTCTTCGACATGTTAATGGCTTTCTTTCCTCCGGCTTTCATGCCAGCAATTATAGCGTCTCTATAGGCTCTGAGTTGAACCATATCAGCACCATTTACGTTCCAATCGGGATCAGTGTTGGGATAATGTGTTGCGGCCCATGCTGCTGGATTAGCTTGGTTCAAAGCACGGGCTCTATCTTCTAATGCTTTAATGGCTGCTTGATTTATTCTTGTCCTTTCCTCATTGTTAAATAAAGTCATTAGTAACTGCTGGCAATCAGCCCATGTCGGATTATGCGTCTGTACTATTGAGGTGAACAGATCAGTCATGGCTTGTGGTTTCTCAGTATACGAGGAATTGTGGGTCTTCCAGTTTAAAAGATCGGTTGTAGTGAAGGGAACATATACGAAGACAGGGTCAGCTTGTGCCATTTGACCTGCGGCATTAATATAGGCTGACCCGGGATTCAGACGAAGAGGCATCTGATAGTGTCTCAATTGTTGGGCACCGGTCAACTGTCGGGTCTGTATGGGGCTACGTGGAGGGGCGTCAGTCATGGGTTCCGGTCGGGGAGAGATAGGGTATGGGGATGTGGGAGGTTGGTTTTGGGAAAAGGTGGTAAATAGAACACTTCGGGCCGAGCTAGATGAAGCTTGACCGGAAGTCTGAAGTGGCGCCAAATCAGGATATTCGTTTCTAATGGAGGTTGGTCTATCTGGTTCCGGAAGGGGGGATTTAGTACGAGGGGGGGTGGATCCTGCACTGGAGGAGGAAGCGGAAGTGGATGAGGGTAATGAGGGAAGGGTTACAGGACTTCCTGTATTTGCGTCACTTCCTCTTACCGGAAAGTAAGGGGGCGGCAAAGGGATCTCGGACTCAGGGGGCGTGTCCAAAATGGGCCTAACACCAGTCCTAGTGGACGAACAAGTCCTAGCTACCATGAGGCGACACTGCTCCTCGTGGCATGTCCGGAGCCATTTTGGCGAGTCATTTACGGCCTGTCTCCAACAATCAATATAAGGAAACTGGCCGTAAAGTTCAGGCCTACCTGATACAGCCACGTGTAAGCGCTGTACCAGAGTTGGATCCAAACTGCCACGTGGCGGCCATGCCGCAACCAAAGTAGGCCACTCCCTAGTGCACAAAGTGACCAAACGTACAGGAGACATCTTTACCCCAAAATCACAAACTTTGAATCCCTTTTTAAAATTCTTAACCATACATCCTAAGGGATCCGGAATCGTTGACTGCGACGCACCCATATTTAACAGTGGAACGTCGTCGACAACGATTACTATACACGCGTACTATTCAACAGTCACACCCGTTTCCTCTGGCAACAGCACCACGTGGTACGGTTACCAAGTGAAACGTACACAATAACAATAAACACTCAGGGAATTCCCGTACACACACAGCTGCTACACCAGTCACTATATAATCAATATTATGCCCTTTGGCGTAACTACACAGTCACCCACGCTATAATTCTCTATATACGAATTACCCGTCTATAACACACCCCAGTAACATCGTCTTTTACAAATAGCGGTTACAGTACGGTTAGCATAGGTCAAAGCACAAGTTAAGGTCACAATACAATTATTAGTGGTTATGGTGTTAAACATGCAATGGACGACAATGATTAGTACTTATTATATAATGTCAGTAAATATACAGGGTTATGGTACCGTGCACTATAATACAGCAACACACTATTAACACTCTCGCTAGACGGCTGAGCTCGCGCTATCTAACAAGATATACACTTTACTAAAACAATCGTTAACACATTTACAATTCCCAACTAAACTATTGGCCAGTACCTTGAATGGACTACCTAAAACTATATACACCCGTTTTGGTTAGCCACACTGCCCAATCACCACATATACATAGCGAGCTAGAGAACCGAATTTACACAGGCGCCTCTTAGTCGCACTATACAACGAGCTAGAGATCCGAATTTACACAGGCGCCTCTTAGTCGTACTATCAAAAGTCTAGTGGGTTCCAAATTTACACGCCTTCCCACTTAGCCCAGATAGGATGAGAACTAGCGAACCGAATTTACACAGGCGCCGCTTAGTCTCCCGGTCCCTCCGACCTAGCGAACGTAATATACACCCTAGAACGCTAGTCTAGACAAGACACCGGTGTCCGGCTAGGGCTATCTTACACCAGGACCCCGCCTGACTAACCAAATCAAACGGTCTGACTAAAGAGCGTTCGATCGAGCGGTGCGCCTTCGCTCCTTCCCTCCGACAGAGGGGGCAGATACAGATTCAAAAACCCCTTTGGGCCTACCGCACAATCGGTATACCCCTAGCGGGTCCTGCCGTCTAAAACAGCAGTTATCTTACCTCCTCGTTCCTGAACCTGAGTTCACACTCATCGACGGGGACACCCCAGCACTTCTCACGTAGAGGCCGATGATCTCCTGGACAACAGACCAGTGGCGCCGAGACGAAGGGAGGTCCACGCAGAAGTTCAGGGGTGCAGCCGTAGAGAACGTGGGCAAAGATAGACCGTCTCACGCCTCTGCCTCTCAGCTACCGTTGAACGATGAGCCAATGCACCAAATGATACCGGAGAAACTGACGGAAGCCAAGCACAGAGAGATGGACACAGGTTTCTTCAGGAAGGAAGAGATTCTTTATTGGATCACCGATCGGGACTCAGAGGGACTAGCGTCACCAAAATACAGCAAAGTCTGAGTACTGAATACATAGAGTACATTCCTTATATAGCACTGTAGCTCCTCCCACAATTAACTACACCCACACATACCCTTAACCTATTTAATGAATAGAGTCTAAACTCATCCATCCGGTCTAACCACGTGGCTCATCTGATACAAAGGAGAGGGACGCGTAATTCCAGTTCTTACATTCCTGCACCTGGTCAGTACAGTGATGACAGTATCTTAGCTACGTGTTATTAACTAACTGATACTACAAACACATATACATACATATGCCTTGTGGCAATCTTAGCCTGCTAAACTTGTATTTTACTGGAATTACATCACACTTTAAGTTGTAGTTGTTCTGGTGTCTATAGAGTCCCTTAAACCACAATTGTGCTTACAGCCTTTTGAATTATAATAGATAATGCCATTTTCTCAGGTCAAACGGCTCTGTATTGAACCAAACACTTTTAAATTACGGTTTTCAGTACTAGCTGTAAACTATCAGATCTTCATCTAACGCTCTGGGGCTTTGAAGTTGCTCCACCAAAATGGCCATTGTAAAGGAGACATGTTTTTGTATCTACTGCTTAGAACTCTGTGGTCGTATCATGGTTGCTGAAACACGTCACGCTCAGCGCCCCTGTGACTGGAGTAGATCGGGCTAGAAGGGAACAGATGCTGGAGTTGAAAATCAAGTGGAATAAGGTATTTAATCAAGAACGGAGGTGATGTGGGAAAAGGTTCGCCGTGACAAAGGAGGAGGGTAATATTTTACATTCGGCAGCATCGAAATACAGCGATTACATGTCATCTATAGTGAGGAAGCGGCTATGCACTACAACTCCCTTGATGCTTAGCCTTTCATTTAGCTGGTTGAGCGAAATAGGAAATAAAGTCCACAACAGCTGGGGTACTAAACGCAGTTTATAATTGGCCCTGGTAACCGACACATCATCAGGTGTGTAGTGGCTGAATGGTAGATATACCCCTCTAACCCACAGCTAAATGGTAGGTTTATCTGT
Organism: Pelobates fuscus; assembly: GCF_036172605.1. Lineage (NCBI taxonomy): Eukaryota > Metazoa > Chordata > Amphibia > Anura > Pelobatidae > Pelobates > Pelobates fuscus. The sequence continues at coordinate 118,473,914 of NC_086325.1, forward strand.
CTGATTCCTAGCTGAATAGTACATATATCATTCTGATTCCTAGCTGAATGACAGATATACCCCTCTAACCCACAGCTGAATGAAGGGTATATCTTTCTGATTCCTAGCTGAATGGTAGATATACGCCTCTGGCCTCTAGCTGAATGGTAGATATACCCCTCTGGCCTCTAGCTGAATGGTAGATATACCCCTCTGGCCTCTAGCTGAATGGTAGATATACCCCTCTGGCCTCTAGCTGAATGGTAGATATACCCCTCTGGCCTCTAGCTGAATGGTAGATATACCCCTCTGGCCTCTAGCTGAATGGTAGATATACCCCTCTGGCCACCAGCTGAATGGTAGGTATATCTCTATGGCTCCCAGCTGGGTTCTACCTGTACAACTTAGAAGATGCATTTCCCAGTTGTAACTCTATTGATTAGGACACCAGTGATTTAGGTTCCGTTTTGATTGTAATACCTCTATTCCCATTTGATTTTTTGTGTAGGTAACAATACGAAGGTATAGTGGGCAGGTTCCAGTGGGAATAGAGACAAAACAGGGAAGTCACTATATCACTATCTGTTATTTATCGATGCGTTAGTGGCTGCCCATGAGCAGTGGCTTCAATGACGTTGAAGTGATAACATACCACCATTCAGGCACTTTTTTTTTTTTTTTTTTTTTTTTTACAGCTATTTATTTATTGGATTGTTGAAATAAGGAAATTGAAGAACTTTACAAAAAAAAAAATTTAAAAGAGGGATACCTGAATTGTGTACCAAAAGACAATGCTGTACCTTGGGGCGAATAATTAAAAAAACCTTAACTGCCTTAAAGGGACACTATAGTCACCAGAACAACTTCAGCTTAATGAGGTTGTTGAGGTAAGTACAATAGATCCCTGCAGGCCTTTTCATGCAAACACTGTATTTTCAGAGAAAATACAGTGTTTACCTTAGAACCTAGAAACACCTCCAGTGGCAGTCACTCCGATGGCAACCAGAGGGACTTCCTAGTTAAGTCCTGCCTGATGCGCAGTACTCACATTTAACGTCTTCACATTTTAGCTTAAAATATCAAACATACTATCAGGACACAGCAGGCACTGTGAACGCGCTTGCTGTGATCTGTAATATAGTAACCCCGGAGGCTTTCAGCAGTCAGAGCCGACAGTGTGGGAGATAAGATCTTCTACACAGCGTGCCGACGTCAGACTAAGGGCAGTACTATGGGACGGATTTACAAACACCCTCTTATGTTTTCGGGGCATGACTACATTAATCACGTCCCCAAACACACAAAAGCTCAATGTTTCAATGCCCTGTTGTGGTTCCTAGCCTGCTAGTGTCCCAAGAGTGTGTTTGTATCTGGTTTAGGGTTTATCTGGTTTTGACTCTGCTTCTTCCCTGACTATTCTGATTTCTGGTTCCTTTGACTTGACTCTGATATTTCATATTTGCTGTTTTCTGGAGACCTATTTTCTCTTTTGCATATGCCATTGATGTGTGATACCACTCCAGAGACATCTTATTCAACATTTGAAGACTTTTAAAACCTCCAAAAGGACATTTTTATCACTTATAAATGTGAGATAGGAGTGGTGATGTTGGACTAGCCAACGTCAGAACCCCAAAGTCGGTTACAAGAGGTAACACTGGGGCTTAACCCCACACAAGTAAATTAACTACCAACTGAAAGAGTGGGATAGAAAAAAACACTCACTCAAAAGTGAATGGGATTCAATCTCACTCTAGAAGATTACCTCCTAAAGTAAACGTAACAAAGAAAATGGTAATAACCTTTTATTAAACTAAAATTAAGCAAAGAAAATATATATAATAGGTTTAAAGCTTACCCTGGATAGAAACACCATAGAAAGTTGTGTTAGTGAAAATCACATTAAGGTGAGGAATTAAAAACCTTAAGAGGATCAAATAAGACTATAGGGACATCCGATATGTGGACCAATATATAAGAGAAACGGAACATAAGTACAGACTGCTCCGTACAAAAGATGAAAATTAAATAAACCAAGTCGCGCAAAAACTGTAAAATCCGTAAGTAATATATATAGCTGGGATCGTGGTACCTAGCGATAGTAGAAATGCCGATTATAGTACTAGAGTTAAACTGTGGTCATTATAAATAGTGTCTCAATAGAGTATACAAGATAGCTCACTGGTGGAAAATAAATTCACAAAGAAGCACAAACGGGTGTAGAGCTATGTAGCCGACCCTGCTGTACAGCTATATGTCTCGTTTGGCAATATAAACTATAGGGGAAATCCATTAGTGATATATCCCCTAGTATGAGACTAAAAGATACATAAAATCCACAGCGGTATATAACAGCAGTACCTTAAATCAAAAAAAGCCCCCTCCGAAATTATTAACTTTAGAGGAAAGGAGACAATATCCTAGAAAACCCTGGGCTTACTATCTAGCCCACAGGCAGGCCATAGATACTAAACTGCCACTTAGCGGACTTTATACGTATGTGCACATACAATATATATATCATTTTCTATGAGATTAAGGAACATATCTGTAACGGATCACCTGGCACCCCGACTGGGTACCTCCGTTAAAGGATGCTCCTAGTGCTTCCTGAGGACTTCAAGCACTGCAGCAGACACCACAACCACCGAATCTGAGAAACATAAATCTTCTCAAGCCTCTGAATGCTGTAGACAGTTGAATAGGAACCATATGAATAGGTTTGCACTCCTAGCAGTCAAACTGAAACAGCATGCAATAAATCCTCCCCTAAGAATGAGACGACACTTCACTCTGAGGGTTAAAACAGGAACTCCAGATTTATTCACACAACCTCTTTTGAGACATTCTCCCATTTAAGATGGCTGCCGCCACGTGTTTATTTCCCGAATGGCGGCCACCCAGAGGACAAAGAACACATTACATAGATTGCCAATTACCCGTTTGCAACATTGTTGCAAACAGTAATTGGAGGCACACTTATTCCTGGGTGGTCTGGTTGTTCGGTAGTTTCACTCAATATAATGAATGGAGTGATTCTACCGAACAATCAGTTGAATGCTGTATACATGAATACAATTTAACCGAACACATAATAACATACATATATACTTAAGACAGTATTACTGCAATATGCTACAAAGTCTTAAAGGGACTTTATTCCCAAAAGTCCCAATATGTCCACAGATGATTCTAAAAGGGCCAGCAGCAATACAAAATACAACATGCCCAAATATAGTTCAAACGTACCAATTTTCCAGGGGCCATAGTCAGCAGGTAGGAGGCAGGCAGCCAGGCCCCTCCAATGCCCAGTGGCGAGGCGGGTTCCGCCACAATATCCCCAGGTTTTTAATTCCTCACCTTTATGTGATTTTCACTAAAACAACTTTCTATGGTGTTTCTATCCAGGGTAAGCTTTATACCTATTATATGTATTTTTCTTTGCTTAATTTTAGTTTTAATAAAGGTTATTACCATATACTTTGTTACGTTTACTTTAGGAGGTAATCTTCTAGAGTGAGATTGAATCCCTTTCACTTTTGAGTGAGTTTTTTTCTATCCCACTCTTTGAGTTGGTAGTTATTTTTATCTATTACTCTGTACCTTTTTTGATTACTTACCACAATATTGTATTTATTTTGGCGCTACCTGTATCCTTTTGTTCTGTTTGTTCGATTTATCCTTGAAGGTTTTGAGGGTTACCTTCCTATTTAGGTGTGCAGCCCCTTTGTGATCAGTTATTGCAGCGCTGTTCCACCCTTGCTTTTTGTGTTCTATCCCTTTGACTTTGGCCTGTTTTGACTATTATCTTTATTTTTACATTCAGTCCGGTTTTGGTAATTGTCCTTTTACCTATTGGATGGTTAATATTCCGTGTGTTGGGTCACTCCGTTTTCAGGGGGAGTAAGGGAGTGAGTGAAGGTGAGAGAGAAAGAGTTGGAGTAAAAGAGTCAGAGATAGATACATAGCTAGATACAGATAAAAAGTGATATAGACAGACAGAGATACTGTGGATAGAAATAGATGGATAGTCAGATATAGATAGAGTGATAGATATAGTGTGTGTGTTTGTGTACACTATTTACAATTTGTGTTTGTATACAAACACTATATATAGAGATCTCTATATATAGTGTTTGTATACAAACTTAACAGGGTTACAGGCATAGACTGCTAGGTGAGCTGTCAGCTCAGCTCGCGAATGCGCATACCGTGTACATGCGCGGTAGAGCGCTCAGTGTTTATTCATAGAGCGACATTTAACGCTTTGGCATTCAACAATTTGGTGCTGCGCATGCGCACCAGAAAGCGATTACTCTTCTCCAAGAGAAGCGTCTGAGCCGTGCTACTTCATCATTTTGACTAAAAAGGGGGCGTGGCCTGCAGAGGATCTTTGGCGCTGGACTCGAAAATATAGATTTATTTTTTTTCAAGAGAAAATTAAAGGGACACTATAGTCACCTGAACAACGTTAGCTGAATGAAGCAGTTCTGGTGTATAGAACATGCCCCTGCAGCCTCACTGCTCAATCCTCTGCCATTTAGGAGTTAAATCCCTTTGTTTATGAACCCTAGTCACACCTCCCTGCATGTGACTTGCACAGCCTTCCATAAACACTTCCTGTAAAGAGAGCCCTATTTAGGCTTTCTTTATTGCAAGTTCTGTTTAATTGAGATTTTCTTATCCCCTGCTATGTTAATAGCTTGCTAGACCCTGCAAGAGCCTCCTGTATGTGATTAAAGTTCAATTTAGAGATTGAGATACAATTATTTAAGGTAAATTACATCTGTTTGAAAGTGAAACCAGTTTTTTTTTTTTCATGCAGGCTCTGTCAATCATAGCCAGGGGAGGTGTGGCTAGGGCTGCATAAACAGCAACAAAGTGATTTAACCCCTTAACACCGCAGCCAAATGTACAAGTTGTGAACGAAACAAAACGTAAACAAAACCTGGCATTTGTGCTATATGTCTGTCCAACCGTAATTCACCTCTTTCTTATTAAATGCACCCCCCCTTATTATATATCATTTTATTCAGGTGAAACAGGGCTTTCATTTAATATCAAATATTTAGCTATGAAACATAATTTAATATGAAAAAAATGGGAGAAAATAAGATTTATTTAGTTCTACATGACATTTTAACTGTCAATGTCATAATACTGTTTGCTTTTACTGCAATAAAATACACATATTTGTATTCAGCAAAGTCTTACGTGTAAAACAGTACCCCCTATGTACAGGTTTTATGGTGTTTTGGGAAGTTACAGGGTCAAATATAGCGTGTTACATTTGAAATTGAAATTCGCCAGATTGGTTACGTTGCCTTTGAGACTGTATAGTAGCCCAGGAAATAAATTTACACCCATAATGGCATACCATTTGCAATAGTAGACGACCCAAGGTATTGCAAATAAGGGATGTCCAGTCTTTTTAGTAGCCATTTGGTCACAAACACTGGCCAAAATTAGCGTTAGTATTTGTTTGTGTGTGAAAAATGCAAAAAACGCCAATTTTGGCCAGTGTTTGTGACTAAGTGGCTACTAAAAAAGACTGGACATACCCCATTTGCAATACCTTTGGTTGTCTACTATTGCAAATAGTATGCCATCATAGGGGTAATTTTCATTCTTGGGCTACCATAGGGTCATAAAGGCAACGTAAGCAATCTGGCGAATTTTAATGTGAAAAAAATGAAACACAAGCCTTATATTTGACGCTGTAATTTTTGAAAACACCATAAAACCTGTACATGAGGGGTACTGTTGTACTCGGGAGACTTCGCTGAACACAAATATTTGTGTTTCAAAACAGTAAAAAGTATTGCAGCAATAATATCGTCCACGTAAGTGCTGTTTGTGCAAAAATGAAAAATGCAAAAAACGTCACTTTTACTGGCGATATCATGGTTGTAATATATTTTACTGTTTTGAAACACTAATATTTGTGTTCAGCGAAGTCTCCCGAGTAAAACAGTACCCCCCATGTACAGGTTTTATGGTGTCTTGGAAAGTTATAGGGTTAAATATAGTGCTAGCAAATTAAATTCCCTATACTTTCGGCATGGGTGGTCAGGCAGGTCCCGCTAATTGTAATTAATTAGGATACCTAATTATGTAAAATTATTACATAAATATATGTGTAGAATATATATATGTGTGTATGTATATATATATATATATATATATATATATATATTTTTTTTTTATATTTTTATTTATATATAGGTATATATATAGTGATATATACGTATATATTTATGTATATATATATTATTTCGTTCTACGTGTATTTTGATATAAATATATATATATATTAATATCACAATACAGTTAGAACGAAATAAAACACATCTATATATTTTTTTTATATTTTATTTTTAATTATTTTTTTAATTTTATTTTTTTACGTATTTACATATTTATTTTTTTATATTATTTATAAATATATATAACAATCATTATATATATTTAATCAGTATCAGTCTACGTGTAATTTGATATTAATATATATATATATATATATATATATATATATATATATAATTATATACATATTAATATTAAAATACACCTAGACGGTGTATGTGTGTGTACTTATTTGTGTATATATATAAAATAAAATCAAATAAAGTTAAAAGTGTAAAAAAAAAATATATATACTTAGATTATATATATATATATATATATATATAATCTAAGTATATATATTTTTTTTTTACACTTTTAACTTTATTTGATTTTATTTTCAGCCAGCAGGGGCACTAACTGTCATTACAGTTGGTCCCCCTGCTGGCAATGCCTGAGCCAGCTATACCGGCCATGTGATTGTGAGGTCCTCGCAAGGACCTCACTCTCACATAACCGGGAGGGACCGGAGGATGAAGATCTGCCGCGGGGGGGCTCCCTGGGAGTCCCCCCAACCGCGATCGCCGGCGTGGGACCGCCGGCGACCGGGTAAGTTACTAAAAACCGGAGGGCGTACTATTACGCCCTGCGGCGTTTAGAGCCGCTTTTAAAAGGACGTAATAGTACGCCCTCCGGTCTTAAAGGGTTAACTCCTAAATGACAGTGAATTGAGCAGTGAAATTGCAGGGGAATGATCTATACACTAAAACTGCTTTATTTAGCTAAAGTAGTTTAGGTGACTATAGTGTCCCTTTAATATAAAAGCAAGAAAGAAGTAATGGGGACCTGTCTTTCTTGCTTTTATATTTTGACTACAGTGTTCCTTTAATGAAACATATTGGCGGATTATTGATCACTCTTAAGTGAACCATAGACCTCTTGAAGATTTGTTAGCAAATACTGATTCTAAAGGCACCGAAGAAGGATAAAACAAAGTCATGGGAAAAAAGGTGTGGATCCCAAATGAATCTTTATGAACTAAACCCAAAATGTGTATAATTTTTTTTTTTTTTTTTTTTTAAGCTAGATCACCAAATAGCTGACAAGTTATAGAACATCTATTGTATTGAATAAAAAACTCTTTGGCCGAAGCTCCTTTTTAGAATTTGCTGAATGACAAACTCTTTAACCCTTTAAGGACCGAGGACGGATCAGGACCGTCATTGGCATTTTTGCCTTGCCGACCGCTGACGGTCCTGAACCGTCCTAACGGTCCAATATACTTACCCGATCGCTGTTGTTCCACCGGCGGCGATCGGCGTTGGTCCCGGTGTGGGGAGACTGCCTGCAGCCCAGTCACCCCATGGCGGATTAGGACCCCTGTGGCCATGTGATCGCCCAACAGGGAGACCACATGGTCACAATAGGTGTCCATGTGTCTGCCTGCAGGGGGACTGTCTGTGCTGACAGGCAGTCTCCCTGCTGCTGTAAAATCCTAAAAAAAATTAAAGTTGAAATTAATAAATAAAAATAATAATTATATATAGACGTATATTATATATATAATATACGTCTATATATCATATATATATATATGTCATACTAAGTGTATTTTTATATTAATATGTACATATATTAATATAAAATACTTATAATTAAATTACACACGTGTATATATATATAATGTGTATATATAATGTATATATATATATATAATGTATAATATAATGTATATAACTATATATATTATAAAATACAAATAATAAGTAATTTAAATTAAATACAATGTAAAAATAATAACAATTAAAAAAAATATTTTTCTATATGAAATTTTATTCTAACTGTATTTTGATATTAATATATATATTTATATCAAAATACTTAGAATGAAATTGTGTATATATATCTATGTATATATAAATAAATAAAAAGAATACGAAATATACATATGTCCATATACAAAACTACATAAATAATTATATAAATATACACGTAGACTTCAAATATTATAAATATGCATATATATTTAAATTCTACATGTGTATTTATGTAATATTTTTACATAATTAAGTAATTTTATTGATTGTAATTTAAGGGACCTGCCTGACAACCCAGGTCGAAAGTCCAGAGAATTTAATTTGCTATCACTGTATTTTACCCTGTAACGTTCTACGACACACTAAAACCTGTACATGGGGGGTACTGTTTTACTCGGGAGACTTCGCTGAACACAAATATTAGTGATTCAAAACCGTAAATCTTATCACAGCGATGATATTGTCAGTGAAAGTGACTTTTTTTTTTTCCACACACAAACAGCACTTTTACTGATGATATAATTGTTGTAATACATTTTCCAGTTTTGAAACGCTAATATTTGTGTTCAGCAAAGTCTCCTGAGTATAACAGTACCCCCATGTACAGGTTTTATAGCGTTTTTGAAAGTTACAGGGTCAAATATATGGGTCAAATATTTTTACATTGAAAATGGCCAGGTTGGTTACGTTGCCTTTGAGAGCTTATGGTAGCCGAGGAATGAGAATTACCCCCATGATGGCATACCATTTGCAAAAGAAGACAACCCAATGTATTGCAAATGGTGTATGTGATTAAGCCAGGATTATTATCTTTACACTTGAAAAAGCCTACTGTTTGGCGAAACGCGTTGTGTATTTTTACTCTATTTTATATTAAAGTATTTTGTTACTACCTTTTACTTTGGGTTAGTTCATTTACTTTATATGCTGCTGTCTTATCCTGGCTGATTTTTTTATCATCATTTTTAACGAGATCCAGTACTGCAAAAGAAATCCCTGGTGGGGATTATTCCACCTACGCCTGGTTCATAGAGCAGTGTGGCTGCTCTGAACACTGTAAGTACGTTTCTTTTTATTTCTTTGTCTTTTTTATATATGGAAAACACTATGGGCCTTGTCTTGTGATTTTATTTTTCATAAGACCGGCACTACAAGCATCACTAGAGGAATATCCTACACGTGGGGAGTTCAAATACCACTGTATGCTGTTTTACTCAGAGCTGGATATAGCTCTTTAGATTGTAAGTTGGCACTCTCAGGACATCTGTGTTGTCTGTTCGTTGCAGTACCAAAGTTATTGCACCATTGGGTTTTTCCTTTTATATATTTTATATGCTGACGTCTGTCTCAGAAGTTTTAAAGAATCGTGTGGAGACTCCAATTGCCCAGTTATATCCTACATGTGGGGAGTATCAAATACCACTGTAAGCTGTTTTACCTAGAGCTGGGCTTAGCTCTAACAATTGTAAGTTGGCATTTTTCTACGTCTGTGTTGTTGGTGATCCTCTCTACAATACGGTTTTGCACTATTGGTCCCCCCTTCTCTGCTTTTGTGTTTCATATTCAACTACTGCGATTCCAAAGCGAGAAGAAAAGAACAGTTACTCAAGGTCTTCACTGTACCTATAGAGACTTCCTTTTCCGTGTTTACATTTCCGTTTATTTTATCCAGCGCACCCTGTATTTGTTGTCTTTTGTTTTCTCCATTTTCTGAAGGGTTTGAGGGTTGCCCTTCCTCTCAGGTGTGCAGCTTTATTCCCCCTTGTGATCAGTACTATAGCGCTGTTCCCTTCCTACCTTTTCTCAATGCAAATGGTGTATGTCCAGTCTTTTTTAGTAGCCACTTAGTCACAAACACTGGCCAAAATTAGCGTTCAATTTAGTTTTTTACTTTTTTCACACACAAACAAATATGAACGCTAACTTTGGCCAGTGTTTGCGACTAAGTGGCTACTAAAAAAGTCTGGACATACCCCATATTGAATACCTTGGGTTGTCTACTTTAAAAAAAATATGTACATGTGGGGTGGTTTTCAGAGATTTATGACAGATAATAGTGTTACAATGTCACTATTGATACATTTTAAAAATGTATGTTTTGAAACCGCAATATCCTACTTGTACTTATAGCCCTATAACATGCAAAAAAATAGCAAAAAGCATGTAAACACTGGGTATTTTTAAACTCAGGACAACATTTTGAATCTATTTAGCAGTTTTTTTCATTCGCTTTTGTAGATGAGTAAAAGATTTTTCACATAAAAGTAAAAAAAACATGTATTTTTTTCAATTTTTCATATTTTTTCTTTTTTTTTTTTTTTTTATTAAATTACATGAGATTATAAAAATAATGGTATGTAAAGAAAGCCCCTTTTGTCCTGAAAAAAACAATATATAATTTGTATGGGAACAGTAAATGAGAGAGCGGAAAACTACAGCTAAACACAAACACCACAAAAGTGTCAAAAAGATGCCTGGTCGCAAATGTACAACATCGCAAAAACAGTCCGGTCCTTAAGGGGTTAAAAAGCTGGGGTTTTTTTTGTTTGTTTTTTTAAATAATACCTTTACCCCTTAACCCCTTAACACCGCAGCCAAATGTACAAGTTGTGAACGAAACAAAATGTAAACAAAACCTGGCATTTGCGCTATATGTCTGTCAAACTGTAATTCACCTCTTTCATATTAAATGCACCCCCCTTTATTATATATCATTTTATTCAGGGGACACAGGGCTTTCATTTAATATCAAATATTTAGCTATGAAACATAATTTAATATGAAAAAATGGGAGAAAATAAGATTTTTTTTCATTTTTTTAGTTCTACATGACATTTTAACTGTCAATGTCATAATACTGTTTGCTTTTACTGCAATAAAATACACATATTTGTATTCAGCAAAGTCTTACGTGTAAAACAGTACCCCCTATGTACAGGTATTATGGTGTTTTGGGAAGTTACAGGGTCAAATATAGCGTGTTACATTTGAAATTGAAATTCGTCAGATTGGTTACGTTGCCTTTGAGACTGTATAGTAGCCCAGGAAATAAATTTACACCCATAATGGCATACCATTTGCAATAGTAGACGACCCAAGGTATTGCAAATAAGGGATGTCCAGTCTTTTTTAGTAGCCATTTGGTCACAAACACTGGCCAAAGTTAGCGTTAGTATTTGTTTGTGTGTGAAAAATGCAAAAAACGCCAATTTTGTCCAGTGTTTGTGACTAAGTGGCTACTAAAAAAGACTGGACATACCCCATTTGCAATACCTTGGGTTGTCTACTATTGCAAATAGTATGCCATCATAGGGGTAATTTTCATTCTTGGGCTACCATAGGGTCATAAAGGCAACGTAAGCAATCTGGCGAATTTTAATGTGAAAAAAATGAAACACAAGCCTTATATTTGACGCTGTAATTTTTGAAAACACCATAAAACCTGTACATGAGGGGTACTGTTGTACTCGGGAGACTTCGCTGAACACAAATATTTGTGTTTCAAAACAGTAAAAAGTATTGCAATAATATCGTCCACGTAAGTGCTGTTTGTGCGTGAAAAATGCAAAAAATGTCACTTTTACTGGCGATATCATCGTTGTAATACATTTTACTGTTTTGAAACACTAATATTTGTTTTCAGCGAAGTCTCCCGAGTAAAACAGTACCCCCCATGTACAGGTTTTATGGTGTCTTGGAAAGTTATAGGGTTAAATATAGTTCTAGCAAATTAAATTCCTTATACTTTCGGCATGGGTTGTCAGGCAGGTCCCGCTAATTGTAATTAATTAGGATACCTAATTATGTAAAATTATTACATAAATATATGTGTAGAATTAATATATGTGTGTGTGTATATATATATATATATATATATATATATATATATATATATATATATATATATATATACATATGTGTATATATATATTTTTTTTTTTAAATATTTTTATTTATATATAGGTATATATAGTGATATATACGTATATATTTATGTATATAGATATATATATTCGTTCTACGTGTATTTTGATATAAATATATATATTAATATCACAATACAGTTAGAACGAAATAAAACACATCTATATATATTTTTTAATTTATTTTTAATTTTTTTATTAATTTTTTTTACGTATTTACATATTTTTTTTATATTATTTATAAATATATATATATATATATATATAACAATAATTATATATATATTTAATCAGTATCAGTCTACGTGTAATTTGATATTTATATATATATATATATATATATATATATATATATATATAAAGTAATATTAAAATCCACCTAGACGGTGTATGTGTGTGTGTGTGTGTATATATGTATGTATATGTATATATGTATATATAATATATATATATATATGTATATATATAATCTAAGTATATATATATTTTTTTTTTACACTTATTTAATTAATTTTAATTTGATTTTCAGCCAGCAGGGGGACCAACTGTCATTACAGTTGGTCCCCCTGCTGGCAATGCCTGAGCCAGCTATACCGGCCATGTGATTGTGAGGTCCTCGCAAGGACCTCACTCTCACATGACCGGGAGGGACCGGAGGAGGAAGATCTGCCGCGGGGAGGCTCCCTGGGAGTCCCCCCAACCGCGATCGCCGGCGTGGGACCACCGGCGACCGGGTAAGTTTTTAAAAAAAACGGCGGGCGTATATTTACGCCCTGCGGCGTTTAGAGCCGCTTTTAAAAGGACGTAAATATACGCCCGCCGGACTTAAAGGGTTAAGGACCAGCCTGTTTTTGCGATGTTTGTACGTTAAGGACCAGAGCAGTTTTAACACTTTTGTGGTGTTTGTGTTTAGCTGTAATTTTCCGCTCTCTCATTTACGGTTCCCATACAAGTTATATATTGTTTTTTTCACGACAAGAAGGGCTTTCTTTACATACCATTATTTGTATTATGTCATATATTGTATTAAAAAAAAAAAATATGGTGAAAATTTTTAAAAAAAACATGTTTTTGGACTTTTACTTGAAAAATCTTTTGCTTATCTACAAAAGCTAATGAAAAAAACTGCTAAATAGATTCAAAATTTTGTCCCGAGTTTAAAAACACCCAGTGTTTACATGCTTTATTGCTTTTTTTGCAAGTTATAGGCCTATAAATACAAGTAGGAAATTGCTGTATCAATAGTGACATTGTAACACCGTTATCTGTCATAAATCCCCGAAACACACCTAACATGTACATATTTTTTTAAAGTAGACAACCCAGGGTATTCAAAATGGGGTATGTCCAGTCTTTTTTAGTAGCCACCTAGTCACAAACACTGGCCAAAGTTAGCATTTATATGTGTTTGTGTGTTTAAAAATGCAAAAAACGCTAACTTTGGCCAGTGTTTGTGACTAGGTGGCTACTAAAAAAGGCTGAACATACCCCATTTGCAATACCTTGGGTTGTCTTCTTTTGCAAATGGTATGCCATCATGGGGCTAATTATCATTCCTTGGCTACCATACGCTCTCAAAGGCAACCTAACCAATAAAAAGTAAAATCAAGCCTTATATTTGACCCTGTAACTTTCACAAACACTATAAAACCTCTACATGTGGGGTACTGATATACTCAGGAGACTTCGCTGAACACAAATATTAGTGTATCAGAACAGTAAAATATATCACAGCAATAATATCCTCAGTGAAAGAGCTGTTTGTGTGTGAAAAATGCAAAAAACTTCACTTTCACTGACAATATCATCGCTGTGATATGTTTTACTGTTTTGAAACACTAATATTTGTGTTCAGCGAGGTCTCCCGAGTAAAACAGTACCCCCATGTACAGGATTTAGGGTGTCATAGAAAGTTACAGGGTATATTTAATTACATAAATATGCACGTATAATTTTAATATATATACATATTTATATATTTGACGTCTGTGTATATTTATGTAATTATGTATGTGGACATATGTATATTTCGTATTATTTTTATTTATTTATGCATAGATATATATATCATTACATTCTAAGTGTATTTTGATATAAATATATATATATATCAATATCAAAATACTGTTAGAATAAAATTGCATATATATATAATTTTTTTTAAAAAAATTTTTTTTGTTATTTATTTTATTAACATATTATTTGTATTTTATAATAATATATACCATATATATAGTTATTATATATATATTGTATATATTCGTGTGTAATTTAAATATAAGTGTATTTTTATATTGATATATGTATATATAAATATAAAAATACACTTAGTATGACTATATATATATATATATATATGATATATATACATATATTATATGTAGGTATATATAGATATAATACATGTGTGTGTGTATATACATCATATATATATATATATATATATATATATATATATATATATATATATATATATATATATATATATATATATATATATATATATATACATATTATATTTTTTTTTTTACACGGATTGTTTTTTTTTTTTGTAACAATTTTTTTTATTTTTCACTTGCAGGGAGACTGCCTGTCAGCACAGACAGTCCCCCTGCAGGCAGATACACAGACACCTATTGCGGTCATGTGATCGAGTGATCACATGGCCGTGGGGTCCTGATCTGCCGAGGGGGGACTGCCCGGGCATACAGGCAGTACCCCTGGACCGGGAGGAGAGCTGATCGCCGCCGTGGGACCGACGGCGATCAGGTAAGTTGCCGCAGACCATTATGACCGTTCAGGACCGTCAGCGGTCCAAACGCACGTTTTACCGCTGACGGTCCTGAACCGTCAGCGGTCCTTAAGGGGTTAAGGAAGAAGGGAAACCAAACAATTGCATAGTTAACCCCTTAAGACCGCAGCCAAATGTACAGGTTGTGATCCAAAAAAAATGTAAACAAACCACAGAATTTTACTATATGTCTGTTCAACAATAATTTACCTCTTTCATACTAAGTGCACCCACACTTATTATATATCATGTTCAGGGGAAACAGAGCTTTCATTTAATATCAAACATTCATATATGGAACTCCATTTTATATGAATAAAATCTAAAAAACTTGAAAAAATTATGAAATCTTGTTATTTTTCAATTTCAGCATGGCAATTTAACTGTTAATGTCAGAATACTGTTCGGTTTTCCTGCAATAAAACATACATATTTGTATTCAGAAATGTCTCACGAGTAAAACAGTACCCCCCATGTATAGGTTCTATGGGGTTTTGGAAAGTTAGTCAAATATACGGCTTGTCCATTATTTTATTTTCTGCATAGAAATTTGACAGATTGGTTTGAGTGACCTAGGTTGCCTTTTAGACCGTATGGCAGCCCAGAAATGAAAATTACCCCCATCATGGCATACCATTTGAAAAAGTAGACATCCCAGGGTATTGAAAATGGGGTAGTAGCCACTTGGGCACAAACCCTAGCCAAAGTTAGCGTTTTTGTTTTTTTACATAAAATCTGTACTTTCACTGATAATATTATTGTTAGTATATTGTTTACTGCCCTGAAACACTCCTAGTTCTGCTCAGTGATGTCTCACGAGTGCCATGGTACCCCCCATGTATAGGTTTTATGGTGTTTTGGAAAGTTACACTGTCATATATACGGCTTATCCATTTAGGCTTTATTACATTGAAATTTGGCAAAGTGATTTTCTGGGCATATATCGCATTTGAGAGAGCATGGCAGCCTGGGTAATAACATTTCCACTATTATGGCATACCATTTTCAAAAGTAGGCAACCCAGAGTATAAGAAATGGTGCATTGCAAGATGTTTGGTCTAACCACTTTATCAGAAATTAAGGGCCCACATAGCGGTTATAGCTTTATTTGTGCTTTTTCACAGGACATTTCATATTCCTGATATGAGTTATTGCAACAAAGCCTCACTATTTGTATTTAACATTGTCTCCTGAATGTAACAGTACCCCCATGTACTAGATTTTCTGTTTTGGGGGGGGGGGGAAGTCACGGGGACAAAAATATTAGATGTCCTTTTCAAAGTTGGCAATTTGACAAAGTGATTTTCTGGGTCTATCTCGCCTTTGAGAGAGCATGGCAGCCTGGGTAATAACATTTCCACTATTATGGCATACCATTTTCAAAAGAAGGCAACCCAGAGTATAACAAATTGCATAATTTGAGATGTTTGGTCTAGCCATTTTAACAGAAATGCTGGGCCCATGTAGCGATTTCTACTTTGATTTTTGTTTTTTTTAATCAGATAAATTGCATTTTCACTGGAAATGTCATAATACTGATATTAGTTAGTGCACTAGAGACTTGGGATTTTGATTAAACACTGTCTTCTGAATATAACGGTACCCCCAAGCACTATTATTTCAGATTTTACTGATAAGTCACAGGGCGAAATATATTAGATGCCCTTTCAGCTTGTAAGTTTGCCAAAATTATTTTCTGGGCCTATGTAGCTTTTCAGAGAGTATGGCAGCCTGGGTAATAACATTCCCACCGTTATGGCAAACCATTTTCAAAAGTAGGCACCCCGGAGTATAACAAATGGCATAATTTGAGATGTTTGGTCTAGCCATTTTAATAGAAATGCTGGGCCCATGTAGCGATTTCTACTTTGATTTTTGTCTTTTTAATCAGATAAATAGCATTTTCACTGGAAATTTCATAATACTGATATTAGTTAGTGCACTAGAGACTGTGTTTTGATTTAACGCTGTCTTTTGAATATAACAGTACCTACATGTACCATGTTTCCAGGTTTTTAATATATCACCTGAATAGAACAGTACCCACATACACTTTGATCTGAAGGCAGAGAGAGGCAGATAGATCTTTGATATCACATAGAGAGTCACTGTGTGAAAAGTTTGAGAAGTGTAAAAAAAATATTATTTTTTGTAACCCTTTCAGTGCTAATCACAGCATTAACCCTGTGATCACTTTTTTATTGGGAAGTCACATTTCAAGTACTACAAATGTAGTATTTTGAGTTGTTTGGTGTAACCACTTTAGAATGGCTAGCGTAAACAGGGACAGGCCAAGGTCAGGGGAATCCAGAATTCAGAGTAGTCGGTAAAACAAGCCAATGGGTCGGTACAGGCAGCTAACAAAGCGTAGTCAGGACAAGCCGAGGTCAGAAATCCAGGTAAATCAAGCAAACAAACTGCCAAAGTCCCATACAGAGTGATTCAGAAGTTCAGCTCTGTATGGTAGACTTTGAAACAGTCTGTTATGCAGAGGGCGGGTAGAGATGGGCAGGTTGGACAATAATAACTGGAGTCCTTTCGGACTTCTTTCTTGTAGCAAACACGGCACTTTCTTTGGGGAGCTTTTTTACTAGGAGTGGATGGAATTTGGGAAGGGAAGTGTTTGCCACAAAGTCTTTGGAGATCTCCTGATTCCAAAGTGGGATTGGGGGGCTGGGTAAATAACATACGGGATAAAATGCTTAATGTGAATTCGAGGAAAGGGCAGGGCCTACCTATGATCTCTTTTGTATAGAGGACATAGGCATTGAAAATTGCAATCTGGCTCACGTAGATTGCAATTTTCTTGTACCAGGTCCTAGTTTTTCGGTTCAGCAGATAGGGCTGTATGCATTGGTCAGCCAAGTCTACTCCCCCCATAAACTTGCTGTAGTCTACAATGCACTTCGGCTTTTCCAGATGCTCAGTGCTACCTCTCACAGACACTGGCACTGTACTTTCGTCATGCATCGTAGACAGCATGTATACCTCTTTCCTATCTCTGAAGCGAAGAGCAAGCAACTCATCCTGGCGGAGAGCTGAAGAGGAACCTCTACTGCTTCTGCCTCTTGCCAGGGCTTGGGGGAAACCCCTGCGATTCTTCCTCACTGTGCCACAGGCTAGGGTTTCAAAACAATATAAATTTTTAAATAATTCTATACTGGTATAATAATTGTCAACCCATAGCCTATATCCCTTATTCAACAAGGGAAGGATTAGATCCCAAACAATCTTGCCACTTGTACCCACAGAATCAGGGCATCCTGGTGGGTCAAGATGGCTATCCTTCCCCTGGTAAATGCGAAACGCCCATGTGTAACCAGTACAGGATTCACATAATTTATAAAATTTAACGCCATACCGGGACCGCTTCGATGGAATATATTGCTTAAATAGCAGTCGACCTTTAAATTTCATAAGGGACTCGTCAATTTAAATATCTTTATCGGGGACATAATTTTCAGAAAATCTGTCTGACAGGAGTTGAATAAAGGGCCGAATTTTATATAGCCTGTCAAACAGTGGGTCGTTTCTAGGGGGACACAGCGAGTTATCATTAAAATGAAGGAATCGCAGCAGTTGCAGGTAGCGATCCCTCAACATAACCTCAGGGAAAAGAGGTGTAGCCAGGATACGTTGCTTGCTCCAGTAGGACCTGATACTGGGCTTTTTAACAATACCCATCATTGGGGTTAAAGCCCAAAACCGCTTCATCTCTGCGACATCCGTGGGTCTCCACATATTCCTGCGACCATGATGGGACCCCGGATGTGCAGAGAGATATTGCATAGCAAACAAATTTGTTTGCTGAGCCATGAGCTCAAATATATCGTCTGACATAAAGAGCTCAAAAAAACGAATTGGCTCGCAGTCGTCCACTGTTACAGTGATGCCAGGTGTAACAGTGAACGGCGGTATTTCTGGGGCCATCATATTTGGAGGCACCCAGTCTCCGCCTGGCATTGGGCTTGCTGAGCGTCCTCTTGTGAGTGGTGGTGGGGCACCATCACTTGAGGTCTCACTCAGAGGCTCAATGTCAGAGGCAGTGATAGTGGCATACGCCTCCTCGGCTGAGTAGCGACGTGCCATTCTAGGGGGACTAATTAATTATCTACCTGCCTAACACCTACTACCCGCCCTCAAAAAATATTATAAATGTACTGATCACAGTATAGGCAGCTGCAATCAGTACACTGAAAGGGTTATTTTTAGATCTATAAAAATAACCCTAACAAAAAAAGTCAGTCTGATCAGAGAGCCCTCTGATCACAGTGATCACTGATACAGTACTGTACAGCAACAGTATAGTGATCACGGCAGCGGGGAAAGGGTTAACCCCTTAAGGACACATGACATGTCTGACACGTCATAATTCCATTTTATTCCAGAAGTTTGGTCCTTAAGGGGTTAAGGGAGATTTGGGTTGCTGCGACTGACACAAAGGGTAAAAAAAAAATTAGAAATAATTTAAGTAACATGCTGTGATCAGCACTGAAAGGGTTAAATAAAATGTAAATTTTAAAACTTTTAAAAAAATGTAAAACTTTATTTTTCCACAGGAGCTGCAAAAGCAACGATCTCTTTGCCTCTCTCTCTCAGATCGAAGTGAGGTGAGGAGAGGGGCAGAGACAATGTGTCAGCCAGTGATCTGAGATCATTGGCTGACACATACTAACAGTGATCACAGTGACTGGCTGTCACTGTGATCACCTCCTACAGATCGCGGTAATTGGCCACAGGTGGAGTGCCTGGGTGGTACAGGCATGCCCCCCACCGCGATCTGTAGGGGGCTAATGGCTGCAGTTACATGTGTCAGCCAATAGGCTGACACATAGTAACACTGATCGCACTGACAGGCTATGGCAGCCTGTCAGTGTGATCAGACTGTAGCCTGACAGTGCAGATCGTGGTCACTGACGCCTGGGGGGCCAGGCATGTCCCCCGACCGCGATCAGCTGCAGCAGAATGCGTCCGGCTCCATGTATCAGCCGATTTCAAATCGGCTGACACATGTTAATACCGATTGCAGTGACAGCCTGTCACTGCAATCAGAAGCTGCAGACCGCGGTCCCCAGGCACAGGGGGGCTGCCTGGGGGGCCAGGCATGCCCCCCGACCGCGATCTGCAGCGGCCATGTGCCACCGGCCACGTGGGGGGTAAGACCGCACAGGACGTTCTATGCCGTCCTGCGGCGTTTAGAGCCGGCCAATTAAGGACGGCCTAGAACGTCCTACGGTCTTAAGGGGATAAAGGGACTCTCCAGTGCCAGGAAAACATTTGTTTTCCTGGCACTGCAGGACTCTGCAGTGCCCCTCTCCCTCCCACCCCCCATTCCCATGTTGCTAAAGGGGTAAAAACCCCTTCAGTGACTTTAAAATTTATATTTTATTTAACCCTTTCAGTGCTGATCACAGCATATTACTGTGATCAACCTGATTAGGGTATTTATTTATTATTATTTTTTTGGATCAAAAAAAAAATATTTCTAATTTTTTTTGATCCTTTGTGTCAGTCACAGCAACCCAAATCTCCATTACCCTTTCCCCGCTGCCGTGATCACTATACTGTACAGTATATCTGCTGTACAGTACTGTATCAGTGATCACTGTGATCAGAGGGCTCTCTGATCAGACTGACCTTTTTTAGGGTTATTTTTACAGATCAAAAAATAACCCTTTCAGTTTTAAAAACTTTTTTGGGTCAAAAAAATTATTTCTAATTTTTTTTGACCCTTTGTGTCAGTCGCAGCAACCCAAATCTCCATTACCCTTTCCCCGCTGCCGTGATCACTATACTGTACAGTATATCTGCTGTACAGTACTGTATCAGTGATCACTGTGATCAGAGGGCTCTCTGATCAGACTGACCTTTTTTAGGGTTATTTTTACAGATCAAAAAATAACCCTTTCAGTTTTAAAAACTTTTTTGGGTCAAAAAAATTATTTCTAATTTTTTTTGACCCTTTGTGTCAGTCGCAGCAACCCAAATCTCCCTTAACCCTTTCCCCGCTGCCGTGATCACTAAACTGTACAGTTTATCTGCTGTACAGTACTGTATCAGTGATCACTGTGATCAGAGGGCTATCTGATCAGACTGACTTTTTTTTAGGGTTATTTTTATAGATCTGAAAATAACCCTTTCAGTGTACTGATTGCAGCTGCCTATACTGTGATCAGTACATTTATATTATTTTTTGAGGGCGGGTAGTAGGTGTTAGGCAGGTAGATAATTAATTACCCACTTTAGTATATAAATTAATTAATTTGTCCCCCTAGAATGGCACGTCGCTACTCAGCCGAGGAGGCGTATGCCATTCTGGCAGGCAGTGATAGTGACACTCTGCAAGACAGTGACACTATCACTGCCTC
Organism: Pelobates fuscus; assembly: GCF_036172605.1. Taxonomy (NCBI): domain Eukaryota; kingdom Metazoa; phylum Chordata; class Amphibia; order Anura; family Pelobatidae; genus Pelobates; species Pelobates fuscus. The sequence goes on from NC_086325.1 coordinate 118,495,137, forward strand.
TGACATTGAGCCTCTGAGTGAGACCTCAACTGATGGTGCCCCACCACCACTCACAAGAGGACGCTCAGCAAGCCCAATGCCAGGCGGAGACTGGGTGCCTCCAAATATGATGGCCCCAGAAATACCGCCGTTCACTGTTACACCTGGCATCACTGTAACAGTGGACGACTGCGAGCCAATTCGTTTTTTTGAGCTCTTTATGTCAGACGATATATTTGAGCTCATGGCTCAGCAAACGAATTTGTTTGCTATGCAGTATCTCTCTGCACATCCGGGGTCCCATCATGGTCGCAGGAATATGTGGAGACCCACGGATGTCGCAGAGATGAAGCGGTTTTGGGCTTTAACCCTAATGATGGGTATTGTAAAAAAGCCCAGTATCAGGTCCTACTGGAGCAAGCAACGTATCCTGGCTACACCTCTTTTCCCTGAGGTTATGTTGAGGGATCGCTACCTGCAACTGCTGCGATTCCTTCATTTTAATGATAACTCGCTGTGTCCCCCTAGAAACGACCCACTGTTTGACAGGCTATATAAAATTCGGCCCTTTATTCAACTCCTGTCAGACAAATTTTCTGAAAATTATGTCCCCGATAAAGATATTTCAATTGACGAGTCCCTTATGAAATTTAAAGGTCGACTGCTATTTAAGCAATATATTCCATCGAAGCGGTCCCGGTATGGCGTTAAATTTTATAAATTATGTGAATCCTGTACTGGTTACACATGGGCGTTTCGCATTTACCAGGGGAAGGATAGCCATCTTGACCCACCAGGATGCCCTGATTCTGTGGGTACAAGTGGCAAGATTGTTTGGGATCTAATCCTTCCCTTGTTGAATAAGGGATATAGGCTATGGGTTGACAATTATTATACCAGTATAGAATTATTTAAAAATTTATATTGTTTTGAAACCCTAGCCTGTGGCACAGTGAGGAAGAATCGCAGGGGTTTCCCCCAAGCCCTGGCAAGTGGCAGAAGCAGTAGAGGTTCCTCTTCAGCTCTCCGCCAGGATGAGTTGCTTGCTCTTTGCTTCAGAGATAGGAAAGATGTATACATGCTGTCTACGATGCATGACGAAAGTACAGTGCCAGTGTCTGTGAGAGGTAGCACTGAGCATCTGGAAAAGCCGAAGTGCATTGTAGACTACAGCAAGTTTATGGGGGGAGTAGACTTGGCTGACCAATGCATACAGCCCTATCTGGTGAACCGAAAAACTAGGACCTGGTACAAGAAAATTGCAATCTACGTGAGCCAGATTGCAATTTTCAATGCCTATGTCCTCTATACAAAAGAGGTCATAGGTAGGCCCTGCCCTTTCCTCGAATTCACATTAAGCATTTTGTCCCGTATGTTATTTACCCAGCCCCCCAATCCCACTTTGGAATCAGGAGATCTCCAAAGACTTTGTGGCAAACACTTCCCTTCCCGAATCCCATCCACCCCTAGTAAAAAAGCTCCCCCAAAAAAGTGCCGTGTTTGCTACAAGAAAGGAGTCCGAAAGGACTCCAGTTTTTATTGTCCAACCTGCCCATCTCTACCCGCCCTCTGCATAACAGACTGTTTCAAAGTCTACCATACAGAGCTGAATTTCTGAATCACTCTGTATGGGACTTTGGCAGTTTGTTTGCTTGATTTACCTGGATTTCTGACCTCGGCTTGTCCTGACTACGCTTTGTTAGCTGCCTGTACCGACCCATTGGCTTGTTTTACCGACTACTCTGAATTCTGGATTCCCCTGACCTTGGCCTGTCCCTGTTTACGCTAGCCATTCTAAAGTGGCTACACCAAACAACTCAAAATACTACATTTGTAGTACTTGAAATGTGACTTCCCAATAAAAAACTGATCACAGGGTTAATGCTGTGATTAGCACTGAAAGGGTTACAAAAAATAATATTTTTTTTACACTTCTCAAACTTTTCGCACAGTGACTCTCTATGTGATATCAAAGATCTATCTGCCTCTCTCTGCCTTCAGATCAAAGTGTATGTGGGGTACTGTTCTATTCATGTGATATAATAAAAACCTGGAAACATGGTACATGTAGGTACTGTTATATTCAAAAGACAGTGTTAAATCAAAATACTAAGTCTCTAGTGCACTAACTAATATCAGGATTATGACATTTCCAGTGAAAATGCTATTTATCTGATTAAAAAGACAAAAATCAAAGTAGAAATCACTACATGGGCCCAGCATTTCTGTTAAAATGGCTAGACCTAACATCTCAAATTATGCCATTTGTTATACTCTGGGGTGCCTACTTTTGAAAATGGTTTGCCATAACGGTGGGAATGTTATTACCCAGGCTGCCATGCTCTCTCAAAGGCGAGATAGACCCAGAAAATCACTTTGTCAAATTGCCAACTTTGAAAAGGACATCTAATATTTTTGTCCCCGTGACTTCCCCCCCCCCCAAAACAGAAAATCTAGTACATGGGGGTACTGTTACATTCAGGAGACAATGTTAAATACAAATAGTGAGGCTTTGTTGCAATAACTCATATCAGGAATATGAAATGTCCTGTGAAAATGGAGTTCATGTGCGTGAAAAAGCACAAATAAAGCTATAACCCCTATGTGGGCCCTTCATTTCTGATAAAGTGGTTAGACCAAACATCTTGCAATGCACCATTTCTTATACTCTGGGTTGCCTACTTTTGAAAATGGTATGCCATAATAGTGGAAATGTTATTACCCAGGCTGCCATGCTCTCTCAAATGCGATATAGGCCCAGAAAATCACTTTGCCAAATTTCAATGTACTAAAGCCTAAATGGATAAGCCGTATATATGACAGTGTAACTTTCCAAAACACCATAAAACCTATACATGGGGGGTACCATGGCGCTCGTGAGACCTCACTGAGCAGAACTAGGAGTGTTTCAGGGCAGTAAACTATATACTAACAATAATATTATCAGTGAAAGTACAGATTTTATGTGAAAAATGCAAAAAAAACAAACAAACACTAAATTTGGCTAGGGTTTGTGCCCAAGTGGCTACTAGAAAAGACTGGGCATACCCCATTTTGAATACCCTGGGATGTCTACTTTTTCAAATGGTATGCCATGATGGGGGTAATTTTCATTTCTTGGCTGCCATACGGTCTCAAAGGCAGCCTGGACACTGCAAACTAATCTGACAAATTTCAAGGTGAAAAAGCATAAATGGATAAGCCGTATATATGACCCTGATACTTTCCAAAACCCCATAAAACCTATACATGGGGGGTACCATGGCGCTCGTGAGACCTCACTGAGCAGAACTAGGAGTGTTTCAGGGCAGTAAACTATATACTAACAATAATATTATCAGTGAAAGTACAGATTTTATGTAAAAAAAAGAAAACACAAAAAAAAACGCTAACTTTGGCTAGGGTTTGTGCCCAAGTGGCTACTACAATAGACCATACCCCATTTTGAATACCCTGGGATGTCTACTTTTTCAAATGGTATGCCATGATGGGGGTAATTTTCATTTCTGGGCTGCCATACTGATACCGGAGAAACTGACGGAAGCCAAGCACAGAGAGATGGACACAGGTTTCTTCAGGAAGGAAGAGATTCTTTATTGGATCACCGATCGGGACTCAGAGGGACTAGCGTCACCAAAATACAGCAAAGTCTGAGTACTGAATACATAGAGTACATTCCTTATATAGCACTGTAGCTCCTCCCACAATTAACTACACCCACACATACCCTTAACCTATTTAATGAATAGAGTCTAAACTCATCCATCCGGTCTAACCACGTGGCTCATCTGATACAAAGGAGAGGGACGCGTAATTCCAGTTCTTACATTCCTGCACCTGGTCAGTACAGTGATGACAGTATCTTAGCTACGTGTAATTAACTAACTGATACTACAAACACATATACATACATATGCCTTGTGGCAATCTTAGCCTGCTAAACTTGTATTTTACTGGAATTACATCACATTCCCCCCTTTGATGCCTCTGATATTTCACAATTACTTGAGGCATCACTTAACCTTGGTTTGCATATACCTCAGGTTACCATGAACCAGACCAGACTTATCTTATGATGTGAATCTTCAACATTCATCTTCTTGCATTGGTTCTCCCTGATCTAGAGCCTTATACTTATATATCGCCATTATCTGTGCAGCAGCCTTCCTCTCTGCTATACTTCCTATCAGGCTTTGCACAGACCTAACTACTAAGGGTATAAGACACGGTAGGAGTAGACACAACAGTAAAATCAGTAGGACTCCACCTACCACTGCCTTAAGCCCTCCAAACCACTCATACCAGCTACCAAACCAACTACTTGGATTATACCCTTTCCATACCTGAGTAGGCACATGCGCTAGTTTAACCATATGGCTAGTAAGCTCAGCTATTGCTTGCCCTTCGTCATCTATTTGAAGACAGCAATTACTTAGGTTAAACTTCCCACATACACCTCCCTCTACTGCCAAAAGGTAATCCAAGGCTAATCTATTTTGGTAGACTGCTGTCCTCATCCTGGTGTTATGCTTCGCTAGAAGATTGAGCGCTTGTGATGTCTCATTTGTGATAATCTCAACCACCGCCTGTAATCTTATAATACGGTTGAGCATATAAATAGGGGTTCTATAACCAAAGGTACCATCCTCAGCCCACGTGGCTGGCCCATAATAATCTATGATACGCTGGGGAGGCCATTCATTATCTTCCCAGGTGCCTATCTCTATGGGTCCCCTTTTCTTCCTATGATTCACATCATACACTTTAACACCTAAAGTCTCACCTGTTTCAATCGGTAACAAGAAGAAGGATGGTTTGAGCATACCTAACACACATGCCCCTTCCCAGTCCTGTGGCAACTCCGAATAGGCTTTCTTACCACAGATCCAGTACAAATTTGCTGGGGCTCTCCAGGTAGATGTGATGGATAGATCAAACCACACGTCCTTTAAATTGGCATATCTAGCAAACGGGTTAGATGGTTCTGAGACATTTGAAGCCGACCACCAAGTTGTATTCTTTGTATCATCATCATAAGCTTTTTGCCCTAGACAAGTTAATTCTCCTACAGAAGTATTATACATCATTCCTTTCCTTGCTATGCAAACATAACCTATGATGGAGGTCTTTAATCTCCACTCAGATTTACCTCTAACACTCATCTGATAATCGGCTTGTGAAGATATTAATTGTTGAACTGCCTCAGAACCGGACATTACCTCCTTTGCTTCCTAAGGCCATTGGTCTCCCATGTTAGTACCTCCACACACATAGCAGTTGGTAACATTAAGACTACCGGCAATACTTTCAGCTAGATCAATGAACAGGTTTTTAGCATTATGGGGGATCTTATTATCTATACTCATCTCTTCGTAAAAGGAATGGTATACTTGATGAGTCTGGGAGGATACCGTATCAGTCTCTATCCCTATAAATAATATTGTCCCAGGGTCTAAACCCGTCCCGTATATTTGAAACCCAAATAAATTACCATATTTATCTAAGAACTTGTCGGGGTTATTTATAAGAATATGGACTGGATTGCATTCCATAGACTTACAGTATGGATTGGTAGGCAACTTAGTAACAATCATGTCTTTGTCTACTGTCTGTCCCCAAGTCGCCCACCCCACACAAGACCAATATGGACAAAAGTTATAGTCTTTATTTGGGCATCTAGGACTCACATATTTATTTTTGCTACTGGGACAAATATATTTATCGTTAGACCCATACGTCCTCTCCCATCTAAGATCCCCACATACATTCCACGGCTTTCTACCACTCGATATCGCTTTACACGCATCAAATAGCAGAACACCCGAAGAATGTACGGATTCTAACACCGTTTTATTAATTAGGGTCCCCTGAGGATCTCCATTCCTGAGAGTCAACCAAATTGTACGAGGTTGATACTCCGGACTGAAGCACTTAGGTTCTCCTACTCCTAAATGGCACACACTATAATCTATATTTAAGTATCTACATCTCGATACATCTCCTTTACACTCGTATTGTGAATGCCAAATTAGGGTTTGGGAAATATGGTTACCTGTTCTCGTAGTCTTAATGCATACCTCACAGCTAGGAGTGTCGGTACCTCTACCTTCCTGAATATAAAAACACATATAAATAAACACTATCAAAAGCACATCTTTCGCCGTCATCCTCAGTCTTCGTCCGTGCGATGGCGCCTCAGCTTCCAGGATGTGAGGGGCTGCAGGGAATGGAGTTCTGCTCGTCTTCACAGGTGTCCCTTCGAGACTTTCCTGGCTTATACACTATGTGATGGTAAGCGGACAGGCTTTATTATGGCCTTCTCACTCACACCTGTAACAATAAAATTTGTAATCCACAATAATTCCTCGTTACTCCGACTGAGTAGTACGTTTTAACCGGATCTTGCAGGGATTCTCTGGATCTGCTGTAACTTGCCAAGAATCGACTGCTGCTGGTTTAACCCTGGAGTGATGTATCCACGGAGTCACTTCTGCTACTTTTATTGCTGTAGGGGTAGACAAAAGAACAACATAAGGACCTCTCCACTTGGGCCCTAACGGTACATTATTCCACTCTTTAATCCACACTTGATCTCCTGGATGATAACTATGAACAGGGGGATAAATATTCACAGGTAATCTATCTTGTACCCATTTCTGTACCTCCTCCATAGTTTTACCCAACTCTACAACCTGCTGCCGAGTAATTCCTTCTCCCAACTGACTCAAGTCCCCCCTTAAGTTACCAAGTACGGGAGGTGGTCGCCCATACATGATTTCAAAAGGAGAGAGGCCCATCCTTCTGGTAGGGGTACTGCGGATTCGCAATAAAGCTATGGGTAAGACAACGTTCCACTTAAGTTGGGTTTCCTGACACATTTTAGCCAACTGGTTCTTTATAGTTCTATTCATTCTCTCTACCTTACCAGAACTCTGGGGTCTATATGCAGTATGAAGCCTCCACTTTATACCAAGCATATGAGTCAGTTGTTGTAGGCACTGGTGAACAAAAGCTGGACCATTGTCCGATCCTATAGAACAGGGTAGTCCATATCGGGGTATTATTTCTCGTAGCAGGAATCTCACAACTTCTCCTGCTTTCTCTGTACGAGTAGGACATGCTTCTACCCAGCCTGAATAGGTGCACACAATTACCAGCAGGTAACGATGTCCACCCGACTTAGGCATCACTGTAAAGTCTATTTGTAGATCGGACATGGGGAGTCCCCCCATAAACTGGACTCCTGGTGGCTTTACTGGTCCTTGTCTTGCATTATTCTTAGCACACGTTACACATCTGCGTACAATGGCCTGAGTCAAGTTGGACAATCTTGGTATGTAGAAATGTTTTCTAAGAGATTCTTCAGTACTGTCTCTCCCAGAATGTGTCCCGTTGTGATAATTTTGGACAATTTCTACCGCTAGCGATGCTGGTATAACTATTCTTCCATCTTCTAGCTGATACCACTTGTTCTCCAGATACTTTCCCGGTTCAGTCTTTAACCACTCCTCTTCTTGAGCTGTATAAACTGGAGTCCATTGGGACAGTGGAGTTGGTATAAGAGCAGCTATATGCCCCACATACTCCTGTCTTCCTGATTCAGCAGCACGCTTAGCTGCACTATCTGCCATCCGATTTCCCTTGGTTACATCACCATCACCTCTCAGATGTGCTCGACAATGAATAATACCGACTTCTTTCGGCTCCCACACTGCTTCCAATAGTTGTAGGATTTCAGCTGCGTACTTGATTTCTTTGCCCTCTGAATTCAGTAGTCCTCTTTCTTTATACAAAGCTCCGTGGGCATGAGTGGTTAAAAACGCATACTTAGAGTCCGTATAGATATTTACTCTTAAACCTTCAGCCAATTGTAACGCTCGTGTTAGTGCTATTAATTCTGCCTTTTGTGCTGATGTTCCTTTCGCCAGTGGCCGAGCTTCTATCACCTTGTCTATTGTTGTCACTGCATATCCTGCATAGCGGATCCCTTCTTTCACATAACTACTGCCGTCGGTGTAATATTGAACATCGGGGTTCTGGATGGGAAAATCACGAAGATCTGGTCTACTTGAGAATACTTCATCCATTACTTCCAAACAATCATGTTGACTTTCAGTAGGTTGTGGCAAAAGGGTAGCTGGATTTAAGGTGTTTACAGTCTCTAAATGCACTCTTGGGTTTTCACACAACATTGCTTGATACTTGGTCATACGGCTGTTACTAAACCAATGATTTCCTTTGTAATCCAACAACGTCTGTACTGCATGTGGGACTCGTACATAAAGTTCTTGACCCAGAGTGAGTTTATCGGCTTCAGCTACTAGCAGGGCGGCTGCAGCTACGGCTCTTAGACAAGGTGGAAGTCCGCTGGCCACTGCATCCAGTTGCTTAGACATGTAGGCAACAGGTCTTTGCCATGATCCCAAGTACTGTGTCAATACTCCCACAGCCATTCTTCTTTGCTCGTGTACATATAAGTAGAATGGTCGTGTGTGATCAGGTAGACCTAATGCTGGGGCACTCATCAAAGCCTTCTTCACATCTTCAAATGCCGTTTGCTGTTCTTGGGTCCATAGGAAGGGGTCGTGCTCTGTACCTTTGATAGCTGCGTACAGAGGTTTTGCCAGTATCGCATAGCTGGGAATCCATATCCTACAGAAGCCTGCTGCCCCCAAGAATTCTCGCACTTGTCTTCTATTCTTGGGTATTGGTATTTGGCAGACAGCCTCTTTTCTCTCTGGCCCCATAATTCTTTGACCTTCAGAGATATGGAACCCCAGATACTTGACAGTTGGCAAACACAACTGAGCCTTCTTTCTAGACACCTTGTATCCTGCCTTCCAGAGAATGTGTAGTAGATCGTGCGTTGCTTGCTGACAGATTTCTTTTGTAACTGCTGCTATCAACAAGTCATCTACATATTGTAACAATACACACTCTCCTGGGATGGACTCGAAATCCAATAGATCTTGACTTAGGGCTGAACCAAATAGGGTAGGTGAATTTTTAAACCCTTGGGGCAGTCTTGTCCAAGTCATTTGGCGTTTTGAGCCCGTTACAGCGTTCTCCCATTGGAAAGCAAAAATACATTGACTTTCTGCGGCAATTCGGAGGCAAAAGAAGGCATCTTTGAGGTCTAAAACTGTGAAGTAAGTAGCCCCGCCCGGAATTAAAGCAAGCAGGTTATATGGATTGGGTACAACTGGATGTATACTAACAACCGCATCATTGACTGCTCTTAAGTCCTGCACAGGTCGATACTCATCTGTGCCGGGCTTTTGAACAGGCAGCAATGGGGTGTTCCAGGGGGAAGTACAGAATTTTAGGATACCATACCGTATGAACTTATCCAGGTAGGATTGTATGTTCTTCTTAGCCTTCTGCGGGATGTGATATTGTCTCAGGCTCACTGGATAAACCCCATGTTTAAGTTCAATTTTTATTGGTGGAATATTGCGGGCCAGTCCTGGTGGGTTGTTCTCTGCCCAAACTCCTGGTATGTTAAACAATGTCTCATCACTCCTAGGGTTCTGGCTAGTCAACACTGTATAAAGTCGCCACTCTTCTTCCTTTGGTACGGATAAAGTCATAATACCTGAAGGTCCATTAAACTTTAAAGATGTTGTTCCATCTGGTAGGAACGTAATCTGCGCTTGTAATTTGGATAGCATATCACGTCCCAGCAATTGGACTGGACATTCAGGCATATAAAGGAATTGGTGTTTTACTACGTGGCCTCCCAATGTACAGAGTCGACTTTTAAGAACCGGTCTTTCAGCACTTCTTCCAGTTGCTCCTATCACAGTAATAGTCCTTCCAGATGGAGGAGCAACTAGATTAGTCACCACTGAATGTTCAGCACCAGTGTCGATCATGAACGCACTCCTTTTCCCCCCTATTGATACATCGACCATAGGCTCCGCTCGACCAAGGGGGATGGAGCCCGGTCGGTATCAATAGTCCTCCATGACCGTGTCAGCCAATCCTACGAAGTCCCTACCTTCTCTATCGCGGGACCTTTGCGCTGCTGGAATATACCTGTCTTCCCTAACACTTCCTCTGTTCCCATTACTCCCTCTATAACCATTACTCCCTCCGGGGCCTCCTCTACCTCTCGCTCTGCCTCTAAAGTTTCCGTAGCCTGCCCTGGGTAGGACCCTCTCGTACTGCTCTCTTTGCGGACATTCGTTCCTCCAATGCCCTTCTTCCTTGCAATACGCGCACTGATCCCTACTCAAAGGCTCCCTACTCCATCTATTATTGCCTCTATCTGGGCCCCGTTTATCTACGCCTGCGATCGCTACCGCTAGCATATCAGCCTTTTTACGCATCTTGCGCTCCTCCTCTTTCTTTCTTTCTGTTTCCCTATTCATATAGACCTTATTAGCTACCTCCATTAGTTGGGAGATTGACATACCTGCAAACCCTTCTAACTTTTGTAGCTTGCGCTTAATATCTCCGTAAGCTTGGCTGACAAAGGCGGAGTTAACCATTCGGGAATTGTCTGCGTCTTCCGGATTAAAGGGGGTGTACAAGCGGTACGCCTCCAATAATCGGTCATAAAAGACACTGGGCGCTTCATCGCTTTTCTGAATCACCTCAACTGTCTTTGACATATTAATGGCTTTCTTTCCTCCGGCTTTCATGCCAGCAATTATAGCGTCTCTATAGGCTCTGAGTTGAACCATATCAGCACCATTTACGTTCCAATCGGGATCAGTGTTGGGATAATGTGTTGCGGCCCATGCTGCTGGATTAGCTTGGTTCAAAGCACGGGCTCTATCCTCTAATGCTTTAATGGCTGCTTGATTTATTCTTGTCCTTTCCTCATTGTTAAATAAAGTCATTAGTAACTGCTGGCAATCAGCCCATGTCGGATTATGCGTCTGTACTATTGAGGTGAACAGATCAGTCATGGCTTGTGGTTTCTCAGTATACGAGGAATTATGGGTCTTCCAGTTTAAAAGGTCGGTAGTGGTGAAAGGGACATATACGAAGACAGGGTCAGCGTGTGCCATTTGACCTGCGGCATCGATATAAGCTGACCCGGGATTTAAGCGAAGAGGCATCTGATAGTGCTTTAATTGTTGGGCACCAGTCAACTGTCGGGTTTGGATGGGGCTACGTAGGGAAGCGTCAGTCATGGGTTCCGGTCGGGGAGAGATAGGGTATGGGGATGTGGGAGGTTGGTTTTGGGAAAAGGTAGTGAATAGAACACTTCGGGCCGAGCTAGATGAAGCTTGACCGGAAGTCTGAAGTGGCGCCAAATCAGGATATTCGTTTCTAATGGGGGTGGGTTCTGGTTCCGGAAGGGGAGATTTAGTACGAGGGGGGGTGGATCCTGTACTGGAGGAGGAAGCGGAAGTGGATGAGGGTAATGAGGGAAGGGTTACAGGACTTCCTGTATTTGCGTCACTTCCTCTTACCGGAAAGTAAGGGGGCGGCAAAGGGATCTCGGACTCAGGGGGCGTGTCCAAAATGGGCCTAACACCAGCCCTAGTGGACGAACAAGTCCTAGCTACCATGAGGCGACACTGTTCCTCGTGGCATGTCCGGAGCCATTTTGGCGAGTCATTTACGGCCTGTCTCCAACAATCAATATAAGGAAACTGGCCGTAAAGTTCAGGCCTACCTGATACAGCCACGTGTAAGCGTTGTACCAGAGTTGGATCCAAACTGCCACGTGGCGGCCATGCCGCAACCAAAGTAGGCCACTCCCTAGTGCACAAAGTGACCAAACGTACAGGAGACATCTTTACCCCAAAATCACAAACTTTGAATCCCTTTTTAAAATTCTTAACCATACATCCTAAGGGATCCGGAATCGTTGACTGCGACGCACCCATATTTAACAGTGGAACGTTGTCGACAACGATTACTATACACGCGTACTATTCAACAGTCACACCCGTTTCCTCTGGCAACAGCACCACGTGGTACGGTTATCAAGTGAAACGTACACCATAACAATAAACACTCAGGGAATTCCCGTACACACACAGCTGCTACACCAGTCACTATATAATCAATATTATGCCCTTTGGCGTAACTACACAGTCACCCACGCTATAATTCTCTATATACGAATTACCCGTCTATAACACACCCCAGTAACATCGTCTTTTACAAATAGCGGTTACAGTACGGTTAGCATAGGTCAAAGCACAAGTTAAGGTCACAATACAATTATTAGTGGTTATGGTGTTAAAACATGCAATGGACGACAATGATTAGTACTTATTATACAATGTCAGTAAATATACAGGGTTATGGTACCGTGCACTATAATACAGCAACACACTATTAACACTCTCGCTAGACGGCTGAGCTCGCGCTATCTAACAAGATATACACTTTACTAAACAATCGTTAACACATTTACAATTCCCAACTAAACTATTGGCCAGTACCTTGAATGGACTACCTAAAACTATATACACCCGTTTTGGTTAGCCACACTGCCCAATCACCACATATACATAGCGAGCTAGAGATCCGAATTTACACAGGCGCCTCTTAGTCGCACTATACAACGAGCTAGAGATCCGAATTTACACAGGCGCCTCTTAGTCGTACTATCAAAAGTCTAGTGGGTTCCAAATTTACACGCCTTCCCACTTAGCCCAGATAGGATGAGAACTAGCGAACCGAATTTACACAGGCGCCGCTTAGTCTCCCGGTCCCTCCGACCTAGCGAACGTAATATACACCCTAGAACGCTAGTCTAGACAAGACACCGGTGTCCGGCTAGGGCTATTTACACCAGGACCCCGCCTGACTAACCAAATCAAACGGTCTGACTAAAGAGCGTTCGATCGAGCGGTGCGCCTTCGCTCCTTCCCTCCGACAGAGGGGGCAGATACAGATTCAAAAACCCCTTTGGGCCTACCGCACAATCGGTATACCCCTAGCGGGTCCTGCCGTCTAAAACAGCAGTTATCTTACCTCCTCGTTCCTGAACCTGAGTTCACACTCATCGACGGGGACACCCCAGCACTTCTTACGTAGAGGCCGATGATCTCCTGGACAACAGACCAGTGGCGCCGAGACGAAGGGAGGTCCACGCAGAAGTTCAGGGGTGCAGCCGTAGAGAACGTGGGCAAAGATAGACCGTCTCACGCCTCTGCCTCTCAGCTACCGTTGAACGATGAGCTTCCCGGCCAATGCACCAAATGATACCGGAGAAACTGACGGAAGCCAAGCACAGAGAGATGGACACAGGTTTCTTCAGGAAGGAAGAGATTCTTTATTGGATCACCGATCGGGACTCAGAGGGACTAGCGTCACCAAAATACAGCAAAGTCTGAGTACTGAATACATAGAGTACATTCCTTATATAGCACTGTAGCTCCTCCCACAATTAACTACACCCACACATACCCTTAACCTATTTAATGAATAGAGTCTAAACTCATCCATCCGGTCTAACCACGTGGCTCATCTGATACAAAGGAGAGGGACGCGTAATTCCAGTTCTTACATTCCTGCACCTGGTCAGTACAGTGATGACAGTATCTTAGCTACGTGTAATTAACTAACTGATACTACAAACACATATACATACATATGCCTTGTGGCAATCTTAGCCTGCTAAACTTGTATTTTACTGGAATTACATCACAATACGGTCTAAAAGGCAACCTAGGTCACTCAAACCAATCTGTCAAATTTCTATGCAGAAAATAAAATAATGGACAAGTCGTATATTTGACCCTGTAACTTTCCAAAACCCCATAAAACCTATACATGGGGGGTACTGTTTTACTCGTGAGACATTTCTGAATACAAATATGTATGTTTTATTGCAGGAAAACCGAATAGTATTCTGACATTAACAGTTAAATTGCCATGCTGAAATTGAAAAATAACAAGATTTCATAATTTTTTCAAGTTTTTTAGATTTTATTCATATAAAATGGAGTTCCATACATGAATGTTTGATATTAAATGAAAGCCCTGTTTCCCCTGAACAAAATGATATATAATAAGTGTGGGTGCACTTAGTATGAAAGAGGTAAATTATTGTTGAACAGACATATAGTAAAATGCTGTGGTTTGTTTACATTTTTTTTGGATCACAACTTGTACATTTGGCTGCGGTCTTAAGGGGTTAAAACACTTCATCTCTTTTTATCCATGGTATATACTGCCATACGTCAAAGATACTAATAAATACTGTTTATAAACACAATATCCGGCACATAAACGTCTGTACTATTCATTTTCCATATAATCACGCTGTCACATATTTTTGGCTTTACAGACTGCATCGGTTTCTTGCTTTTTCTGCGCTAAAGTTGTTTATTTCAAGGTCTTTTATTACAGGAACAGGTATTGTATTTTATCACTTTGCGTTATAAAGCCATAGGCCTAAAATGTTTATATTGGGTTTTATTACTTACCGTCACACCTGTCGTTAACTATGGAATTTTTCTTCGGTTAACCCTTAGCTCCAGTATTATTCTAGGCTTCCCCCGGTTCTACACAGTTAAACCATTTCGCATAACGTAATTTCTTTACGTCAAACCAAGGTATAGTTCACAACTCGTTTGTTACTACACCTCATATAAAACCTATCACGGTCTCAAGTTCATTACTACTTTTCCACGGGCTTACGCCCACGGTACGTTAATTCTTTACTATTATTTCTACTCAGACTTACGGTCATACAGCCATCAGGCTCCGGAAAACACCAAAACCTGACCCGGTACTCAGCCATACCTTCAGGTACTTACGTCTATACCCAAATATGTCCAATCGTCACCCCAAGGCCTCATCCAGCCTTCTCACAAATATCTATTTCAGCCCAGTCACACACTTAAACCTTCCAGATCCCTCAATGCAGGATCTCACGTTGCGCCCCTAACAAACAACCTACTCCCAATTCAAACCATACGCCACCACGATACGCATAAATACGTCAACATCCGTCTTAAATCCTCAGGACTCTTCCTCAAGGACAGCATAAGACGAGACTTACCACACTTATTACCACCAGAAGGTTCCAGATACCATTCGCAAGAAGTCAAGGTTAGTATCAACACAACATTCCAGTCCTCTCACCTTATCCTTAAATATACAACCGAACTGGCTACAGGGTCTAGGCTAATGCCTATCAGAAAACGCACCCTATCAGAAAACCCGTCCCAGCGAGGCCTTCCATCCCCCCCCCACCTCAACACGGAGGTACGGCCCCACGCCCAAATCATAGTTACAAGCCTCGCATGCCCTACTACAGGGCCTCACCTGTCACGGCCACACGTTTTGATTTCGCTCTACTGTCACCGAGAGGCCAACATCCCGCCACCACATCTGTGGCAACTACGTCATAAGCCAAATCATAGGTAGAGCCTCTCACCGCCACTTGGCATTAGCAGGGCCTCACCTATCCAAACATTCAACAGTTAAGTTTTTCGCTTTGGCATCTAGCATTACAGTCCAGTTCTTCCATATACACCACCCCACATACACCGCCTACTTACCTTACGCCCCTTCTAATATATCTTTCACATAATCATTCCTTTTAGAATGTCCCAAGAAAAAAAAAAAAACCCTCAATAGCAGGCTATCTAAGGTGGAAAGCGCCATCTCCTCCCCAGGTACTACCACGGTAGTCCCAGTCGCTATCACGGCTGTACCTGCTATACCAACATGCCCTCCTATACTCCCCCCTCCAGCACCGGGCACAGCCATTACACCATTTGAGTCACCAGCACACTCCGTCCCTGACTCTATCAGGAAAGATATCCTAGACGGGAAGGATGTGTGTCTGGTGTCCTTGCTCATAGCCTCACAGGATGTACTTGAGAACAAGGCATTCAATTACGGTGATATCTCTGTGGTGCTCAAGACAAGGGATCCCAGGCTTAATAAAAAATTGTCCATACCCCAGTTTGTGATAGCTTTCGGGATATACCGAGACGTCATTTGCACGGTGTATCCCCACAGGAGAGAAGAGTTAGACCTTTATCTGCACAAGGTGGTGGATCTAGGCATCAAGTACGGGGGCTCCTCTTTCTATGACTACCACAAGTCAGTTTCAGCGAAGGCGGCGACCCATCTGAAGCAGTTCAATATTAAAATGAACTGGGGTCAGATGGACACAGAACTGTTCTGTCGCCACTTCGCTGGACTCAGGCCCCCAGCTTGTGCCATATGCAATTCGACATCCCACATGGCGGACTTATGTCCCGTCGAAGCAGATCCCACCACCTCCACTCCCACCCCTCATTCTACTTTCACACCTCACTCCACTTTCACCCCTCACAACAAGTCAGCGGGTGGTCTTCGGGATAAGCTAGGTAGGCCCATCTCCTTTTTAGGGAAGGCGCAGGTGTGCAATAATTTCAACGCAGGCTCCTGCAGTTTCAGCGCCTGTAGATTATTGCACATCTGCTCCATATGTTTCAGGGCACATACCAAGACCATGTGCCCAGCCAGGTTGTCACCAAACAAATGACTAACCGACATAAACATTGACAACCTGTTTTTTTACCTAAGGTCTCACCCTAGCAGGCATCTGGTGGATTATCTCACCACAGGGTTCACTAAAGGGTTTCTCACGGGTATTGTAGCCATTCCCACAGGTACACTAGAATGCCCTAATCTCCAGTCAGCACGTTTAGACCCAGTCTCCATAGACACTCTCATTGCCTCTGAAATCACCAACGGTTTCATGATCAGGCCCCTTCACCTCTTCACCATTCTCCTCCTGGCGCACTAACCCCATTGGTATTGCTATTCACAAATATTCTAATAAAAACTATTGATTTATCGGCACCGCACTCCTCTTTTGTTCCAAGCATAAACACACTCATTCCAGCAGACAAATTCTCACTTCAGTACGTAACCATCGACGACGCCATACAGTCCATCATATCATCTGGTAATCGACCCTGGCTTAGCAAAACGGACATCACAAACGCGTTTAAATTACTACCCATGCACCCCTCACTCTGGCACTTACACGGTGTTAAATGGCGAGGGAAATATTACTTCTCTACACGACTCACTTTCGGTTCTCGAAGCAGCCCCAAACTGTTCGACATTTTCGCAGAGTCACTATGCTGGCTGCTTCTGAACGTCATCAGGTGTCACTCCGTTATCCACTACCTCGACGACTTTTTACTAATAGAGCCAGGGTCACCTTCACCCACAGCAATCAGAAGCACATCCCGGGTATTCACAACACGGCCGCTGACGCTCTCTCGTTCTCAATTCCAGGCATTCTCTCAGGCACTCCCAACGGCTCACCTACAGCCATCCAGGACACCACGGTTCCACGAACTAATCCTGGATTAAGCACACTCTTGAATCACGCTAGAGCACTCACTCACCAAGCATTATCACCCAACACTGCTATCACTTACAATAGGGCAATTCATATATTTAACAAATTCACTGCAGAATTCGGTCTACAAGGTGACTTCTCTATTCAAACCATGGTGTCTTTTGCCTCTTTCTGCCACCTACACCTTAAACTATCTCACAACACCATTAAACTTTATCTCACGGGGGTTCAGCACCACAGCCTCACCTATTTTCCTAACAATACTCCTTTCCTGTCATCATACCCCATCAAAAAGGTCTTGAAAGGTATATCAAAGGTTTCACCTCCACTCACTACCACTAGATTACCTATAGATGGGCCTATCTTCAGGTCACTTAGCAATCTCCTTGACACAGCCCCATTCGACATCGGCACAAATACGGTGATCAAAGCTGCTATATATCTCGCTTTCTATGGTTTTCTCAGACCTAGAGAGTTCACCGTGGTTTGCCAAGGAGATATTACGCTAAGCCTTAAAATATCACACCTCACTAAGATAGAGGACCACTATCTGCTTTCGATCCCTACCACTAAAACCAACCGATCACTACACCCTACTATAATTCCTCTCTTCCCTACTGATAATGCCTGGTGTCCGGTAAAAGTACTAGACCACCTACGGTCAACTCTGCACGGTCACCTACCGGACTCTCCGCTCTTAACACTACAAGGGCACCCGTTAACCACAGCAAAATTGATGGTTCACATCAGATCTCTGTTATCTAAGCTCGAACACAACCCGACTGCATTCTCCGGGCACTCCTTCCGTATAGGAGCCGCCTCTGCAGCCTCTAGCACTAACACACCGGTCCATATCATCAAGAGACTGGGGCGGTGGAAATCCTCCATATATACTGCATATATTCCACAGCCGGAGAAAGAGCTTCGCCAAGCTTTCAGGAACTTGGTCTTGTAAAAAATGCAATAAAGTGTGTATTTCTCGAATTTATCTTTTGCCCTCTTTTATTTACAGGCCCACTCGTACGTTGGTTTCGGCACACCACAACCAACTTTGCTCACAGTTACTATCCATTACGTATTTAAATTCCGAGCACAAGTTAAAAGGCCTGAACTTGTGGAGGCCTGAATTTGTGGGAGGAGTAAGTCCCCTACTTAAACTCCCAGCCCCTACTCACCTCTGCCGTTCAGCTGATTGTCCCCACGCACCTACACCCTGTTATAATTACATTCTCCTTGGTGGGCCCTCTTTTATTTACAGGCCCACTCGTACGTTGGTTTCGGCACACCACAACCAACTTTGCTCACAGTTACTATCCATTACGTATTTAAATTCCGAGCACAAATATATATATATATATATATATATATATATATATATATATATATATATATATATATATATATATATATATATATATATATATATATATATATATATATATATATATATATATATATATATAATAAATATAAATAAATAAATATTTCATTAGTCCTTTCCACGCTCTGGACAAATGCCTGAAAAAGACGTAGGCATTACCCTTGATTCAAATTTGAATATGCCCAAAACAGACTGTAACCTCTTAACTGTTGTATTATTAACAGGTTACAGAGGTTAAATAGAACTTTTCTTGTTTTATTTTGCCGATCTTATCAGGTACACAATTCAATTAACATGTATTTACTTTTTAGAGTCAATAATCACTTCTAAAGCTGTAAGAACTGTAAGCAGGTCCTAGATTAATCAGTTTTTTTTGTTTTGTTTTGTTTTGTTTTTTTAAACCAACCAATTCCGAATTGTAGCATTATAAGCATACAAAACTGTACTAAATGAATGCACTCAGAGGATCCTCCTGCTTTACCCATGAAAAGGAAATCATCCAAACAGTGAATTGTTTGTAAACCATAAACTTGCTTAAGCACCCACTTTCAAAAACATTCAAATGTCTCAAAATAAAAGTAAGAAGCAGACCAGCCCATATGCAATCATTTGACAAAGTTAAATATGCCTCAAATTTGAAATCCTAATGATCCAAAACAAACAGGATGACTAGGTAAAAATCTAAATACTGCCTCAATGTCAACTTTAGTCATGAGTGCACACTGACTCATTTTAAAGCATCTTCAAAGGAAGTGTATGAAACGGAAATGATGGATGCATCAATTTCATCATTAAATATACACCATCTGGGTATGAAAAGTGAATAAGCCTGAAAGTTCCTTTCCCTTTTTTTAATTTTTTTTTTTTGATTATTATTTATTTATATATTTCTTTATTATTTTATCTCTCTAGCAGAGCTCCCTGTTCCCTGGCTGGGTACCTCTGCCAAGGATCGCTTCCTAGCTGGAACAGGGGACAAAGCGCAGCACTTCTGCCCACAGTCGCCGTGGCTTGACTGGGGCCCTGGAACCGCTCCCTCCTGGAGCCGAATGTGGAATTCGCTCTAGACACCCCCAGGCACAGGACGACACTCTTGGGCGCTCTAGTCCTTACAAGGTCTTTCCCCGTTGAATCCCCTGCAAGCTGGAACAGCAGACACAGGGTTAAATCAACACACCGTTTTGGAGTCCAAGCTGGAATCTTTAATGGCAGCCACAAGTGGCCTTATATGCATGTCCCCCCCTGGACCTTGTGGGGGACTGCAGCACAAAGTCACAGACCAATGACAAAGGTGTTTAAATACATGACACTCCCATATACAATCCATGCCCTCTGTCTTGAAGATAATTGGATCAGTAACTGTACTAATACAATTATCTCCAAGCACAGAAAAAACAGACTAAACTCCAAAAGTACCCCTAAAATATATGGAAACCCCACGAAAGTCATATCCCCTGATAGCCCCGATCCGGGGGACCAATATATCCAAAAATCACCCAGATCGGTTCGGGATTTCCATGAAAGTCCTAATTTTGACCGATCATGTACATGGTCCTATGCCCAAAACAGTTCCATGAAATCAGTGCTAACGGTCAGTCAACTTTGGTAGTCTTTTTTTTACAGGTTTCCCTGCAGGGCCCATAGTCTGTGGGCAGGAGGCTGGCAAGCAAGCTCCTCCAGGAGCTTGTGGGAAGGGGAGTTTGTCACAATCTCTAATTATCTTGAAATGTATTTAATAGAACTAAGATTTACAACAAGATGCCAAAAGATTTGCAACTGCAAACAGGAATCCTAAAACCCAAATGGCAGCCATCATCAATTTTATTAAAGACCCGGAGGCTCCTATTATGCTGCACTCTTTCTTTATTTCCCTCAGCAACAAAGAAACATTATTGAAAAAAAACATTAGAAACAGGTCTGCCTTCCAACAGGCAATGTCCGCCTAGCAACATGCTCATCCAATCAGCGACATCCTTTCCCTATAGCTGGCGGAGCGTTGATGACCATTTCCTCTTTCTTTGCTGCTTTCCCTCAGATAAGTAGATCTCTCACAGTTCTCCAACTGTGGGATCCTCTAATGATTATTATAATTGATTTACTATTAGTACTTTAATTGTTTGTGATTGTTTTGCTAATTACTGTATTAGTTATTGAATTATCTGTAATAGTACCCTGTACCTTTATTGGTACTAATTGGTTTCATGTCTCATTTCTTTGCATTTACTCAGGACTTAACACTTTAGTGGGTGCCCTGATTTGCAGGACTTTACAGGTCCTGGTTGCCACTTAACAATTGCCCGCTTTATTTTCGCGGGCATCTGACCCGACCGCGCATGCGCGCCCAATCAGGGAAGCCCCAGCGGGAATCCTCTGGTCCGGCTGTATACCGCGGTCGGATTTAATTATGACTGCACTGTCAGCCGCACACCACCTCTCTCTCCCCTGCGGTTGGGTAGCTAACAGTACCGCGATCGGCGGTTACTAGTTCTGTAGTTTTCTTCCGCGGCGGCCATCTTTTTGGTTTCCGTCGTCGCGGCGGCCATTTTCTTTCGTTTTTTTCCCGCCCTTTAACCCTGGAACGCCCACTCCGTCCCTTGATCGGAGTTGGTGTCCAGTATTAGTGGCGGACGGTCCCCCCTTTCTCCTGCTCCCCCCATTATTTGATAATACCTGTGAGTAGTTTGTATTTGCCTGCTTTTTCAGTCTTGTGTATCTGGTAGTGTTTTCTGGGTTACTTAACCCTGATCTAACTTAGAATTAAAGTCAGTTAACTATTTTCTGCCTGTCATTTCAATTGCAATAATGCAATCCCCTAATGATATACCTGGTCCCTCAGGTACAAAAGCTAACCCTCAAACAGCCTTGGGGTTTCCCCCTGTAGTTTCTGGGGATGAATTGGATTTCCCAGCATCAGAGGAAATTCAGGCTATCATGGACACTACTGTGTCCAAGTCTGTCTCTAAAGCCCTGGCATCTGCCATGGACATTATGTCTTCCTCCATATCAAAGTCATTTACCCAAGCACTAAGGCAGGCCCAACAAATGGTCCCTCCGACCGCCATGCCAGTCGCGATACCATCCACTTCTCACCCACCACGCCCCGGCCGCAAAGCCTCGGCAAAAATAAAGCACTCCTCCAAACCAATGATGGCCAGAAAAACAACCTGTCACAGATGGCGCAAATATTAATCTACCGCGCAAAAGAGCCTCTAGCCGGGCAAAAGCGGCTAGACAATGGAAGTGGGCTAAAGCCCAACCTGAATATACTGAGTCAGAACTCCGTTCGGATGAGGAGAGTGCCCCTAACATAGACTCTGATCAGTCTAATGATTTATCCGACTCAGACTCGGACTACGGAATGGATGAGGAGTTTAATCCCTCCAATAAAATAGATAACACTGGCACGTCCAGTTCTGATTTAAACAAACAGGGAAAAATCCTTGACCCACAGGGCGAACCATTGTTCGAGCCGGATGATTTACGTCACCCCCGCTCTGCGGAATGGTCACCGGCCGAACATGTGGCGCAATATGTTGCTTCACGGATTCGTAAGCCTTTGGATAAGGCGACACGAAATAAGCTGAGGGCCGAATGCCCACGCCCAACCGTACCAGACGAGGTCGGTAAGACACCCCAAGTCGACCCAAAAATCATACAATTTCTGAGCAAAACGGGTTGGAAACCTAAGAAAGGCTTAGACTTTTCGCTCTATAATTGCCAAGACAAAGTCTTGGATATCTTAGGTCCAGCAACAAAAATTTTTGAAGCCGTGGAGGAATCCTTGGCGCAAGACAAGGCCTTAGACCGCCTCACTATTAGAGGTTGGATTCAGAGGGTGATATGCCTCATAGGCAATGCCAATACAGCTCTTGCTACAGAGCGTCGCAAATCTATACTGATTAAAATAGAGCCCAAACTCGTAAATATGGCTATTACTGAACCAGGTGCCCAAGCAAAAGGGTATCTTTTTGGAGAGTCTTTCGTGAAAGACCTGGGCTCATACGTCCAAACATTCACGGTCTTGGACAAGGCACAATCAAATCTAAAGAGGGTGTTCCACCCAAAGGTTTTTGTTGGGGCCGGCAGAGCAAGGGGCCGTCTGTCCGGCAGAGTCAATAGAGGCTCGCGCCCGAGCTGAGGCTCCTATATGGGGAGAACCCCCTTTCCTGACCAGAGGTCCGCACCGACCTTCTTCCCCCAACGAGGCAGACCTTGGGTGTCGAGAGGTGCACAAGGCGCTCCTTCAGGAAGACGTCCTTACGGTAAGCTACCTTTCTCACTTTTCTTCGCATATGGCGATAGGGGGCAGACTCACACATTTTTCCCACGTCTGGGCTCTAATTACGTCAGACGTGTGGATCCTCAAGGCAGTCCAAGGGTATCTCATAGATTTTGTGTCCCTGCCTACTCAACTCTCCCCACCCAGGGAGATTGCTTTTTCCCCAATAGACACGACCCTCGTCTCCGAGGAAGTTCGAGATTTGGCACTCAAAGGTGCTATTCAAGAAATCCCAATGTATACCCCGGGTTTTGTGAGCAACTTATTTATTGTCCCCAAAAAAGGAGGCGGATCCCGCCCGGTCATCAACCTCAAACATTTAAACACCTACGTAACCTACCATCACTTCAAGATGGAAGGCATCCATTGCCTACGGGATTTTCTCCAGCCAGCGGACTGGATGGTCAAACTCGACCTAAGAGACGCGTACCTCACAGTACCCATTGCGCAGGCGCACCAAAACTTTCTGCAATTCACATGGCAGGGAAGGAAATGGCGGTTCCGCTGCCTTCCCTTCGGGCTCTCTTCCGTACCTTGGTGTTTCACCAAGCTCATGAAGCCCGTTATCGCGCTACTACGCAGTCGGGGGATTCGTCTAATCATATACTTAGACGACATCCTGCTGTTATCCCAGTCAGTATCACTACTCCATATTCACCTCGGTTGGACCACAACCTTGCTACAGAATTTGGGCTTCATTATAAATTGGGAAAAGTCCATCCTAGTCCCCACTCAACAAATAGAGTTCCTAGGTCTCTTGGTGGACTCAGAAACGCAAACATTGCATTTACCAACCTCCAAGATGAGAAATATAAAGAAAGAGATAAGACGAGTTCTTACCTTTCCGCAAATATCGCTCAAACACCTGGCCAGAGTGATTGGGCTTCTAACGGCCTCCATACAGGCCATATTTCCAGGCCCCTAGCCTAGAGTTCACTCTCACCACTGGACCACCAGGGAAGGAAGCATGGCAGCACGGCACCCCCCCTCCCCCCCAAGGCAGCACGGCACCCCCCCTCCCCCCCCCCCTCCCAGGCTAAAGGTAAGAAAAGAGGGGGGGAAATATAACTTTTTTTTTATATATAATAAAAAATATATATTTAAATTTAAATAAATACATTCACTCACACACACACACAGCACAACACCCTCCTCAGACACACCACCCAGACATACACAGCGCACAGTCACTCACACACTCATATACATATATACATACACACACACACACACACATATATAAAATAACCCTCAGTGAGTTAAAAGACAAAGAAAATTAGAAACCTAGAATGTGACGGCAGATAAAAACACCCTCACACACAGCACCCCTCTTACATACACACACACACACACACACTTCTTCCATTTTATATATATATATATATATATATATATATACACACATACATACATACACACACACACACACACACACACACACTACAGCACCCCTCACACAGCACAACTACATACATTACACTCCAGATACACGCTAGATCCCTTACACACTCTGGGTCCTTTACACACTAGATCTCCTACACACACACACTGCACCACCTAAACACACACTACATTCCTTGTCAGCAAACACATACTACATTCTCTAAACACACCCTCTCTACAACCCCTACACACAATACGTCACCTATACACACACACTACAGCCCGTAAGCACACACTCGCTACATGCCCCATATACACACACTCTGTACAGCCCCTAGCCACACATTACACCACAAACACAAATGAAATTGACATATTTACACAATACCACACCACACTCTACACACACGCAATCCCACAAGCAGGCTCCAAACACATGCACCATACACTTTCCTGGCCCTTTTGTCCTCTGGTATCCCACTTGTGGAGACACCAGAGACAATTTAAAAGCCAACTCAGTGCAAGCATGTTATTAAATTTGCTTGCGCTGCGCAGAACAAATTCAGGGTCTTTTTCTAATGCTAGAGCTCTTTAGCGGGGCTCTGCGCATTGAACCAACATGCTCACTTTGAGGGGGGCGTGCCTTTCATTAGTGATGACAAAACACATCCTCTCTGTCCCCGCCCCCTTCTTAGGGGGCCACTCTGATTGAAAAATGAAAATGCCCGGGCCTAATTTTTTTCCCAGTCCGGCCCTGCTTACCCAGCTTCTGAAAGCTGACAGGATTTTTTCTTCTTTCTTCCTGAATCTCTTGTTTTCTCTTGCTTCTTCTGGTGGAGGATTTTTTTTTTTAATAGATATTCCCATGCCATAGTAGTGACAGACATTTGTTGCGCTTCCTCAGTTATCCCCTTTACAGCCTCCTCCTCTTCAGGTTTTACTACTAATTACAGCTGGCCGTTCCTATGGGTGTGATTTTTTTTTTTTTTTTTTTACAGGAAAGGGCACTTATTAGGCACTGCATCGGCCATTCAGCCACTCCATTGCTGTGTCCTCCTTCCTTTCCTACAGGAAAAGCTCCATACTAATTCAGTATGAGAGAATACCCACAGTCAGCAGCAGGGAGAAGGCATAGCAGGAAAAGGCAAGCAGCTGATCCAGCATAAGATTTTGAAGGCGCCCAGTTGACTGTTTCCTTCATTTGGTGCCAAGCAGCTACCACACACCTGCTTATATACCACATTTTCCCACCAAAGTTGCAGACAAGCTCTCCAATTGGAGCGCTGACCGCTAGGACACTAAAGATAACTGCCGACCGCGTGGGCATCATGTAAAATGTAATGCCCTCGAGCTGCTGAGCGAGCGCATGCAGCATGCGGCGCAAACTAACTTTCCCAACCCCGCAGCGCACATGTGTACATGGTCAATTGACCATGTACAGTCTGTCTTTGCAAACTCCTCCCCTTTCCTCTGACACAGACTTTCAGTATGTGCTGTGGAATTTATCAAAGGCGTCTCATTGATAAGCCTCTGTGCTAGAGTAGTGAGTAGTGATGTCACGAACATAACATTTTCGGTTCGCGAAGGGCGAACCACCATAGACTTCAATGGGCAGGCGATTTTTAAAACCCACAGGGACTCTTTCTGCCCACAATAGTGATGGAAAAGTTGTTTCAAGGGGACTAACACCTGGACTGTGGCATGCTGGAGGGGGATCAATGGCAAAACTCCCATGGAAAATTACATAGTTGATGCAGAGTCTGGTTTTAATCCATAAAGGGCATAAATCACCTAACATTCCTAAATTGTTTGGAATAACGTGCTTTAAAACATCAGGTATGATGTTGTATCGATCAGGTAGTGTAAGGGTTACACAGTGACAGACCAAACTCTCCGTTTAACGCACCGCAAACAGTCCATTTGCACAACCGCAAACTCCCCATTTGCACATGTTTTAGTGCAAACTAGTCTAACTACTAATATAGTTGAAACATGCTACTTTTATTCATGCCATGTATTCTCTATATACAGAGTAAACATGGCTCCCCTCTATATACCGTGTAAACATGGCTCCCCTCTATATACCGTGTAAACATGGCTCCCCTCTATATACCGTGTAAACATGGTTCCCCTCTATATACCGTGTAAACATGGCTCCCCTCTATATACCGTGTAAACATGGCTCCCCTCTATATACCGTGTAAACATGGCTCCCCTCTATATACCGTGTAAACATGGCTCCCCTCTATATACCGTGTAAACATGGCTCCTGATCTGCGGGTGGGGGCCCTACTGTCCTCCCCCCGGCCCCCGCTACTGAGCGGCGGGTGGGGGCCCTAAATGAAAATCCCCCCCCCTCCCCCATCAAAGGTGACTAGGGGTCCCCAAGCCCCTAGTCACACACCCAAATAAAAAAGCCACCCGCACTAAAAAATAGTGAGGGGGGAATAAAATTACTACCCTGTAAAGTAAAATTCAACTTCCTATTCAACATCTTCGTTTTTCTAAAATCTTCATTTTTCAGCCCCAAAAAAGGCCATCATACCCGTCGAACTTAAAAATAAAGTAAAAAAACCCGAGCGCAAAAAAAAAATGAATCCATCTTCACCCATGGAGGGCTCCGCGCAGACTAGGGTATTAACATATACCCTATTGTTACTTGAAAAGCAGGAGGAATGCCGTTGGGGTACCAATATGCTCATTTGTTATACCTCCATGCACTACAAAAATAAAGAATAAATAAATAAATAAATGTATGCAGCTTCCAAATGAATCTAAAATGGATGCTGTCCAGGAGGTGGGAGGGTCTGCTAGGGAGGGTGTGCTGCTGATTGTCTGGAATGTGTCTGCTGACTGCGAGGTACAGGGTCAAAGTTTACTCGACGAATAGGGGGCGGATCGAACCGCGCATGTGTTCGCCCGCTGTGGCGAACGCGAACACACTATGTTCGCCAGGAATTATTCACCAGCGAACCGTTCGGTACATCACTAGTAGTGAGCGAGCATAGACTTTGGGGACTTTCCAATGACTCCAATGTGGTTCAACTCATTGAGAAGGGAGGGGAGGCAGACATGCTGTAGCCCAGCACGCACCACTTCTCTTAGCTCTCTGGAGGTGATGGAAGCAAAAGAAAATTCCCCGGCTGTATGAGTGATAGGCAGGGAGGCATTTTTGCTCCAGACTCCAGAAAAATAAAGGAATTCAGCAAGCTCCTTTTTTAAGCTTGCAAATTTTAGTAAGTATAATCCACACGATTGAAAACTTAAATGTGAGCACCGCAAAGTACTTAAAAGATCTTCATGAAATGCTCATAAGCACTGTCTTTGGAATTTCACTGCGGGACTTTTGTCAACACCTCCCCTGACATCATCAGCGCGAGGGGCATACTAATGCGCATGCGAGTGCCATGCGTGCATTAGACCTCAGTGCTTTCCTCTGGGGATTTAGTAGAAGCTGGGCGTACTCATGCAAAGTGTGGGGATGTCCAGCGTCGCTCCACGGAATTAAACTTTGTGAAACAGGAAGTGTCTCTAGTGGCTGTCTTGTAGTGTTTTTCTAAAACTGCAATGTTTTCAGCTACTGGGTTAAGGGGACACAGACAGTGCACCCAGACGATTTTAATGACCGGAAGTGTTCTGGGTTCCTATAATGTCCCTTTAGAGAAATACTACATTGTTCAGCCACAACATTGACACCACCTGCCCAATATCATATAGGTCCCTCTCGTGCGGCCAAAACCGCTATGATGCGTCAAGGCATGGACTCCACCAGACCTCTGTACATGTCCTGTGGTTTCTGGCATCAAGACATTAGCAGCAGATCCTTTTAGTCCTGCAAGTTGCGAGGTGGGGTCCCCATGGATCAGATTTGTTGCTTCAGCACATCCCACAGATGCTCAATCGGATTGAGATCTGGAAATTTGAAAGCCAAGGCAACAATTTGAACTCTTTGTTATGTTCCTTAAACCATTCCTGAGCAATATTTGCAGTATGGCATGGTGCATTATCTTGCTGAAAAAAACTGTCATCAGGGAACACAATAGCCATGAAGGGGTGTATGTGGTTTGCAACAATCTCTAAGTAGGTGGTCCATTTTAAAGTAACATCCATGTGAATGCCGTGATCCAAGGATTCCCAACAGAACATTGCCCGCCATCCTTCCTTCCCATAGTGCATCCAGCTGCCATCTCCTCCCCAGGTAAATGGGCAATATGCAGCCATCCATCTGATCTAAAAGAAAATGTGATTCATCAGACGAGGCAACCTTCTTCCATTGGTCCAGTTCTGACGTTCACATCCCAATTGAAGGCACTTCCGGAGGTTGACAAGGGTCATCATGGATACTTTGACCAGTGTGTGGCTAAGTAGCGCCATACATGGCATACATTGATTCACTGTGTATTTTGACACTTTTCTACCATTGCCAGCATTAAGTTTTTCAGTAATTTGAGTTACAGTCGCTCTTCTGGGTAATGGGACAAGACATGCTAGACTTCGTTCCTCACATGCATCAATGAGCCTAGGGGACCCTGACGCCTGTTTGCCTGTTGTCCTTCCTTGGTAGTTACTAACCACTGTATACCGGGAACACCCCGCAAGACTTGCACTTTTCAAGATTCTCTAATCCAGTCTTCTGTCCATCACTATTTGTCCCTTGTCAAAATCACTCAAATCTTTTCGCTTGCCCATTTTTCCTGCTTCCAACACATGATATTCAAGAACTGACTACTTGTTGCCTAACCTATTCCTTTGGCAGGTGCTATTGGATTCAGATCTCCCTTTCCCAATGAGCTGCTTTTCATGATGCTTGATGTCCTCGCACAATGCATGAGGATGTTGCACATTACATGTGTCAAACTCTGTTATCGCAGTGGAAGTTTGTCACTGCAGTGCTAAAAATACAGTGCCACTGCACTCAGACCACTTCATTTAGATGGAGTGATCTAGTTAACTTTTAGTGGTTCTTTAATGAACTCCTTCTTGACTAACACTGTACATCACCATTACCAATACAGTTAGTGGTAATGACATACAGGCAAAAACAGCAGCTTATACCCCAAAACTGGGGGGGCGCTCACCAATCCCGATTGTATAGTCGAGAATGTTACTAACATATTAATCTTGCAAAAAGTGCAGGGGAATAGCAGTTATCCAAATGTAGCACATAAAGCTATATTGGATTGCATCTCCATATTTGGTCATTATTGACATTTTAAACCATAGCTGTTTAAAAGCCAGAGGCTATATATCAGTGTAGTAGGATTAGAGAAACTGTCACTGTTGAGATTTGTGTACATCATCAAATAATCTTTTATCTATTTATTTTAAATTTACATGCCATTCCAAGCATGGCATTTAAATCAGATTAACCCCTGTAGTGGCATGCATGCACACGTAGAGAATGAATGAGTTTGTGCTTTTAACATAAGTTCTTATTTTTTTTATTTTTTTTTATTATTCTTTATTTTTGTAGTGCCTACGTAAGAACCACAAAGTGGACATGACCGTAATACAAATACAAGCTTAGGTAGGCAATATAGTTAATACATGTCAAAGGTTCAGTACTTTTTTTATAATAGTGATTTTAAAATCCCAGGTTACTTTTGGGAATTAGACATAATGTAGAAAACTGAAAGTCCAAAAGCCTCCGGGAGGAAAAAAGAACATAGTTATCACTGTCTAGTACTGTTTAGCTGAATTTAGACCATGATAAGTATGGGTAAAAGTAAATATATGTAGATGTGTGTAGTGTACGAAAGCCAACCATCAAACTAAAAGTTGACAGAACACTCGCTCTAATGCTGAGTGGGCATATATTAGTGGCGGTATCGTGGAAGGCTTATCTAGCGTGGGATCATTTTAACTGCAAGGCAAACCTTAAAGGACCACTCCACACTTCCAAACCCTGTGGCTTTTTAAATTGCAATTAGTGTCTGTGTATAAATAGTCAATGCGTTTGTCAGCTCACACGTGTATGCACTAAGCAGACTAAATACTAAGCCAAAAGAAATGTCAAAAGACCTGTGTAACAAGGTAATGGAACTTTGTAAAGCTGGAAAAGGATATAAAATGATATCCAAAGCCTTGAACATGCCAGTCAGTACTGTTTAATAACTTATTAAGAAGTGGAAAATTCAGGGATCTCCTGATACTAAGGTAGACCAAGAAAGATTTCAGCCACAACTGCCAGAAGAATTGTTTGGGATTCAAAGAAAACCAGTCTTTACTGCGCCAATGACATAAACAAGCCAGTTTCAATATGCCTGACAACACCTAGACACGGCTTCTGGCCCACTGTAATTTGAAGTGACGAGACCAAAATAGATTTATGGTCACAACCATAAGCGCTATGTTTGGGGAGGGGTCTATAGTGAAAAGAATACCATCCCCACTGAAGCATGTGGTGGCTCACTGATGTTTTAGGGGGGTGGGGGGAATGAGCTCTAAAGGCATGGGGAATCTTGTGAAAATTGATGGCAAGATGAATGTAGCATGTTATCAGAAAAATACAGGCAGACAATTTGCATTCTTCTTCTGCACAAAGGCTGTCCATGGGACGCTCTTGGACTTTCCAGCATGACAATGACCCTAAGCACAAAACCAAGTTGACCCTCCAATGGTTACAGCAGAAAAAGGTGAGGGTTCTGGAGTGGCCATAGCAGTCTCCTAATCTTAAAATCATGAAGCCACTCTAGGGAGATCTCAAACATTCGGTTCATGCAAGACAACTTTGCATGACCTAGAAACATAGAAACATAGAATGTGACGGCAGATAAGAACCATTCGGCCCATCTAGTCTGCCCAGTTTTCTAAATACTTTCATTAGTCCCTGGCCTTATCTTATAGTTAGGATAGCCTTATGCCTATCCCACGCATGCTTAAACTCCTTTACTGTGTTAACCTCTACCACTTCAGCTGGAAGGCTATTCCATGCATCCACTACCCTCTCAGTAAAGTAATACTTCCTGATATTATTTTTAAACCTTTGTCCCTCTAATTTAAGACTATGTCCTCTTGTTGTGGTAGTTTTTCTTCTTTTAAATATAGTCTCCTCCTTTACTGTGTTGATTCCCTTTATGTATTTAAATGTTTCTATCATATCCCCCCTGTCTCGTCTTTCCTCCATGCTATACATGTTAAGATCCTTTAACCTTTCCTGGTAAGTTTTATCCTGCAATCCATGAACCAGTTTAGTAGCCCTTCTTTGAACTCTCTCTAAGGTATCAATATCCTTCTGAAGATAGGGTCTCCAGTACTGTGTACAGTACTCCAAGTGAGGTCTCACCAGTGTTCTGTACAATGGCATGAGCACTTCCCTCTTTCTACTGCTAATACCTCTCCCTATACAACCAAGCATTCTGCTAGCATTTCCTGCTGCTCTATTACATTGTCTGCCTACCTTTAAGTCATCAGAAATAATCACCCCTAAATCCCTTTCCTCAGATGTTGAGGTTAGGACTCTATCAAATATTCTGTACTCTGCCCTTGGGTTTTTACGTCCAAGATGCATTATCTTGCACTTATCCACATTAAATGTCAGTTGCCACAACTCTGACCATTTTTCTAGTCTACCTAAATCATTTTCCATTTGGCTTATCCCTCCTGGAACATCAACCCTGTTACATATCTTAGTATCATCCGCAAAAAGACACACCTTACCATCAAGACCTTCTGCAATATCACTAATAAAAATATTAAAGAGAATGGGTCCAAGTACAGATCCCTGAGGTACCCCACTGGTGACAAGCCCAAGCTTCGAATATACTCCATTGACTACAACCCTCTGTTGCCTGTCACTCAGCCACTGCCTTACCCATTCAACAATATTGGAATCCAAACTCAAATATTGTAGTTTATTGATAAGCCTTCTATGTGCAACAGTGTCAAAAGCCTTACTGAAATCTAGGTAAGCAATGTCTACTGCACCACCCTGATCTATAATTTTAGTTACCCAATCAAAAAAATCAATAAGATTAGTTTGGCATGATCTCCCTGAAGTAAACCCATGTTGTCTCTGATCTTGAAATCCATGTGTTTTTAGATGTTCAACAATCCTATCCTTTAACATGGTTTCCATCACTTTCCCCACTACTGAAGTTAGGTTACTGGCCTATAGTTGCCCGACTCCTCCCTATTACCTTTCTTGTGAATGGGCACAACATTCGCTAACTTCCAATCTTCTGGGACTACTCCTGTTATCAATGATTGGTTAAATAAATCTGTTAATGGTTTTGCTAGTACACCACTAAGCTCTTTTAATAGCTTTGGGTGTATTCCATCAGGTCCCATTGACTTATTTGTCTTTACTTTTGACAGTTGAAATAGAACCTCTTCCTCTGTAAACTCACGTGTAATAAATGACTCATTTATCCTTTTTCTTAACTGAGGTCCCTTTCCTTCATTTTCATCTGTAAATACAGAACAAAAATATTCATTGAGGCAGTCAGCTAGACCTTTATCCTCTTCTACATACCTTCCTTCTTTTGTTTTTAATCTAACTAATCCTTGTTTTACTTTTCTTTTCTCATTTATGTATCTAAAAAAGGTTTTGTCCCCCTTTTTTACTGACTGTGCTATTTTCTCTTCTGTGTGTGATTTGGAAGCTCTTATAACTTGCTTAGCCTCTTTCTGCCTAATCTTATAGGTAATTCTATCTTCCTCACTCTGGGTTTTTTTATAATTACTAAATGCTAACTTTTTGTTTTTTACTATTTTGGCTACATCTGTGGAGTACCACAGTGGTTTCTTGAATTTTTTGCTTTTACTGACAAGCCTAATGCAATTTTCTGTTGCCTTCAGTAGTGCAACTTTTAAATAATCCCATTTCTTTTGGACTCCATTTAAATTGCTCCAGTCTGATAATGACTCCTTTACACATATTCTAATTTTGGAAAAGTCTGTTTTTCTAAAGTCTAAAACTTTTGTTTTTGTGTGGTGTGACTCAGTCACTGTTCTTATATTAAACCACACTGACTGATGATCACTGGATCCTAAACTTTCACCTACAGTAATATCTGATACCAAATCTCCATTTGTTAACACTAAATCTAGTATGGCCTCTTTACGAGTTGGCTCCTCAACGACTTGTTTTAGAGACAATCCCAGTAGGGAGTTTAGAATATGTGTGCTCCTGGCACAAGTAGCTATTTTTGTTTTCCAATTTATATCAGGAAGATTAAAGTCACCCATGATGATAACTTCCCCCTTCATTGTCATTTTAGCTATTTCTTCAACTAGTAGATTATCTAACTCTTCAATTTGTCCTGGGGGCCTATAAATCACACCTACACGAGTTACTGTGTGATTACCAAATTCTAACGTAACCCAAACTGACTCTGTTCGCCTCACTAACCTTTATTAGGCTAGATTTTATGCTATTCTTTACATACAGGGCCACCCCTCCCCCTTTCTTGCCTTCCCTGTCTTTTCTATATAAAGAGTACCCTGGTATTGCTATGTCCCAGTCATTTTTCTCATTATACCATGTCTCAGTAACAGCGACTAAATCTACACTATCAGTTGCCATTATTGCCACAAGTTCATGGATCTTATTCCCTAAACTGCGAGCATTTGTAGACATGACTCTAAGCTTATCATTTTTTAACACACTTGCTACAGGCACCTTCTGTCCTTGTTTTGGGGGACAATTGGATTGATGTTTTATCACCCTTTTGCCCCCCCCACCTGGAGGCATTTTGCCAAGACTACACCACCTGGAAGAATTAGGGGCCTCATAACTATTACAAAAGACTGCACAAGGTATTAAGAACTAAGGGTCTTTTAAACAAGGGTCGTTGAATTTTTTTCTTTGTTGCCATGTTTTGTTTTATGATTGTGCCATTCTGTTATAACCTACAGTTGAATATGAATACAGTAGAATATGTTTTGCCTGCTCACTGTTTTCTTTAAAAACTTTTGAGCACAACTGTATGGAAAGACAACAAAAATAGTCACAAAATTCTTAACAAAACTTTCCTACCACACAGCGGGATAAATAAAATACACAATGCCCAAACTACAAAACTCACCTCAGCAGTGAACAACTGTTGTAGAAACTCACAAGGTTGAAAAACAGTAATTTCCGATGTTCTTTTCTTGTTTGTATTATTTCTTTTCTTATATTCCATTACGCTGTGACACTCTTTTCCATCTTTCAATAAGACTCACTTATGAGGGGACACTACCTACCAAACTGGTCTCTGTACCACAGGGCAACATATGATCACAGCACGATAAATAAACCATAACATATCCCACTAGTACAGGGGTGGGGAACCATGGGCTCTCCAGATGTTTTGGACCACACCTCCCATGATGCTTTGCCAGCATTGTGTGTAAGAGCATTATGGGGGATGTAGTCCACAACATCTGGAGAGCCGAAGGTTGCCTATCCCTGCACTAGTACGATGTTCATGATTGCCAAAATGTTTGTATGAAAAGGATCTGTATTAGATGCAAACTTACGACTGTACAATTAATGTAAATGTGTAATTATGCATATATGAGATCTGTTAAAAAAAAAAAAAAAAAAATGTAATGTGAAAACTCAATAAAATATAAGTTGGGGGTGGGGGGGGTCAGAAAACCAAGCTGCAGTTCTTATGACTGCCTATGCCCTCCCCTTTTTGCCCGGAAGAGTCTTTCATTCTCCTCAAAGAGCAATAACCAATCATTGCGCAGCCTCCGACTTGGTTCCTACGTGCACGTGGGCTGGCTCTTGCACACATGCCGACTTATGCATACACTGCTGCGTGTGTACTGCTGAAACCAGTCTGTTGTCTGTGAGGAAGAGGAGGCAGGCACACGCAAGTAGAGCTCAGGGAAGCTAATGGAAGTACGAAGGAATCCTCCTTGGCTGTATGACAACCAGGGGGAGTTCCCTAGTTAAATTATAAAAGTGCTGATTTCTCATAAAAATCAGCACTTTTATAAACTGGGGTTAAATGAGGATACTCCTCACTCATAAAGCACTTCAGCAAGCTGAAGTGCTTTTGGGGTGTGGAGTGGTCCCTTTAATAAGGGCGTGGCTGCATGATTGAGCATTGTGTCACGCTGTGCTGCACCTTGTGAAGTAACTAGGGAATAACTTGGTGACTGCCTATCCCTCCTTCTAATGTGTGTAAGGCGAATTTACGGACCAACGGAGCTTGATATAAAATGAATGGGAGCAGAGGATCACTGAAGCGGAGCTCCTATATACCATAGCTGGGTATCTCCGCTGGAAGTTGTTATAGCCCTTATTCCCCCCACACATCAGACGACACTTGATGTTGGGACAATAACAAAGTTTAATGGGACATGGGGGTCTTTTATACACAGACCCTCAGCAGTGGGTTTCAATTGTGCACATAGGTAGTTCCTCCCTAGCCTCTGTGTGTCTGGGAGATAATTGAGTCACCTCTTGCTAAATCAATTATCTCCTGGATACAGAGCACCTTAAATATGGGGTGAGGGGGTCCCCTTGTAGTACAGTCAGACTGGAAATGGGGTGTGGGTGGCGTTCAGCATATCTATGCACATGTCAGGAAATCATATTTAAGGTTTTGCAACATTAAACAAACACAAAATCAACTTTGAAATGTATTTAAAGGCTTAATGAATTATATAGCTGGCGTCCGGTTGAGCATCTCTGACTGTGAGGCAGCATATGCTCTCAGGCATGGCTAGGTTCCGCTGTGAAAAAATAAAAGTATACTGTGGGAGTCCAAAAATAATCTTGAGGAACTTCAAACCGCAACAGGGGAATGTCCTTAGGCCTGTAGTATAACCTACAGAGCTGAGCGTTCCATGTAGGTGTCAGGCATCCCTCCCTGTGGAACGAATGGCTTAATCCTCGCTGGGTCCCAGTGGTGGGTTGTTGATGCTGTTTCTGGGGGGCCCGTGGTGAGTGAGAGAGTCCTCTGGAAGGCTAAGAGGTGTCGGCAACGGTTCAGCTCCCCGCAGGTCTGTAAGTGAGTGGACCAGGTTGTTATGTAGAATTTGCAGCGTCCTCGGTGACCACCATCTGTATCCTATATCTTTACTCCTGAGAAGTGCTGTGAAGGGTAGTAGCGGCCATCGCCATTGCAGGGTATAACTGAACAGGTCAGCATAGAAGGATAGGGTTATATTTTCGAACTTGTATGGTGTCTTCCCCAGGATCGCTGCCTTGTTCGCAGGGGTGCAAAATTTTGCCACCAGGTCCCTGGTAGCCGATGCTGGGGTTCTCTGAGGTTTGTGGACCCTGAAGACTGCTTCAATAATCATTCCTGGATTGTTTTGGCATGAGGTGTGGGTGTTCTTCCGCTGGTATGTCTTCAGGGACACCTCGGATTTTTATGTTGTTGCGCAGGTCTGTTATCTCTTTGTGCTTCTTGAGCTACCATGACTGTCAGGTCGACCCGAAGCTGGGCTATATCTGCCTGAAGTATTTTTTGCAGGTCCCCCAGCATAGCCTTCAGTGTGTCTGTGGTGACCGGGTTGGATTTCCCAGCTTTGGGGTTTGTGGCATCAACGAGGCAAACATACTGCCAGAGCAGTCTTCCAGACTCAGGTCATTAGAGGAGTCTGTGAATTCTTCTAGGCCGGCGGCCATTTTGGGCCCATGTGCGCCTCGCACTTGGTAGAACAGATCGCTGATATTTGCCCCTGGTCTGGGTTTGTCTGGCTTTTGTTTCTTTGTTTTTCATCCCATCTCCCCTGTGCAGCAGTGGGTTGTAATCACGGCTCCCTGGCTTGTCGGAATTGGTAGTAATGTCGGTAATGTAGCAGAGCCCATCTAGTATGTGTCCGTTCAGTGCCGTTGCCAGGCCCCACCCCCTCTGATATTATTTTTAAGAATGTCCTCTTGTTGTGGTAGTTTTTCTTCTTTTAATGTACTCTCCTCTTTTACTGTGTTGATTCCCTTTATGTATTTACATGTTTCCATCATGTGTCCTTTATCTAGTCTCTCCTTTCAGCTATACATGTTAAGATTCTTTAACCTTTCTTGGTAAATTTTACCCAGCAATCAATGAACCACTTCCCTCTTTCTACTGCTAATACCACTTCCTATACAACTAATCATTCTAACATTTCTTGCTGCTCGATTACATGCCTACCTTTAAGACATCTGAAATTATTACATATATTCATATGTGTGTGTGTGTTTGTATATATAATATATTTCCATGGGATTAGAGGGAACAAAGTTTTATATCATATTGATGTTTTTCTTGGATACCATTTAACTTTAACAGTAGTCTAATTTAAAGGGGCACTATAAACACTTCAACCATAGCCCACTGTAGTGGTTATGGTGCTAGAAGTCCATATAGTTAAACTTAATAGTGGACTGCTATAGAGAACAACTGACATGCTAAACACTACAGCGCTCTGTAGTCGTTATAGTGCTTAGTGCCAATTCAAAAGGTTGCTCCAACATCTATGCC